>NC_052051.1:24851272-25168772 GCF_903992535.2 Arvicola amphibius | reverse complement strand
TGTATCTAATCACAAATTGATTACAAATAAACATTCCTCCTTCATTAAAAAATAAAAGCTTAAAATGGTAGCAAACGGGAGAGAGGAGATGATCATGCTGGTAAAATGTTTGCCATGCAAGCAAGAAGACCTGAGTTTGATCCCCACCACCCCCACGAATACTGAACATAAGATTCTGTGACTGTAATCCCAGCACTGAGCAGGCAGTGACAGGAGGAGCCCGGTAACTTGCTGGCCATCAGGCTAGCCTCACCAGTGAACCTGAGGTTTAGTGAGAGACCCTGCCTCAAAAATAAGGTGGAGGATGACCGAGGAAGCTACACAACACCAACCTCTGACCTTCCCTTCATATGCAAGTGCACACACATGCCTAAGTACCCACACACACATATGTGCATGCAAAAGAACCATCACTATTTTATATGTACAGATTTTAACTGGTTGTAAAGGCATGTGTGATGACTATTTTGGTTGTCAACTACATCTGAAATTAACTAAAATCAAAAATGGCTGGCTATACTTGTGAGAGATTTTTGCTTAATTAAATCACTTGAAGTGGGAAGATCCACTTCTAAACTCATGTCTTTGAAGTGGGATGGTGCACCTTTAATCCAGATCTTTTGAGGAGGGAAGACTCACCTTGAATCTAGACCGCGCCTTCCGATGGAAGCATATAGAAAGGGCATGGAAGAAAGAAGCCTCACTCTTTGTCTGCTTGCTCTTGCTCTCAATGGCAAGTCCATTCCTTCACTGGATTCCAGTGCACACTGGGGACCAGCTGAGACATCCAGCCTTGTGTAATGGACAACCACTGAATTCATAGGGAGCCATGGATGGATTAGCTGGACCACAGCCTGTAACTCACTCTAATAAATCCCCTTCTATATATAGAGAGAGTCATCATGCAAGTTCTGTTACTCTAGAGAACCTTCGCTAATACAGCATGCTAATAAAATCTGCCATGGATGAAATAAGAGCTCCCCACAATGTCCACCATGCATTCTCAGAAACTATGAACACGGCCTACGTGGGAGATTCAGTGCTGTGAATAGAACCAACGATGGTGGTTAGAAGATCGTAAATGAGGTTCTCCTACCTTATCCTGGAGGTCCAGCGTGATACAAGGATCCTCTAAACATGGTAGGGAAGATGGGGGAGTCAGCGTCAGGGAGAAACCTGATGGGGCTACACAGTTGGCTTTCAAGATGGATAAAGGGAAAGTCAGCCAAAGAGTTCAATCCCCTGAAAACCAGAACACCAAGGAGTTCTCCATTAGAGCCTGCAGAAGGAACACAGCCTTCCCACCACCTTGTTTTTAGCCAAATGAGACCCATTGTGGACTTCAGGACTATGACTCTAAACTATCTACAGAAATTATCTAAATTTGTGCTAAGCATAGGGACATGTGACAGTGATGGAAGGCCAGAGCCGTATTGGTCACACACACACACAGTGATCCAAAATGTGACCGGAGCATGTCATCTGAATCGAGCTTCAAGTTCTGCACTGATAAGACTTAATTCAAAAGCACACTTGATAACTTCAAGCCAGGAAACTCAAACTCTGATGGCTTAGTTGCACACACACACACACACACACACACACACACACACACACACACACACACACGGGAGGCGGGGAGGGAGAGACAGAGACAGAGAGACAGACAGAGAGACAGACAGAAAGACAGACAGAGAGAGACAGAGGACCATGCCAGGTGTCTATTTTTTTTGAGACATGGTCTTTCCTTGATCCTGGAGCTCACTGATCAGGCTGGCTGGATCTCCAGGGAGCCTCCTGTCTCCACCCCGCAGAGTTAGGGTGACAGGCAGGTGCTGCCAAGCCCACCACGCAAGCATGGGTGCTGGAGATCCACACTCAGGTGCTATGCTTGTGTAGCCGGCATTTGACTGGCTAAACCATCTCCTGAGCCCCAAGCTGCAGAGAATTTCCTCTGAGACGTGTCCAAATTTTTAAATCTAAGCCCAGTGAATCTACTCCTTGGGTAGGCTGCCACAGAGAGACCAGAGGTATGTCTAATAACTTACAGTCAATTTCCAAAGATGAAGACTTGGCTCTTTGATGAAAGGCTCTGGGTGCACTCTCAAATGTTTAGAAAAGAAATTATATTTTTCATACCAAAATATCCTCGGTTTTCTTTGATAAGTTATTTTTAGAAGACATTTACGTGTTTAAATCAAAACTCAGCAACACACCAGCCCATATTGGATTTGGTGTGCACACCTTCAATCCCAGCACTCAAGAGGCAGATGAAGATGGATGTCTATGAGTTTGAAGCCAGCTTGGTCCACAAAGTGAGTTCTTGAATTCCAGGCCTGTCAGGGCTACATAGTGAGATCCTGTCTTAAAGAAAGGGAGGAAGGAAGGAAAGGAAGAAAGGAAAAAGTATTTTAGACAAAATATTACAAATAACTTTTCTTTTTTATTTTTTAATATTTATTTATTTATTATGTATACAATATTCTGTCTGTGTGTATGCCTGCAGGCCAGAAGAGGACACCAGGCCCCATTACAGATGGTTGTGAGCCACCATGTGGTTGCTGGGAATTGAACTCAGGACCGTTGGAAGAGCAGGCAATGCTCTTAACCTCTGAGCCATCTCTCCAGCCCTACAAATAACTTTTCAAATGTCATAGAGTGGAGGTTCTCAATCTGTGGGTCATGACCCCTTTCCACAGGGGTCACCTAAGGCCATCAGAAACCACAGACATTTACATTATGGCTTGTAACATAGCAAAATTATGAAGTAGCAATGAAAATAATGTTATGGTGGGGGTCACCACAACATGAAGAACTGTATTAAAGGGCTGCAGCACTAGGAAGGTCGAGCACCACTGTCTTAGAGGAATAAATTTTCATAGTT
This sequence comes from Arvicola amphibius, assembly GCF_903992535.2. Classification (NCBI taxonomy): domain Eukaryota; kingdom Metazoa; phylum Chordata; class Mammalia; order Rodentia; family Cricetidae; genus Arvicola; species Arvicola amphibius. The sequence continues at coordinate 25,165,888 of NC_052051.1, read as the reverse complement.
CAGAAAGCATAAATGTAAAAATTAGTCAAAATTATATTCTTAATCCATTCCTTTTCTATTAACAGACCAAGAAGCAGCAAAAGATACTTTGCCCAGATGAAACTCTCCATCTAGTAATCCTACCGTCCCCATAAAGCTCCCTTTCTCCAACGTGAAACCTTTGACTGCCAAGCCAGTTGTCATTATCTTCTATTGAAATGCCCAACTTTGGGTTTAAAGTACCACCTAGTGGTCAATTCTTTGTCCTAACTGCCCAGACATTCAGACTTTCAATATTGCATGATAACTCCACAGAAATTATATAAATCAGTTGTTCTCCATGGTTCATAGACATACAGAGCATGGTGGCACATGCCTTTAACACAGCAGAGGCAGGGCTGGAGAGGGCTCAGTAGTTAAGAGGATGCGCTGCTCTTGCAGAGGTCCCAGGCAGTTCACAACCTCCTGTAACTCCAGTTCCAGGGGTACCTGACACCCTATGGCCTCACAAACTCCCAGGGGGCACATAAACTCCTCGCTATGTGCATAAATCACACTCACACACACACACACACACACACACACATACAAACACAAAATGAATTCATCTTTCAAATAGTAATGATAGTGTCAATCTTTTCGAAAACACGCATTGAAGATGCAAATTGGGAAAAACCTTAATGTGGGCTGGCAAGATGGCTCAGTGGGTAAAGGTGCTCCCTGCCACACCTGATGCCCTGAGTTCAATCCCCAGAATTTACCTAGGGGAAGGAGATAACTGAGTCCCACAAGCTGTTCTCTGACTGTAGTGGCTTTTCACTTGTATTTTAATAAATACAGCTTGCCTGAAGATCAGAAAAATAAAACAGCCGCACTGGCCAACCTTACAGACCAGGCAGCAATGACACACACCTTTAATCCCAGTAGCCACATTAGCTTGCCATAGAAATCAGGAGATAGTTGTGCACACCCTTAATCCCAGAACTAGAGAGGATTATAAAATGAGAGGAGACAGCTCTCAGTCTCATTCTGAGATTCCTGGAGGCAGGATCGCCATTCCAGACTGAGGTAGAGGTAAGAGCCAGTGGTTGACTGTTTTGCTTTTCTGACCTTCAGGTTGAATCCCAATTTCTGTCTCTAAGTTTTTATTAATTGTTCTTTATCTGACCTCAAAGAAGCACCACAATTTGCTTACACACACACATAAATAAATAATAAATAAATAAATGTGATTTTAAAAATGTTAATGCACTAAATTTTGCTACTTATGGCAGTGGTAGTTGTTTATCTTTAAAAAAGTAAAATTTTAGCCGGGCGGTGGTGGCGCACGCCTTTAATCCCAGCACTCGGGAGGCAGAGGCAGGCGGATCTCTGTGAGTTCGAGACCAGCCTGGTCTACAAGAGCTAGTTCCAGGATAGGCTTCAAAGCTACAGAGAAACCCTGTCTCGAAAAACCAAAAAAAAAAAAAAAAAAAAAAAAAAAAAAAAAGTAAAATTTTAGGGCTGGAGAGGCAGCTCAGCAGTTAAGAACACTGCTCTTCCAGAGGTTCCTGATTCAATTCCCAGGATATGGCAGCTAACAACTGTCTGCAACTCCAGGGGATCCAACACCCTCACATAGACATGAATGTAAACAAGCACCAATACACATAAAATGATATTAAATTAAATCTTTAGAAAAAAATTGGTTTTTGTTTTGTTTTTCAAGACAGGGTTTCTCTGTAGCTTTGGAGCCTGTCCTGGAACTAGCTCTTGTAGACCAGGCTGGCCTCAAACTCATAGAGATCTGCCGCCCTCTGCCACCCAATTGCTGGGATTAAAGTCGTGTACCACCACCACCCAGCATTAAAAAATATTTTTAAATGGGTTGTGGTTAAGAACAGTAAGTTCTTGCAGAAGGCCTTGGTTCAGTTCCCAGCACCCACCTGGCGGCTCACAACCATCTGTAACTCCATTTCAGGGGACACATGCCTTTTCTGAGCCCCTGAGTTCTGTGGGCTCCTGCACACACACACATACACATAAAACTAAATTTTAAAAGTTTTCAGCTGGGTGTGGTGGTGCATGCCTTTGGTCCTAAGGACGGGAGGCAGAGGAAGGCAGATCTCTGTGAATTCTCAGCTGTCCTGGTCGACACAGCAAGTGCTAGGCCAGCCAGGGCTACGGAGTGAGATTCTGTCTCAAAAGAAAAAAAAATCAATCACTGAAGCTTTGCCTGCTGTTTTTGTGTATTAAGAGTAGGGCAGCAACAGGCAGAGGCACGCAGGCGGCTCTTGAGCTACTCCTTTACGTCCTTTGGGCACTGCTGTAGTGATCCAGGGCAACACTTTCGCTTTTCCAGAAGTCTCCATACTGTTTCCATAATGACTGTGCCACCAGCAATGGGGTGGGGTGGCAGAGGGGGCTTTTCTGCACATCCTTGCGAACTTCAATTCCTTGTTACTGCTTTGCTTCCTTTTTTCCCTTTCTTTACTAGTTTCTTCCTTCCTTCCTTCCTTTCTTCCTTTCTTTCTTTCTTTCTTTCTTTCTTTCTTTCTTTCTTTCTTTCTTTCTTTCTTTCTTTGTAGTTGTATTTAAAGCAGGACGTTCTGTAGCCTAGGCTGGCCTTGAAATCGCTGTGTAGCCTAGGGTCCTAAGTTTCTGATCCTCCTGTCTTCACCCTCAAGTACTGAGATAAAAGGATTTGGCATTCCACCTGAGCCCTCTTCTTGTTTTAGGGAGGAGGAAGGAAGGTCAATACGGAAGGAGCCAGGAGGGAAAAGGACACCAAAGATGTTTGGAAAAGACTGTCTTTTCACAAAGTTAACTTTGGCTCCGTGGCAGTGAAGTGGCCAGCACCTCCCCGAAGTCTAAGTAGCCACGCATGTTCCTAACTGGACACTGGGCTCCACATCACCAAACACTAAGCTTTGAAATATTATTTCACTTAGTAATGCCTATGATACTAGCCCAGGGTGGTGCTATGTGTCTTTAACCACAGCACTGAGGAGGCAGAGACATGTGTGTCTGTGCACATGTGTGTGCACATGTGTGCATGTGACGATGTATGTTCACCTGTGTGCGGCACGTGATGATCTGAAGGTCAACCTCAGAGGCCACCCACCTTATTTTCTTAGACAAGGTCTCTCACTGGCCTGGTATGGGGCACAGAAGTCATTGTGTTCACAGAGATGCTCAGGGGAACCTGGGATGTTAAGCTCACGGTGTTGTTCCTTCAAGAGGAGGAATGCAAGACCTGTTTCCACCCACATGGCTGGAACAGATGTGCTTTCGAGCCTGGTGACGTTTGTGCAATCTGTGTGGCTAGAGACTTTCTGGCACCTCCTCCAGACCCTTCTTGTAAACTTGCTTTTCTCAATCAATCTATAGAAACTGTCTGTAGCACAAATAATAAAAACCCAGAGACAGATACTGGGGTTCAAGCTGAAGATCAGAAAAGCAAAGCAGCCAACCACTAGAACGAGCTTACCTCTACCAAGGCTCAGACAAACAAAGGGGCAATCCTGCAATGTTCACCAACCTCAGACTCCATACTCCAGTGAGTTCCTGTCTCTTCCCCTTTATATTCCTCTCTCTGCCCAGCCACATCCCGGCCTTAAAGGTGTGTGCCACCACTCCCTGGCCTGTAATGGCTGACTCGTATAGCTCTTTACCCTATAATCTTCAGGCAAGCTTTATTTATCAAAAAACAAAAAAAAATACCACTATACCTATCTTTTTTCTTTTTCTTTTCTTTCTGATTTTTCAAGACAGGGTTTCTCTGTATAATAGTCCTTCCTGTGTGTCTTGACACTTGCTCCGCCTCACAAGTGCTGGAGTTAAAGGCGTGTGCCATCTGTCTTTATGGAAGGTGCCTCTTGTGCTTTACAAGAGTTTGGATGTAGTTACATCTGATCTGCATTTAGCTTACTTTGTTCCTCAAAGAAATGCAGGCATGCTTTGCTGTGCACGTGGGACTGAATTAATCATCACAAGAGCAGTTTTCACCAGACTGGGCAGTGCTTCAGTAAACCTAAAATAAACCACTAGGGGTCAGACTCTCAACAGCTCCTTTGAAGCAAACCATCTTATAAGGTTATTGAGGTGTCTGTTAAGATCCAGGAGAACAGAACAGGCAGGGCAATAACTGTGGCTTTGTACACGCGACTGTAAAATCCAATCCAACAAGGAGCCATTGCCGTTGACAACTGGAAATGCGTAAGCGCTGGTGTACAAAGGAGCCCAAAGAAAGGGGGATGAAATCCCTGGCGATTGTTTGGCAATCTGGATTGCAGTAATGAATTACCTGAACCCTCTTCAAGAGGACCACAATAGGAGGAGCTCTCTGAGGAGGACCCCCCCCAAACACATCTCAGAAGGGAGTCACTGCCCCTTACATTTGGGGACACTGATTTAGACACGGTACCTCTCCTTTCAAATACACCAAATTTATATCTATGTACCATAAACATATAGCTACAATACAACTCGGAAATTCAGTCTATACTGCTTCACTTTCAGAGACTTCTTATAGAAGGTGAAGGACCTACTCAACAACAACTGGACAGAACCCCTCACCGCACCAGCTCTTACGATACCTGTGATTTTTACATCCTCAAAGCCCATGGGCATCAACATCACCCATTTACTTTTGAGTTCTTAAAGGACTCAGAAAAATCTATTGCTGCCAATGGCATGTATGTTCCATTTATGGATGTGGTATAGGGAAATCTAATTATTACTCCATGGGACTTTAAGCAAGTATGTAAAGCTTCCTTAGCCCCAGGACAATGTCTGACATGGAAAGCAAAATGTGGTGACAAGTCTGAGGAACCGGGAGAGCTACACTGTAACAACAATGTCCCGATTAACCCAGACATGCTCAGGGAGTGAGAGAATTAGTGCAGAAACTGTGGATTCTCTGGCCACTTTGACACAGGCCCAGGAGCCATGTCTGAGTTTCTTGCTCACATTAAGAGAGTAGTACACCAGAAAGTAGCTCATAGGGAAGCAGCACATACCCTGATCAGGCAGCTCGAGGTTGGTGGGGCCACCGGAGTGTGGAGCTACTACGGCACCAGTAAGGCATGGTGATTTCTCTAACAGGGTAATGGCCACTCAGCACATTGGCAGCTCTTCTCAGGTGGCAGCAGTCACTGCAGCGGCTATTCCAAACACTCCCCAGAAAGGACTTTGCTTTGGATGTGGGAATAAAAGGACACTGGGAAAAAATTGGTGCAAAAATTGGCTGGAAAGATGGCTCAGAGGTTAAGAGCATTGCCTGCTCTTCCAAAGGTCCTGAGTTCCAATTCCCAGCAACCACATGGCGGCACACAATCATCTGTAATGAGGTCTGGTGTCCTTTTCTGGCCTGTAGGCATACATGCAGACAGAATATTGTGTACATAATAAATAAATAAATATTTTTAAAAAATTAATCTAGTAACTTGGCCCCTTGCCTTTGCCCATGACATAAAACCAAAAAGTTTTGGGTTAAGGAATGTCAATCCACATTTGACATGGATAGTAAGCCTTTAAACTCCCCAGGGACAACACCCAGCCTCAGAATAAAGAGGGAAATCAACCCAGACAACCAAAAACAATGAACCACACTAAAAAATAGTATTCATTCATTCATGGGGAGCAACAGGACCTGGTGCAATGGGATTAAATCCCCTAACTTTATGGACAAGACCCTTACCAGAGGACGGACATCCTACGTTGACCTTATACATTTAGAAGTATTCCTTCTAGAAACTGGGGCAGATCGTTCAGTTATTAGTCAACAGAGATGGCCCCACACTGGCCAGTGTCTGGAGGCCCACCTTTACAAGGTGCTGGAGGCCAGCACGGTTCTTTCCAAAGTCCTAACGTCTTAAATTGGATTAACAAAGATTGTTTTTTTGGCAATGCTCAGCCTTCTATTGGCTCAGGACTCTGATATAATCTGTGGGGAAGAGCTATATTACAACAAGAGCAGGCAGTACTTGCCCCTGCAACAAATGAATCCTCTGATAATTATAAGAGAGTACACCCTCCCTTATTGGGGTCACTGATCGAGGGCCAGCCATACACCTTTAAAAACAGCCATAGGTCTCTGATGACCCTGTATGGATTGGTCAATGGCCCCTTCATGAGAAAAAATTAAAACAGGCCCAACTTCTAGTACAGAAGTAACCGCAACTAGGACATGCAGAACCATAAGTAAGTCCTTGGAGTTCCCTGTTTTTGTAATCCATAAAAAGACAAATAATAGGCTTGGGTTGTTACATGATCTCAAGGGCATAAATGCCACTATGAACCAATGGAGGACCTCTACCCAGGGGTCCCTGCTCCTCCTATGATTCCTCAAGAACATTACGATACTATATTTGACTTAAAAGACTGCTGTTTTTCTTTTTTTTTTTTTTTTTTTCCTCTTTGCAAAAGGACCAGCCTTCTGCAGGTCAGGGAGACTGGGAACAGGATGCAAAAGCAGCGAGAAAACCACACAGACTTTTTTCTGAGGGATGAAAGCTTCTCCTCTTTTTATTCCTCTTTCTGTTGTTCTTTTTGTTCTGCTCTTCTGCCCCAATGTTTCCCTTCTGTGTCTTCCCTGATGTCTTCCTTCTCACTACGGAGTCTTTGTTTCTGCCCTTACAGCTTATGTAGCCCAGATCTTTCAAGCAATATTAAAATTACAATGCGATTGCATTCTATTTTTTAAGTGAATGATTACAATGAATACAAGTAAAAAAATGACATGTTTTTCATTTCCCTTACATGATTAAATATTTTACATATTACAGGTGAAAAACAAAATTATCCCCCCAAACCACATACAGTTAAACATTTATCTCTTAGACTTCTCATAGATTGGGAGCCTTTCAGCCATAACTATTTACATAAGCTGTAGTTTTTATAATTGCCAAAAAAAAACAGGTTACTAGCTTCACTTTTCATATTTTAGGGTCCATCCAATTCTTTGCTTTTCAGTTACGTGATGTCATTACTGAAAGCTCTGTGTTAGCTGTGATGTACACTGAAACCCATGAGCACAATTCCCAATATCAAAAAGAACTTCACTCACTCCTAGGACTCCACTGTTTTACTGAATCACTAGCCTAAGTCACAATCTATACGACTCCTCAAGAGAAACTCCTAAGTCACAGCTGTGAGACATTCCCTTGGTCCCATTGTCTACCCTCTGCAGCCCGTGCTTTACCGGGGTGTGAAAAACACTATATCTTACCTTTACCTGTACTAATTTCCCACTAAACTAACCTCTATCATAATCCCTTACTATATTTGTTAGAAAGCCTTAATCATCAAAATTCTATTTAAATTAACACTATTATGGCATAAAATCATTACTTCAATTAAACAGTACAGCTTAGGAGGAAATCATCTTCATAATAATCCACAAGTAAAAACGTCCAGTAGAATGGGGTATTTCCATGAGAAAAATCAAACTATATTAAAGGTAGTGGGGATTCCCCCCCACACCCATCCACACCATGTCAAATGCCAGAGAAAAATGGCAGTGGCAAACATGTAATGGCATAGCAGTAGCAAGAGACATTCTGGAGCCAAAGTCTCCCCAGCCTTGCCTATCTGAGATCCACCCATCAGTGCTTTGCCTCCTGAGGGGTCAGACTCCTGAACTCAAGTGTCACGGCTGCTCCTCTGATGTGGTCACTGGCACATTTCCTCTATTCTACATCCTGATGATAAGGAATGCTTTGCAATCTCTGTTTCTACTTTAAACAATCAACAGCAAATTACCAAATATTAGTGGAAAATTTTACCACGAGGGATGAAAAATAGGCCCCATTATATGTCAATATGATGTTCATGAAGTTGGTGCTCATCAAATTTCCCAAGGTATTGGTCATTCATTATATGAACAGCATTTTTTCTGCTAGTGATCTAATCAGTACGTAAATGAGTGCTTACTTCTGTGATAAATAAACTAAAAAAAATTAGACATATCTGGATAAAATACAAAAGCAATCACCATATAATTCTTATGCATATAATTACACAACTAATTAGCCATCATCCTCTCTGCTTAGACCTTCCCAAACAATACCTTTAATTACTTACAAAAAAATGGGATCATGCCAGGTGGGTACATCCTTATCTGCCTATTCCTACTAAAGATGTATCCCCGCTCTTTAATTTACTTTCTGGAGACTCGTGGTTAAACTCTATAAAAAACACACTTGAAGCAGAGCAACTCATTAGTTTCTTCTAGAATGCTGCTGCTGAGGCCGTGGCTCGGAGGACTTATCCTTTACTTCCTTATCAATTACTCCATCCTTCCTTCCCCCTCCTCACCTGCTGGAATTAGATATCAACAAGAAAATGGAATTACAGAAACTCATGCGTGTCACAATCCCCCACAACAATCCATAGCTCCTTATTTATAAGCAATTATAGACAGTGATGGAAGGGTGTGTCTTAAGGAACTTCTTGAAATCGTAGTAAGTTGTAGTAACTACAGACACCATAGTACTATTAAAGAAAAGACAGGTTGATTATTTGATCCACACTGATAATGACGGGCAGGTAGCATTAGCATGTTATTCAGGATCTGTAGACAATCATTATCCTAAATATCCCCTTCTGAGATTATTTGAAGATGGTATTGCCTGAAATTGTATCTAAAAATCCGATGGAGATTGCTTTTTAATGCTTTAACAAATGGCTCTTCAAGAGGACAAGGAGCTTAGATCTTATATACAAATTCTAGACCCTCCACAACAAAAATATTGTACCCACACCAGGTATATGGTATATAAGTTACTCATATAAGTCATACATAGATAACGGGACAAAATAGAGTGCACCCACACCCATATTCATAGGGCTTCCCCTAACAGTCCTGCCAACGGTGCTTTTTTTATGACATTATTTATGCTTTAAATGTACTTCTATCCCTCCTTGTTGCAACTCCATTTCTAATTATGCCCTTCCCATGGTAGCAACCGCCTTTGGATGGACATTTTTATGTGAGAATAATAATTACGCTGCCCTTCCTGCAGGTTATAAAGGCTGTGTGTGATGGGCTGTATTACACCATTTTGCTCAGTAAATCCTGGCAGTTGATCGATAGAATTAGGAGAGTTCCCCCCTGAAAATTGTGATGATTCTGAGCCCCTGCTGGATCCTGTAACCGTTGCCACCACAATGGCTTTTTTATTACCAGTCAGTCCCAAGAGTGATTACTGGACTACAAAGAGATTTCAAAAACGGCCTGTAACCTTGGCAAAACTACTAGTATTACAGCAAAAAAAAAAAAAAAAAAAAAAAAAAAAAAAAAAAAAAAAAAAAATATTAGCAGAAGCTAATCAGGACACGGCTGTGCTGAGTACCAGTTTTACAAGATAAAGTAAATTATTTGTCGCTCAAGCATAACCCTGGTTGTTGACAATTTTCTGGCTTGCGTTGCTTTAACGTGCCAGAGTGCTCCCATACTTTGATGGCCAAATTGACCATCTGCATAGTGAGGAAAACAGAACTTCTCAAGGTGCCCTTTGAACCGACATCATGGCTAAAATGACTTTCCCCGTCCCTTGGTCCTCAGCTAGCTACTCTTTTCTATTTGCCTTGCCTACATTAGTTAGACTCACCACACAAATAACGCATCAGCTTTGATCCCTGTTACAGCCACACTTTTCTCTTTAAAAGATAAGAAGCGGAGAGATGCATTGCCACAGACAAGCCTACCAAGCTCCGGGATTTCAGACATGCTTGCACTGAACACTCAGCTCATGACGTCATGCTGCCTTCAGCCCCTGAACAATACTCACGTGGACAACTGAGGATCTGTTTGAGGCATAGATTAAGTCAGGAGCATCACCATGATAAGCGAAAGAAAGGAGAGAGTGGTCAGCTCACCTCAGAGAGCAACTCTCGATCAAGAACACGCAGCACAGGTGAGCCTGAGCTGGGGTCTAGTCCTACAGTCTTCAGGTCCCAAGGAAAACCAAGAATATTCTTTGTTTCCATTCCCTCGTCTGTAACATGGAGACCACTGTACCAGGCTTTCTAGCTACCTTCCTTTTTCTGGGTTTTATAAATACCAGAAAAAGAAGCTGGGTAGTGGTGGCACATATCTTTAATCCTAGCACTTGGGAAGCAGAGGCAGGTGGATCTCTGTGAGTTCAAGGCTGGCCTGGTCTACAAAGCCAGTTCCAGGACAGCTAGGGTTGCACAAAGAAACCATGTCTTGAAAATAAAGAAATAAATGCCAGAAAAAAATAATCCCATGACTGTTTTCTAAGATTTATTTATTTTATGTGTATGGATGTCTTGCTTCCGTGTATATATGTGTACCACATGTATGCCTGATGCTCCAGAGGTCAGAAGAAGGTGTTGGATGCCCTGGAACTGGAGTTACAGACAGGTGTGAGCTGCCATGTGGATGCTGGGAACTGAATCCAGGTCCTCTGGAAGAGCAGTATTCATTTTTAACCTCTGAGCCATCTCTCCAGCCCAATCATGTACCTTTTGTAGAAGAAATGAACTTTGGGGTAAATATTGTGATGCAGAAGTAACTAAGTTATGAGATTGAGTGTTGGGAAAAAATTGGGTCTTGCTAATAGTCATATCGGGCTCCTTTTAAATGTGGAAGATACAGTCAAGTTTACAAAGTCAATAATTCACATTTACTGCTGTCTATACCATGCTTAGAAAAGGGGTAATGCATAATATTATCACACCAATCACCTAATACTTAACTCCTGGCCTTCCCACACAGAGTGGCTGTTTCCTTCCACGTTTATGTTTGGGGCTGCCTGGAGCTTCAGGAGAAGTCCTGATGCTCAAGTCAGCACGCAGGAAGTCAAACAGTCTGCAGGCCTTGCCTTGGAAAAGCAGAGCTCTCTCTCTGAAGTACCTATTCTGTGGGTCCATCTCCTCCCTAGCCTGCTTGCCTTGACTGGAGCTTACACTTACCCTGCTCCAGTGCTAATAACAGGAAGTGTGGGGCTGGAGAGACGGCTCAGTGGTTAAGAGCTCATTCTGTGTTGCAGAGAACCAGAGATCGGTTCCTCACACCCAAGACTCAACCCACTTTTAACTCCAGCCCTAGAGGGTCCAGTGTCCTCTCTGGCCTCTGAGGACTCAGCACCGACATGCTCGTACCTGCTCACAGACACACATACACATATGCTTAAAAATAAAAACAAACTCTTTCTAATAAAAGAACAAGAAATATAAAGAGCAGCCTTTCTTTCTTGTCCTCGATGTATTGTGTTCCCCGCAAGACAACAAAGAGGAGTAGCAACACATAGAAATTTGCTGACAAACTTATCAAGCAGAATCAGAGAAAATGGACTCCCCTGAGCAACACACAGGTCTGCTTTAGCTGCACTTCACTGCCCTTGGCCCAAGGCCATGAGGAGGCCAATAAAGGCCGGAGCTCAAGAACAACCACCCAGACCCAAGGCGTCTTTCCTGCCACCCAGCCATGAAGTTCCTTTTTCCTCTCGTAGCCAGCCTCATGCTACAGTATCGGGTGAAACCAGGTAATGTGGGCCCCTGGGTTGATGTGAGGAAGTGGGACAGGGCTGCCCATGATGCTAGGACCCCAAAAAGATGCTGAAAGATGACATTCCCAAAAAAGGCGGCTGGAGAGCTGACCCAGCCCCTAGACTGTGTCTGATGGAGATGCCTGGGAGTTACAAGGAGAGTGGCGTATTGCTTGTCTGACATACGATGCAGCTTTTCTGCTCTGAGTATGAGTATGTGTATGTCTCCTTGCAACAACGCAGCCCAAAGCACCTTCAGGTGAGCTCTATTTCTGAGTTAACTATCTTGTATATTTTTTAAAATCTGTGTGTGTGTGTGTGTGTGTGTGAGAGAGAGAGAGAGAGAGAGAGAGAGAGAGAGAGAGAGAGAGAGAAAGAAAGAGAGAGAGAGAATACAGTGAGATGTGTGTAAGAGAGAACACACAGGCACATGAGTGTAGAGCTCAGAGGACATCAGGTGTCAGTCCTTCCTTCCCTTCTGGTCGGAGTCAGGAGGCAGGCTCTTTTGTTGTTTGTCACTGTGTACGCCAGGCTAACTGGCCCATGGACTTCTGGGAAGTCTCCTGTCTCCACCTCCTGTTGCACTGTGGGAACACTGGGCTTGCAGAGGCCTGCACTACTGCATCAGACCTCACATGGACTTTGGGTATCAGAGCTTGGACCCTCCTGCTTCACAACACATGCTTTACCCACTGAGCTTCCTCCGCAGCCCCAGCCAAAGCCATTTCCTAATGCAGAGGTTCCATTGACGATTCACCTCTGTGCACAGGATGAAATACTTGCCTCTGCGTTCAAAAAAACCTCTTTAGAATTTAGTAGGCAGGTCTACGCCTCCATATCAGCTCTCCCAGCAGAGCCTTATTTCTCCCGTCTCTGTCTTCCTAGAAACCCTCCAACTACCTTAAGGGTGTCTGGGGGACATTATAGCACATGACAGGACAGGACTGGGAACAGGAACCATTAAGCCACTTGGAATAATCATAATGAATCAAGGAAAATAAGAGCTGAAGATGTCTGTAATGATTTTATGTTGGGAACATAGGTAAGTCTATGTCCCCCTGGGTAAAGTCACTTAAACACCTCGAGCTTCAAAAGTGACGTGGGCGCAATAGAAAAATCAATGTGACCGCTTCTAGTTCTAAAATGTTTCTGCTTTGCACTCCTTGTGAGAACAATGTAAAATGTTTCTGCTTTGCACTCCTTGTGAGAACAATGTGAAGATGTATGAGAATAACAAATACATATGTGAAAATATGCTTTGAAATTATGTTTTATTGACATACATTAATTGTGTGTGATAATTGGATCCCATGATGTCGTCATATGTATGGGATGTATTTTATCAGATTCACTCCCACTCTCTCTTGCCCCCTCCCACTCCTGCTGACCCATACTCCTCTCTGCTCCCAAATAGTTCCTTTTCTACTTCATGTCTTTTTGTGTGTGTGTGTGGCCCAGTGAGTTTTATTAGGTTTGCTTTCAGAAGCATGGGCAATGGGCTATCTATAGAAGCATGGGCAACTTATCAGTGGCTACACTGTAGAAGAAAATTCCTCTTTCCCCAACCACCCTTAACTACCTAAAGAGTCTCAGGGAGGGGCATGGCCACGTGTACCTCTCTCTCCCTCAGCAGGATGTTGGCAGACCCAATCTTATGCAGGTTGTCACGGGCACTATAATCTTTGGGAACCATCTGATGCTAAATAAATCACTTCTAATTTACATAAAATTGATAAGGTGGGTAATAGAGAAAGAAAAGATTTCTCTTTTTTAAAGATTTATTTATTATGTATACAACATTCTGCCTGCATGTATGCCTGAATGCCAGAAGAGGGCACCAAACCTCATTATAGATGGTTGTGAGCCACCATGTGGTTGCTGGGAAATTGAACTCAGGACCTCAGGAAGAGCAGTCTGTGCTCTTAACCTCTGTGCCATCTCTCCAGCCCAGAAAAGATTTCTTAATTGAGGGAAAACAGTCAGACATTGGAATGGGACATTCAACAGATGCAGGTAAATTACTAAACTCAGGGGGGAACTAAGCTAGAAATAATATGTGAGTGACCTTGATAGAGACAAGTAGAGGCCACAGTAACAAGTAAGATCTCTGAAGGACAAAGTATCCAGATATTGGAAGTGACAAAGTGCCATGTCCCAAAAACCATAGGTCCAGTGACTGACAGGGAGGTAAAAGGCTATGGACTTTGAAGAAGAGAACACTTCTGAAAATCCTATTAATTCTGTTTCAAAATTCTTTCTTGGTTTATCTCAATTAATGTAAGTCCCCCGTTCCACTTATTATTTTTCAATTTATCATTTTATTCTTCTCTGTGACCACACGGAGAGAAGAGTACTACATGCTGTCTCATGTGGAAGTTAAAAGAAATAGTCTGACAGGCGGTGGTGGCTCATGCCTTTAATCCCAGCACTCGGGAGACAGAGACAGGCAGATCTCTGTGAGTTCGAGGCCAGCCTGGTCTACAAGAGCTAGTTCCAGGACAGCCACCAATGCTACACAGAAAAACCCTGTCTCAAAGAAAAAGGAAAAAAAAAGAAAGAAATAGTTAACCTGAATGCACTATTGACTACCCAAGCATGGACAAAAGCAGGCTTGCTTTGATCAGCACACTTTGAATGCATGTGCTGAAATCACACACTGAATTCACTAATGTACACAGCTAGCGTATGTTAGAATAATAATCATGAGTCTTTCTTGCATTGGCCGTATGGCAGGTTTTACCGACATTGGTGTTTTATATAGAGGATTATAGAGGGGGGTGGGAGGCTCTGCTGGTGTGGATGATGCAGGATTGGAAATCAAAAATGCTGTCTTGTGGCTGGAGATGTAGCTCAGGGGGAGAGTGATTGCCCCCCAAAGCCCTGGGTTCAAAGCCCAGTATCACCAAACAGAAAGGAAAGAAGGAAGGAAGGGAGGGAGAAGAGAGGGAGAGGAGGAAGAATATTCTGAAATCAAGTACTTGGGCTTCATATCTTTCCTTCCTCATTATAGCCTTGGTGTGTGCGTATGTGTGTGCATGTGCGTGTGCGTGTGCGTGTGTATGTGTGTGTAGGCCATGAGACAACCTTGGGTGTCTTTCCTCAGGTACCATTCACCTTGTTTTTGTTGTTTTGAGACAGGGTTTTTCTGTGTAGCCCTGGCTGGCCTGCAACTCTCTATACAGACCAGCTGGCCTCAAGCTCACAGAGATCCACCTGCCTCTACCTCCCTGGAATTAAAGGCATGCGCCACCACCACCTGACTTGTTCATCCTGTTTTTAAAGATAGGCTCACCAATCAGGTTAGGCTGGCTAGCCAGTGAACCCCCAGTCTTGTCTGGCTCTGCCATCCCACACATGCAACCACACCTGCCTTTTGGATCTAGACTCTCCCGCCAGCAGTCTGAATATCATCTCTAATGATTAGCCTTGACCCACCGGTTTCTCTCTCTCCACCATGCAGAATTTTTGGCCGTGAAAAAATGTATAATGGGCTTCGGGAAATGCAAAGACAGCTGCCTCGCAGAGGAAACCGAGATACAGAACTGCAAATCAAAAAAATGCTGCATTGGTTCCAAAGTGACCAAGCTGATCAAAAGCTACCTGCGACACGAAATTCCCCACATCCCCGATAACGACATCGTGGAGATGCTGAAGAGCGAGAAGAAGTCCAGAGAGGAGTTGCGAAGGAAACAGGCCTTAGTCACACTTCCCCAAATTGGAGATGTCAACCCTTTGCTCAGTATCAACTCTGCCACTGTCCCAAAAAGCTCCCCTGTGAAGTCTGTCACCTCCAGGCCAGGCAGACGTGGCTTGGGCGGTATTGCTTCCACCAAGAGGCACGTGGAACCAATCAGGGATTCTGCCAATGCTGCCCCTCCGTCCCTACCTGGACCACCTTAGACATGGCCAGCACCCCCGTGGCAGCAGGGAAGCAGATGAGCAGGGAAGTGGGTCTTTGTCCTAGGGTGTCAGGCTCCTCTCTACCTCCACAGGCATTAAAATATGACATAACTGTTCTGCCCACAGACGGGTAATAAACACTGTTAGGTCCCTTCCAGTCTGTGTCATGGAATCGTTCTTGCAGGGGTCCCCCAGAGGACAGTGCTGGAGAGGGATGGGGTTTTAAGTTTAGACGCCAGGAGAGAGCAAGTCCCAGCTCAGGAAATGCTGAGCCTCAGGCCTCCTTATGGGATTCTCATTTGAAGGCCTTTTTCTGTGACAACGGGAAGGAAAGCCTAGGCCCTGTTTCCTCTTATTGTGAATCTTGGGGGAAGGGCCCTCTGTGCAGCCAAAACACAAACAGAAGCTGGTAGAGTTCATCTGAAGAACTTCTTAGCGTAACAGCCTGAAATAATACCAGATCAATGCGGGACCAGGACAAAAATGACTCTGACATTGCTCAGTTGTGAGGCCCAAAACAAATCACATATCCATACATTACCATCAATTTATTCATTCGTTAGTGAAGATGCCAGCATTTTAGTAGACACCAGAATTCAGCAATCTCAGATTACACCACCTTACTTTGTCCACGTGACAGCAGCATGGCCCTCAGTCCCAGTCTTTGAAAAGCTTTATTGCAGTATCATTGATAGAAAACACCCACATGTTTCTTGCTGGGACTACTGGGTAAGTTTGGAACATACACACCCCAGTGAGGTTGCTGTCAGAAGTGGGGGCTCTGTCACCCATGTTTTCCACCAAAAACAAACAGGCGGATCTCTGTGAGTTCGAGACCAGCCTGGTCTACAGGAGCTAGTTCCAGGACAGGCTCCAAAGCCACAGAGAAACCCTGTCTCGAAAAACAAAAAAAAAAAAAAAAAAAAAAAGAAGAAGAAGACAGAAGCGAACGGGTGTTCATGTTCCATTCTGATGTTTTAATAAAATACCGAACCACAACGCCACTTCGAGGAGAAACAGCTGTGCTACAGAAAAGATGACACCAATAGACGGCTTCACTGTTTCACACACGGCTCCTGGGTTCTAGGTGACACTATAGATAGGTTCATATTTCCATCGGCCTCGCTCCAGAAAGAGAAGCGGGGAGGGGGTATCTGAGGACCTGAGGGTAGAAAGAGGAGAAAGATAATCCAGACGGACAGAAACAGACAGCAAGAAGGCACAGAATTCTGATTGCTAACAAAATAGACTTCAAACCCAAATTAGGAAAGAAGGAGAAGATCACTACATATTGGTAAAAGGAACATTCTAGCAGGAAGGTGTTGCAGTTCTAGGGGCTGGAGAGAGGGCTCAGAGGTTAAGAGCTTGTCTGGCTCTTGCAGAGGACCAGGGTTTGCTTCCCAGTACCCATGTCAGGTGGCTCACAACCTGCTCCAAATCCTGGCTTCCAAGGGCACCTGCATGCACGTGGTGTACATACTCAAATACAGATACACACATGCACACATTATTAAAAATAAAATATCTTTTTAAAAGATACTACAGTTCTCAGCATACATATATCAAACAATGGTGTACTAAATTTCATAAAATAAATACTACGGGATGGAAGGGCACAAACTGATCTCAACACAGTTACTGAGTGACGTAAGCATACAGACAGCTGGGGAGATAGGGAATTGATCGGGGTCCATCTTAGGGTTTCTATTGCTGTGAAGAGACACCATGACCACAGCAACTCTTGTAAAAAAAATTAACTGGAGTGACTCACTTCTTTTTTTTTTATTTATTATTTATTATGTATACAATATTCTGTCTGTGTGTACAGCTGCAGGCCAGAAGAGGGCACCAGACCCCATTACAGATGGCTGTGAGCCACCATGTGGTTGCTGGGAATTGAACTCAGGACCTGTGAAAGAGCAGGCAATGCTCTTAACCTCTGAGCCATCTCTCCAGCCCGTGACTCACTTCTTTACGTTTCAGGGGTTCAGTCCACTATCATCATAACGGGGAGCATGGAAACCTGTAGGCAAACATGGTGCTGGAGTAGCTGGAAGTCCTACATTTTGTAGGCAACAGAAAGTCAACAGAGATACTGGTGGTATCCTGAGCATAGGAAACCGCAAAGCCTGACCCCACTGTGACACACTTCCTCCAGCAAAGCCATACCTCCTAATAGTGCCACTCCCTATGCAATTATAGGGCCAATAACATTCAAACTACCACAGCGGCATACTTTGAAAACCTATAACCTAGTAAATTGGAAAACCTAAAAGAAATCCATAAAGTTCTGGACACATGTGACCTACCAAAATTAAATTAAAAAGATATAAATAGTGTAACTGGGATGATAATAAACCATGGAATTGAACTGAAATAGCAAGAAAAATCATTTCAAGCAAACAAATCCTGGGCCCTGAAGGGAGCCCAAATGAGTCTGACTGGAGCTTTAAAGAGTTAACAGCAATGCCATCACACTACCCCAGGAGACAGTAAGGGGAAGAATGCTACCAACTCCACTTTATGAAGCCAGTACTACACTCACACCCAAACCAAAGAGGCACACAACAAAGAGAAAGGTACGTATACACATACACACAGAGGGAGAGAGACACGCACGTGCGCACACGCACGCACACACACACACACACACACACACACACACACTATGAACTTGTATGGCCTTGTTCCCATCTCTGCTTCCTGGATCTCCATGGCGTGACCTGCCCAGCTCTGCTGCTCTTTCCGCATGATGGAATTCTGCTCACAGAATCCTCCCAAACCTCCTACGTTGTCTGGTATACACCAAGCCCTGCTCCCTTTCAGTTCCCATTGGTAAGGTATATTTCTTCCCATCCCTTCCCTTTCAATCTTTAAGTTCAGGTGAAGCGAGTCTCTAACAGGAAACACAGCTGAAACATGGTCTTTTTTTTGTTGTTGTTGTTCAAATCCATTCAGCCACTCTTTCTCTTTTTAAAATTTTGTTGTTATTGTGCGCGCGTATGCCTGGTGCAGAGATGCAGGTGCATTGCCAGGGTGCATGAAGGGAGGTAAGAGGACCACTCTGTGGAGTCTGTTCTCCTCAGCCTTTAAGGGGTTCCTTCCTGAAACACAGTCTCCAGCAAGTGCCTGGACCCACTACACCATCCCACGTTTCCCTATGTTGTTTTGTTTTGTTTTTTCAAGGCAGGGTTTCTCTGTAGCACTGGCTGTCCTAGAACTTATTCTATGTTCCAGGCTGGCCTCGAACTCACAGAGCTCTGCCTGCTTCTGTCTCCCAAGTTCTGGGTTTGAAGGTGTGTACCACCACTGTCTAGCTTTATTTAACTTAGTATCACAATTTGCCTCTTTTCCAAGACCTTTTCCAAGAAAATGTAGAAATGGAATCTGGCAGGATGGCTCCAAGGGTAAGGCACTGGTCACGCAAGGCTTCCAGCCTCAGGTCAGTCCCTCAACCCACAGTAGAGAGAAGCAGCTCCCAAAGTCTGTCTTCTGGCCTCACGCACTGTTGCGCACACTCACACAGTCCTAAGCTCACATTAATAACAAATGAACTGAATTTAAAAGGGAAGTTTTAAGAGTAGGGGAAGTGAAATTAGAGGCAGGCACAGCGGCATGTGCCCTAACCCTGGCACCAGGGAGAAGGGAGCGGGAGCACTGCCACAAGTCCTAGAGCAGCTTCGATTGCACAGTAGGATGAGTAGAGATGGGGGCTGGAGAGATGGTCCAGAGGTTAAGAGCCCTTTCTGTCCTTCTAGAGGACCTGAGTTTTGTTCCCAGCAGCCATGTCAGGCAGCTCAGAACAAAGAGTCCTCTGGTTCCAGGGAATGAGTGCCCTCCTCTGACCTCTGTGGGCATCTGCACACAGTACACACACACACACACACACACACACACGTTATACATATATTTATAAACATGTATGTGTATATGTATTATAACTACACACATATGTTTTATATACATATATTTATTATTAAATAAGTAGATCATAGACTCAGTGCTGTTCCCTGCTGAGTCTCTCACGTCAGGCAACGGGAAGGAGGTCAGCAGTCCTGAAAAGGGTTCTCTCTGCTTTAGCAGGGTATTGCATGGCTCTTGAGTAGAGAAATGTCTACTCGCTCCAGATAGGGAAGGCATCATCAGACCAATGGAAGGTTCCATCCGGTCCAGCTTGATGAAATAGTGAGCTTACTGGAGCCATTTACAGGCGCACGGTCCACTCACAGGGAGCTACATCAAAGAGAAGTGTCACCCTAGACACCCATTTGCCTCTGACATAATGACACACAGACTCTCTGGGGAGGGGAGGAGCCTCAGGACCCCAGTGAACCTCCTTGCTCACCCAGAATTTTAATAAGCCAAACTTGGGAAGACTTCCTGCATGTCACAACCGCTCTGCCTCAAGATGGCAGCTGCCATGACCGACCCAGAGAACACAGGAGGAAAGAAAAGAATAAGTAGACTGACTCCCTAGACTGCACCACAAACCAGCTAGTCACAGACATCCTGTGGCCATCCTTAACAAAGTGCAACTGGTAAATAAGTCTACAGAGTCACAGACATGGCTACTGGGAAAATATCATAAACTGGTCATGCCAAGCAGTCCGCAGAGGCTATCCTGGAATGCACCCAAGAGAACCCTCGTCTAAGAGAAGGGCCCACCGGGACACCTCTCCTGTCAGGGCTGGGGTGCACCACAGAGGGAAAGCACCTGCCTGGCATGTCAAAGCCTGGATTTAATTCCAGCACTGCAGAGATATGCAGGGCCAGGTTTCTAACTACTCTGTGAGTGCTCAGACAGTGGATGCCACGGCTAACTGTTCTGTCCAAATTGACTCGCCCTAACGTGGAAGTGCCTGCTCCATACTGGTTAATCACACTTGAAATTCAATAATGACAGGTGCTTTGGGCAGTGACTCGGTGGCTCTGTCCCATCTGCCCACTGCTTCTGCCCGTTGGCATGTCCTCGTCCCCCAGGCGTGATCTTCTTGCCTCTGGCTTCTCCTGTTCCTATCTGCAGTGACCTTGAGTAACCCAGAATCTCCCGTTATTGAGAACCGAGCGATCGGAGGGAGAAGCCATGGGACACACCTGCTTTAAAGAGTGGAAATTTTCAAATGGACGTCTGTAGGGAGATAGGGGACAGGTGTGAACTGAGGCCACTCCTGTGTTGCTCAAATTTGAAAGTTCTATTTGGGAACCACTTCAATCTTTGTACCTAACATAAAAATGCTAAAATTCAAAAAGCAGGGACTAGAGAGATGGCTCAGTGGTTAAGAGTGCACACTTCTCTTGCAGAAGACCCAGGTTCAGGTCCCAGCATGAACGTCAGGCAGCTCACAACTGCCAGGAACTCCGGCCCCAAAGGATTTGATACCTCTAACCTCCTCAGGCACCTACACATACACGCTCACACCTTCCCCCAGACATACACACATATAAACAATTTCAAATAAATCTGAACATTATGTATATATATATATACATATATATGTCAAAATTTAAAAAGCAACCCCTAAAGATTAAAGAGCCCTAATTAGCCTAGCGTAGTGAGGCACCTTTTTAATCCTAGCACTCAAGAGGCTGGGGTAGGAGGACCGTGGGTTTGAGAGCAGCATGAGCTATATAATAAAAACCACTTCCAAAAAAACAGAAACGAAACACGGTGAGATGAAGGTGGCAAGTCATATGAGGCACTAGCCGCGCCCACACACATGGAAACTCTTTCCAAGGGTTTGGAAGCGAGCTCTGGTGCAGCCTGTTTGTGGAACAGCCTGAAGACAGCACTGCAAACTGCTTCCGTGAGTCACACGACACAGGCAGAGAAAAGCAGCAGAGAGTTCTCCAACCCCAATTTGAGCTCATCATTGGGGAGACTTTAAGACAGTCTCATGCTATATATAACCCAGGCTAGCCTGGAAATTACTATGTATTCCAGAGTGGTCTCGAACTCGCATTGATCCTCCTGCCTCAGTCTCTGGAGTACTAAGGCGCCATCCCCCACCTAGCAACACTTTATCTTCAAACATTTTTTCATCCCTGTCCAGTGACCAGGCCTAGAGATATGGAGCGGCCAGAAGCACGGATTGCAATGGCCATGCGACTGTAACCTCAACTCCAGTTCCCCAAAGTCTCGTGGAAGGCACCATTTCTTGGCCTGAAGCAAATATATAAAATATACCTGAAATACTTTGCTACTTTTGAGGCTCAAATCAGAAGAACACAGGAGGCGCTGGAGAAATGACTCAACCGTTATGAGCACTTGCTGCCTTCTCAGAGGACCAGAGTTCCATTCTCAGTAATCACATTGGGCATCTCACAACTGCCTGCGACTCCAGCTCCAAGGAATACCATGTCCTCTTCCTGTCTCCTTGGCCACTTGCACTCATGTATAGGCATGTACACACATATACATATTCACACCAACACATATAGATACATATGCATCCATACATACATGCACATACAAACAGACATACGATATGCACACACATACATACACGCATACACCTATACACACATTATTTAAAAATAAATCTTCAAAGAACAAGAAAATCAACTTAAGAAGGGTTACTTGGCAGACATGGGGAAATGTAGCCTCAATAAAAATAAAAACCAGGCAGGTGGTGACAGCACACACCTTTAATCCCAGCATTCAGGAGGTGGAGGCAGGTGGATCTCTGTGAGTTCGAAGCCAGCCTGGTCTACCGAGTGAGTTCCAGGATAGTCAGGACTAGGACTATACAGAGAAACCCTTTCACAAAAAAAGAAAAGAAACAGAAAAGAAAGAAAAATTTTAAATTAAAAAAATAAAAACCACATGCATTATTCACAATAGCCAAGATACAGAATCAGCCTAAGTGTAATGGAAAAAATAACCAAAAAAAAAAAAAAAAAAAAAAAGGTCCTGGAGGCCAGAGAGATGGCTCATTGGCTAAGAGCACTTGTTGCTCTTGCATAGACCCAGGTTCGATTCCCAGCACCCACATGATAGCTACCAACTGTCTGCAACTACAGTTCCAGGAGATCCATTGCCCTCTCTGGCTTCCCAGCACCAGACATGCGCAAGGTGCACATACATACATGCAGGCAAACATTCATACACATAATTTTGTGTATGTGCTTGGATATTTTTTTTAAAAAATTTATTATGTGTATGGGTGTTTTGCTTGCATGAATGTCTGTATACCACATATGTGCCTGGTACCTTTGGAGGCCAGAAAAAAGCATTGGATCTGCTGGAACTAGAGCTGTGAACTGTAATGTAGGTGCTGGGATTGAACCTAGGACCCCTGGAAGAACAGTCAGTGCTCTTAATCACTGAACCATCTCTCCAGCCCCACACATAAATTTTTAATTAAAATAAATTTTTAATTTTTTTCTTTAAGGCCTGGTATGGAGCTGGATGGGGGTAGTGCATCTTTATGCCTGTCTCAGAGCCAGACAGACAAAAAGACAAACAAAACTTTTTTATTACCTCAGATGGATTAGATGTGCACAATAAATATTAATGGCTGCCAGAATCATCTCAGAAGAAACAGAACCATCTGTGTCTGTCTGTCTGTGACAAGGTCTTGCTACAGCCCAGGCTGGTCCAATCTTCTTGCCTTCCCCGCCAGAGAGTTAGGGATACAGATGAGAGCCACCATGACTGGTCACACGTGAGTTGTGATAAAGGAAGACACTGTCATCTTCAGAAAAGTTTGCCCAAATTAATCCAAAAACCAAGTCCAGACCTAATGAGGGCTCTGGTTGCCGCGTCCCGTCTCTAGGTTTCACGCACAGGAGACAGTCAGATGACTCTGTGGGTGTGTCCATTAACTTCTGAAACATGACCTTGTCCTTCACTGAGCTGTTAGTTTCTGTAGTCAGTTATTTCCTGCAGCCTGGGCAGGAAAGCAGCATCGATCCAGCCGACACGTAGGTTCTTACTGCCCAGATGAACATTTGTAAGGGTGGAGTTTTACTGTCTCCTGAGTCTGGAGTAGGGATGGTGATGATGATGGTGATGATGATGATGAGCGGTGTGCGCATGAGTGTGCGCAAGCAGGTCGGGAGGCATCCCTCCTTCCACCGTGGGCTCCAGGGATCCATCTCTGGTCATAGGGTTTGCATGGCAGGCACTTTTACAGCTAAGCCATCTCACCAGCCTAAGACAACCCCTTGAAAAATATAAGACAGTCTAGAAGAAAACATGATTTTTCATTTATCCCATATTGGTTTTCTTCTGACCAAAGCGTTTCAACACATTTTCTTTTTCTAACTTTATCTTTAGAAAGGCCTCCTCAAGCTCCCAATGGAGTCATAGACATCTTATGTACCAACCCCAAATCAGGAGGACCAGGACTTTGACAATGGCACAAGTCACCAGATCAGGGACCTGATCCAGAGCCCTCAGTCTACCCACGACCTCATCATCCCACCTCAGGCAGCTCAGCATGTGGCTTCATCGTTCACAGGGGGTGGAGCTCATTGTGTGTTCAAGGCTCCCCACCCCTCAAAACAGCAAATAAATAAAAGCAGGGGCTGGAGAGATGGCTAAGAGGTTAAGAGCACTGGCTGCTCTTCCAGAGGTCCTGCATTCAATTCCCAGCACACAACATGGTGGCTCATAACTGTCTATAATGAGATCTGGTGCCTTCTTCTGGCCTGCAGGGACACATGCAAGGAGAACACTGAATAAATAACTTAAAAAAATACTACATATGTTATGATTTTAGCCAACCAGCATGGCTGGCACTTCCAGGTTCCAGGGCCATGTATGTGTAGACAAGCCTTCAGGCAAAAATACCTAGCTGCCCCGGGGACCTTAAAAGGCCCTGCATGACCCACGTGCGGCATGGTTGTATCACCTATGTATGACGCTGCTCTGTAAGCCCTTGTACACATGTGTGAGCTCTGTCATCTGCGTAAGACGTAGCTATGTCATCCCCCTGTGCGCATGCGCTAGGCGGCCTTTAAAAGCTGGACTGCCATCTTCAGTTCTTTCTGCACGCCAATTCCCAGGTGTGTACACAGCTCCTCTAATAAACTCCTAAGCGGGTTTGTGTGTGTTTCGTGCTTCCTTCTCACTCGCACCAGGTAATTTCAACATATATAATAAATCTTAAAAAAAGCCACACCTCCAGTGCTCTTCAGTTCCTGACAGTCACTCATTCATCAGGCGAATCGCAGGCCACCTTCTAAGACCTTTCTCAGTCAGCCTGATGCCCATGGTCCCTCTGAGCTGGAGCTGTGCTTGCCAATAGTTCATTTCTTCTCCCTGTTCTTTTCTGTGTGTGGCATAGATGTGTGCGTGTGTGTGGCATAGATGCGTGTGTGTGGCATAGATGCGTGTGTGTGGCATAGATGCGTGTGTGTGTGTGTGTGTGTATGTGTGTGTGTGTGTGTGTGTGTGTGTGTGTGTTCTTATGTATATGGAAGCCAGGTGTCTTCCTCCATTGTCACCTTTTTTTTTGTGACAGGGTCTCCCATCGAACCTGAACCTCAGCAACTGGCTAGTCTGTTTGAACAGCAGATTCTGAGATTCTCCTGTCTCCCAGTCCCTAGAACCCAGCTCTTTACCAACTGAGACAACCAGGTGCTTGTCACAGAAGTGCATCACCAACTCAGCCACCTCCCCAAATTCTCAGCTCCTCTTCTTTGGTGTTTTCTTTCATTTGCTTTGCTTGTTGATACAGCATCTATGTAGACTAGGCTTGGCCTCAACTCTTTGTTTTTTTGAAACAGGGTTTCTCTGTGTAGCTTTGGAGCCTGTCCTGGAACTCACTAAGTAGACCAGGCTGGCCTCAAACTCCTAAGTGCTGGGATTAAAGGCCTGTGCCACCACTGCCTGGTTTAGGCCTCAACTCTTAATACTCCTGCCTCAGCCTCCCAAAATATGCCTTACCAAATCCAGCTTGTTTCTTCTTGTTAGGCTAAGTGATGCTCTGTCATATGGCAGTTTAATCACTTCTAAAGTCCTCGGAGATGTTTCCAGATGCAGACCATTACACATAGAGCTGTTATGAATATTGACAGGCTTCTGTGAGAATATCAGCTTCCATTCCTCTGGGACGCATTCACAGGTGTATGCTAGGACATGTGATACGTGTGTGTTCGACTCTGGAAGATACTACAAGGGTATCCACAGGACGGCAGGACCACTCAGCCCCACCAGCCACATGTAAGAACCAACTTTCTTTACATGTTCCACAGAGTCTGGTAGAATCTATATTTTTGTTTGCTTGTCTTAGTCATTTCTCAAATGCACAACAGTATATCATTGTTTTAACTGTGTTTCCCTAAAAGGCAATGATGTCATTCGGCGTCTCTGTTCATGGGCCCAGCCGTTGTCTGCATGGCTTCCTTGACCAGGTGCTTGATGGGAATTCAGTTCAGGGGAATGTTTTCATCAGAATTTTGGGGGCACACAATTGTGAGTCCTGTTTCACTTTGAGGTCAGAGGTTTGATCTTATTTTTGCTCTCAAAGTTGCTGACAGCAGGTGTGGCTACAAAAAAGATATCCTGACCTAGGGTGTGGTGACTTGGTATTTTAGACATTAAGATGACCCATAGAGGTGGATCCACTCCACCATGACCAAAGGTCAGAGAACTCAAGCCTATTCCTGCTCCTTCGCTTTAAAACAGGTTTGACATAGGGAGTGGCTGCCTACAGGATACTTGGTCTAAGGTGTATTCGCTGCATATCCCACCCAAAACTTCAAATGCTTTACTTAGGGAATCATGGCTTCGTGTCTCAAGTATTGAAGCAAGTACCTGTTCTGGTTGTCCCTTGCGTCATGTTAAAGTAGTATTTTGCCTTCATTCCTCCCTTTGGATTAGGGTATATAAACATATGGAAAATAAACAAGGACAGATTCAGTATTCACTGAGTTGCCCTCCCGATACTATCCTATGTCTCTGTATTTCTTTTGTATCTCTATTCTACCTAAAATTTCTTTTTTCTTTTTCCTTTTTTCTTTGTCTTTGTTTTTTGTTTGTTTGTTTGTTTGTCAAGACAGGTTTTTTTGGGCTGGAGAGATGGCTCAGAGGTTAAGAGCACTGGCTGCTCTTCCAGAGGTCCTTTTTTTTTTTGGTTTTTCGAGACAGGGTTTCTCTGCAGCGTTCAATTCCCAGCAACCACATGGTGGCTCACAACCATCTGTACTGAGACCTGGCGCCCTCCTCTGGCATACATCGAGGCAGAATGTTGTATACACAATAAATAAATCTTTAAAAAAAAAAAAAAAGACAGGTTTTGTTTTTTGTTTTTTGTTTTTTGTTTTTTTTTTTTTGTAGGTTTGGATCCTGTTCTGGAACTAGCTCTTGTAGACCAGGCTGGCCTCAAACTCACAGAGATCCACCTGCCTCTGGCTCCTGAGTGCTGGAATTAAAGGCATGTGCTGCCACCACCCTGCTTGGATTCTAGAATTTAATGTGAAATACATCAAGAAAATAAATGGAGCTAGTTTGATGGCACATGCCTGTGAGGAAGATGAGGCTGAAGGATCAGGAGCGAAGGTCAGTCTGGGACGAAGGAAGAACCTGTCTGGAAAAAAAATGAAGGTTTCTGTACCCTGATATTAAGCCTCCCCACAGACAGTAAACCAAATCAAGCCAAAATAAGGATTAAAAGTCCAGGTTTAATTAATAAAACGCCCCCAGATGATTTCTCAGCCCCCGGAGAGGAGATGGAGAAGAGACCAAAAAAACCACATGGCCTTTCTCTAGAGGGGGCAATTTAAATATACTGTAGTTGTGGTCTTGAGAGTCCTAGGGGAGGAGCTGCCTTTTTTTTTTGTTTGTTTGTTTTTCTGAGAGGGGGAAGTGTTTGGAGAGAGGAGGGGGGGAGATGGGGCTTCCACCTGAACAAAAAAAACAAGAAAGAGGGAGGATAAGGTGTGGACACACGGAAAGGTGTGTATTTAAGCCAACACACTCCCCCTGGCCTGAAAGAAGCAGAGAGAAGGCCAGCTGAACTGAAGAAGTGGCAGCAAGGAGTCAGGGAGGGCAGGAGGAGAGCAAAAACAATATGGGACTGGGGGTGTCACTCAACTGGTGAATGCTTGCCTGGTATATGGAAAACTTTTTAGTTTAGTTCCCTGCACTGCAAAAAAATTGAAAAGTATGCAAATCTCTTAATGAAACCCACTGTCTGTATACTAATTTCTTATTTTAGTTGAAGTCCTCAAGAACAGGGTGTGAAGCAGGGCACCAACTAAGACAGACCATCCGGTGAGAGGAAGGCAGGTCCAGAGAGCAGAACCGAGGCCAGGTCACAAGCAGGGACCATGCAAGAGCAATAAGAGTCACTTCATGCACGTAGTGAAAATGGCTATAAAGCCTCCCCATCAATTCCTCCATAAACCAGCCCCTGGTTGATTTTGATCGGACTTTATAGCCATCTGCTGGCGGATCCCGGTATCACCACAGCATGAAGAAGGCTTGGTGGCTAAGGCTTCTGGAAAGGCGGCTCAGGCACACCCAAGATGGTCCCAATTCTTGTCCATGTCCCAGACACATGAGGTTCAGGTGGAGGGTCACACTTTATTTCACAAGGTCCACAGAGATTGGCCTCATAAGGGGAAGTTTTGGGTCGGGCAGTGGTGGCACACGCCTTTAATCCCAGCACTCAGGAGGTAGAGGCAGGAGAATTTCTGTGGGTTCAAAGCCAGTCCCGCTCTACAGAGCAAGTTCCAGGGCAGCCAGGACTGTTACACAGAGAAACCCTGTCTCAAAAAAAGCTCAAAAAAGGGAAAGGAGAAGGAAAAAGAAGGAAGATGGGGAAGGAGGCAGAGTAATTCAGTCCAATCCCCCAACTAGTTCACCTCACTGACCCCAGGGAGGCTTTCCAAAACCTTCTGCTAAAAATAAATAATACTATCTGGTGTGCTGAATGGGGAACATGGGCCTGGGGGAGAAGAGGAGGAGCTATAGTGGGAGAAGGAGGGGAGAGAGGGAAGAGGGAGAAGGAGGAGAAAGGAGGGAAGGAGGGGCCCTGGCAGGCATGGCAGGTAACACAGCTGCAATCCCAGAACTCTGGAAGCTGAGGCAGGAGGATCACTAGTTCCCAGCCAGCCTGGTCCTGTGAAAAAGAAACAAAGTCATATGGAAACCTACCACTTTGTACAAATACCATACATTAACTTGTTGCTTTGAACAGGGTCTTTTTATGCAGCCCTGGTCGTCTTAGAACTCCATATGTAGACCAGGAAGATCAAGCTCACAGAGATCATCCCCCGTCTCGGCCTCCAGATTGCTGGGATTAAAGGTGTGTGCCACCATGCCTGGACCTACACTCACTTTGTAATGGACTGTAGATAGATAGACACATGGCTCTTGCTCCACCATAAAGATGAATGAGATTGTACAAAGACTGAGAAAAACAAAGGGGGGGTCCTTCTGTGAAAAAAGTCAGGCTCAGAAAGACATCAACTACATGTGTCTCTCTCATAGCTGGAATCCTAAAAGGAGAAATGGAGAAAGGGGACAAGGTGGGTAACAGGCATGGATATGACCTGCATGGGTGAAATGCCCTGGTGACACTCTTTGCTCTGGATAATGCGCACTAATTTTAAAAAGAACAAGAACTTAATGCCTAGTCATCTGGTGCCTGAGGTGTGCCGAGCCATAATCCTTATTAAGATCAACTCTGGGAGTGTGCGGTGTGTGCACGTTTTAGTTTGGAGAAATAGAGACTTCGGTACTTTGGGTTTGGAAAGCAGAATGCTTTTTAATATTTATTATATATACAGTGTTCTGCCTGCACATATAACTGCAGGCCAGAAGAGGGCACCAGATCACATTACAGATGGTTGTGAGCCACCATGTGGTTGCTGGGAATTGAACTCAGGATCTTTGGAAAAACAGGCAGTGCTCTTAACCACTGAGGCATCTCTCCAGCCCAGGAAAGCAGAAAGCTTTAAGCACTGCTAATGGACCCTACTAACAGGAGCATGGAAGACAGTGGTGCTGTGAGTTATTTGAACTACAGGAGTTCACTCAAGATGTTTCAGAGGAGAGTTTTAGTATGCTGCCTAGAGATCATTCTTATGATATTTTGGTGAAGAAAGTGGCTGCCTTTCGCCCTTGTTCAAAGAGTCTGCCTGAGACTAGAGTAAAGAGTTTCGGATTAATTCCATTGACAAAAGAAATCTCAAAACAGCCTAGTATAAACTCTGTCATGTGGTTATTAGTGCTAACTCTAATGAAGATTTATAATGAAAAGAGCAAGCTGAGCAGGGTAAATTACAAAATGCAAACTTTGAGGAGAAAAAGAGAACCAGGAAATGGAATGGAGCTAAATCCTGTGTTCAAGGAGATAAATGGATTAAGAAATTGAGAAAAGGGAGTGGAGTGGGACCTCAGGGCAAGATCCCACACAGTGAAATTTCCAACTATTAAAAATGAATTAAAGAAAAGCTTAGAGCAGGGTGTGGTGGTGCACACCTTTATTCTGAAGGCAGAGGCTGGTGGAGCTCTGAGTTTGAGGCAGGCCTGGTCTACAGAGCAAGTTCCAGGACAGTCAAGCTTAGGCAGTGAAGGAAGCCATCAAAAACAGAAAGTTAGTGAAGATGTAATTGAATAAGGAGACCATGTTCTAGCCCCAGTAAGCAGCATAACTTGGCAACTTCGGCCACATGGTCCTGGAGTTGAGGATAGAAGAAAGGGCCTATAGAATTTGCCTCTGCTGTTAAGAAAAGCTGCTGAGATCAGGCATGTGTCAGGGGTGTCCCTGAATGGAGGCTCAGAGAGGCCATTGTGCGAAACTATGAGGTTGAAGCCTGGATTTCCTTGGAGAACCCGAGACATTGGAGATGCCAGAGTCATGGGATACCTGCCGAGGAGAGCTGCCCACAGGAAATGGAACCAACCCAAGAGGAAGAGGTGTGTTACAGTCAACAAAGCTGAAAGGAGTTGATCTGAAAAGTGCTTTGACGTCAGACGTGGAGATGCAGAGTTTGGAGTCTGCCCAGCAGGTTTCCTGTCTTGTTTAGGTCCAGTACTTCCTCAACATGCTCCCTTCCCTGCATTTTGGAATGGGAATGTATAACCTGTGCCATTATATGTTGGAAGTATGTTATATGCTTTTTTATTTTGATTTTTACAGATGATTACAGGTAAGAGATTGCATGAATCTCAGAAGAGACTTAGAACTTTAGACTTTAAAACACTGTTGAGACTGTCATAGACTATGGGGACTTTTGAAGTTGGACTAAATGTATTTTGCACTATGATATTGATATGAGCTTATGAGGGTCAGGGAGTAGAATGTGGTAGTTTGAATATAATTGGCCCCTATAATCTCATAGGAAGTGTGGCTTTGTTGGAGTTGGTAAGGCCTTGTTGGAGAAGCATGTCACTGTTGGAGGGGCAGGTTTTTGAAGTAGGATACCATCTACTGTCTCAGTGGACTTCCTGCTGCCTACAAGATGTAGGATTCACAACTACTAATCCAGCACCATGTCTGCCTGCATGCTACCATGTTTCCCATTATGATGATAATTGGCCAAACCTCTGAAACTGTAAGCAAGCTATGCCAATTAAATGTTTTACTTACTTTATAAGAGTTGCTGTGGTTGCCGTGTAGCACACGCCTTTAATCCCAGCACTTGGGAGGCAGAGGCAGGCAGATCTCTGTGAGTTCAAGGCCAGCCTGGTTTATAGAGCAAGTGCCAGGACAAGCTCCAAAG
The DNA here is from genome assembly GCF_903992535.2 of Arvicola amphibius. NCBI lineage: Eukaryota > Metazoa > Chordata > Mammalia > Rodentia > Cricetidae > Arvicola > Arvicola amphibius. The sequence continues at coordinate 25,134,836 of NC_052051.1, read as the reverse complement.
CTACAGAGAAACCCTGTCTCAAAAAATAAAATAAAATAAAAAAGTTGTTGTGGTCATGTTATCTCTTCACAAATTAAGACAGAGTGTCCTTCTGCACTACCAAACCAAAAATGATTGCCACACTGAAAGTCCCTCCCTACTACTTCCTGTGCATTTCTCTGTCTTCCAATTCCCTCTTTACCCTCTATGGCTACTTCCTGTCAACTAGCCACTGGCTCTGCCTCCTGACCTCAGGTTTATTTTTAATTAACTCAATCTCAGGGTCCACAGTGTGATCAAATACCCTGCAACACCACCCTAAAAGTGAGCAGCACCATTCCCTAGGCTGAGATCTTGAACTGCAGAAAACAAAGTGAGCTGAGCACAAGCATGCCCCATTCTGCTTCCCAGCTGTGGGCTGATGCAGCCAGATGCCTCAAGCTCATGCTGCTGTGATCCCTGCCTTGGGGAACCACACCCTGGGACCGCCTCAAATGAGCACCGCCTCCCTTAGGCAGCTTTGGATGGGGAATTCCATTGTAAGAGGGCAGGGGAATGGAGAAAGCTTCATGATTGGAACTGCCTGAACCACAGAAGCTCTGGGAATTCCACAGGACAGGAGCCACCACACAGCTGAGAACAGTGAACTTCCCCAGAAGGTGAAAGTGAATGTACCTGCCCATAAGATGGAGTCAGTGGTGAACAAGAGTTAGGGCCACAGGCACAAGAAACATCCTCAAATACGATAGCCCAGCCCCTCATCCAAAGAGGAGTGACACCCCAGATGACACCCCTAAGCCAGTGCTATCTCCCAGTGCTCTTGTCCCCTTTCTCCGTACCCTACAGTAGTGAGCATGGAAATGTCATCTCACGCCCGTTTCCCACCACCAGCTTTATGAGCACCCTCGTTGTTCCTAGTGCCGACATGAGACACCCCCCATCCAAACCCCAAGGTGGTGGGGATCATCTTCACCCTGGCATCAGGCTCATTGGGTCAGCACAGTGTAGAGCCAACGCCATCAGCTGGGATCCTGCTACCCCACTAGTGAGTCTTCACATCTCCCAGCAAGCTTGAATACAGTGCTGAAAATCTCCAAAGGAGAAGCTCACCCATATGCCCAGCTAACACATTTGTGTCCATGAGCCTCTTTCTCTAGCCAGCCTCTATGCCTCAAGAGTAACCAGAAAACCAATCCCTGTCCCATGTCCCACCGAATCCTAGTGACTTAGACTGAGGACCTGCACCCTCTCACCTGTGATGCCCGTAGGCCTTCACCTAAGATAACATTGCCCTTCTAAGGCTGCACGAGACAGCAGCTCTTGGGCCCCTCTAAGAAACCCTGACCTTTGCGCCCCTGATGCAAACCTTCTTCCCTCAGAGGATCTTCTGCCTTATGGGACACTCAGGAGCACCAGTCACTACCAGATTATTCAGCAGTGAGTAGAGATCATCGGGCTTTGCCCCACCGTTTACAATGGCCAACAGACACAGTCAGTCAAAAGGAGCGTGTGGGTGCCACTGTCTTACGGCCCCACCGCCTCTCAGAAACAGAGCCCACTGCATGTTTATTTAAACTGTGGCTTCTGCACCCCAGGATCCATCAAAGGTGCTTCCTTTCAAAGCCTCACCCATCTCCTGCAGCTGGAAAACAGTGTCCAGATGAGAGTCTCATGGACACACAAAAAAAGCAAAGTAGCCACCCTGCGTTCCCTTTGGAGGGTTTTACCTATCCTGGGGCTGGGGTTGCAATTTGGTGGTAGACAGTTTAGCATGAGTTTGGTCCCCATCACAAAAAAAAAAAAAAAAATATTGTGGTCATACCTCAGGATGGCACATTTGCTTCATGTGGCACCTGAGCGCCATCCCAAGCACTGGTAAAGCGAGGCAATACAGCCCTGTCTGCCTAAGAGGCCCAGGACTGACATAGCTGCTCCTCTCCACAGGCTTTTTCTGGGACAAACGTCTGTCTCTGCTGTGTGTGTGTGGTTAGGGCGGGGGCAGAGGGGTTCGGGGGGCTGCTGCAGAGTGAGAGAAGGAAACAACAGTCCTTTTGGAGTAGTTCCAAATTGAGCCAAGATGCCTGCAGCTGTGACATCTGTGCGGTCACTTGGAGCTGGAGGAGGCTTTCTTTGGGGGACTGGCTCTCAACAGGTAAGGTGACTAGCTCTGCACCTAGCCTGAGTTCAAGCCATAACCCTATGCATTTGAGGGAGGAGCAAGGCTAGGCCAGAAGAGAGATGGCCATCAGCACTGTGACCCAGAAGGCTCCTGCATGAATAAATCTCAAGGAGTCTCTCTTCTACGTTGGCCCTGACTTCAGCTGCTCCAGGCCCCAACTGTAAGGGAAGCTGAGCTCCCGCTGGACCAGGAGGAACCATGGAGATGAGGGAAGGCCGCACTCCAGCATCCCTCCCGGATGCCATCAGAACAGCAGCCTAACCCTGATCTTCAGGCAAAGACCATTGCTGTGGCATGTCCAGCAAAGCCTAGGTGGGGCCCCATACACCAGCGCCAAGCAAACACAAACCCAGCTTTATTGGCAGCAAGGACTGGGAATTCCTGCCTGGTTCAAGCAGCAAGGGAGAGGGGTGGAGGAGGGATTGTGGGTTAGATTCATAATAGAGACACCGCTTTACAAGTAAACTAGCCCAAACCCCTGGGTTTGGAAGAGAGTGGGGAAGAGGGGTGGCCAGGCATTGCCCTCTAGAAGGGGAGTGGCTCTTGCACAGGAATGTTGAGTTCAACAGCCATGTCTGGGGTGCACCTGGCAGGAAGCAGAGAAAAGAACTGTGAGGGGTCAACAGAGACACCAGGATCAGGGACAGAGGGAACACACCTCCGGTTTCATTACAACACTGGTAGTTACTAGGGAGACGTCATCCCCAAACTCAAACTACAGCCACCTGCACATGCACGCACATATGCACAGGGGTGGGGTGCATTACACACACAGGTCAAAAGTGGGAAGAAAACTCAGTTGTCAAGGATTAATGCACCCCTAAAAAGGACCAGGATCAGAGGGGAGCAGAAACTCATGCCAATGTCACATCCTCAGGGAGCCCTTCCTTGACTGTCCCCGCTTACAACCCTGGGACAAGTTCTTCCAGGCTCGTGGAGCTCTCAGCAGTTCCACGCTCAGAGCTTGGTGTCTCCTAATGTCTTATACCCCTCCCAGCTCTGTGGGGGCAGAGCCAAGGGTTACTCCAAGAGGAAGGAAGGAGGAAGATGAAAAATGCGTGACAAAGAAAGCCAACCAGCAACAATAGCTAGGCATGGTATTGCATAGGACTGTCCTCTAAGCCAAGCTGCCACCATCTTCATAGGCTTGGCTGTGCCCGGTTGCAAAACATCATCAGGGCTCAGTCTGTTGACTAATGCCTCATAGAAGAAGGTAGCCAGGAGGGTCATGAAGCCCTTAGCTGAGCATCTAACTGCTCCTCCTAAACAGACATGTGGCTTCAGGGTCTCAGACAGAGGCTAGAGTTTATAGACTGAGAAAAAAAATGATAGAAGAGGGGGTTCCACCCACACAGTTACGGGGAGCCATCACCCATGCTGGAAGCACACACACTCCTGTCAGCGACCGTCATGACCCAGACTCTGTAAATAAGCCCAACGAACTCATCGGTCTCTCAGAAGGAACGATGGTAGAATCAAACTTTGGTTTGCCATTGGAACCTTAGGAGGCAGATGTTGCTTGACAGCCCCTCCCAGAAGAAAATTCTCTAAACACATGGTAACCCTAGCATTTGGGAGGCTTGAGCAGGAGAATCATATTCAAAGCCAAGCTAAGCTACAAAGTGAGACTCAGTCTCAAAACACCAAGTAGGAGGTAGGCAGGGGTAGGACACAAAGAGAAGCCTGGGAAGAGACGGGAGACAAAAGGGAAAATTTTGTAATTCACAAACGCTGGGCTCAGCCACCACACAAGGTCCTGAGGTAGCATCATGAAGAGGTCTAGCCTGTTCCCACTACCATCTGGCCCTACAATAGAGTCTAATCCCAGGGAAAGCAGGCCGAAGGTTAATTTTGGAAGGAAAGACACTCTCTTCTTGGGGCACAGAAGCCTTCCAAACAGGAAAGATATCCTTCCACCCTTGTCCCCGTGTCTTCCCTGGAACCAGCCATCTGGGTCAGTTACACCAGAGATGGGCAGAGAAAGCTGTGTCTAGATTAGAGGCAGAGTGGAGGCACACCCAGGGTTCCTCCCCTCTGTGCCGAGGCTCTTGCCACCTACCCAGATTGTCTTCCCTAGGAACGGGCCTGCCCAGCCAAGCACGGCAGCCTAGACTACATACTTTGGTCTCTGCAGTAGAACATCCTTAAAAACAACCTCTCGGGGATTCCAGATTTCTGCATACACTTTCTCCACCTCCGCAGTTAGTACAGGTATCTCTTTCTTCAGCTGCTCAGTTAGCTGAGGGGAGAGACACAGAAAGGAAGTGTGAAGTCCAAGCCTGGGAAAAGGGACAATATCACGAAAGGAAAGTGTCTGGGAAGATGGTATGGGCCTTGTCACTACGGTGTGCTGGATTTCAGAGAGACAACCTCCCTGATTAGGAACAAGAATGGGCCTTTCAAGTGATGTGAAGGGACAGTGAAGAATGGAGGCAGGTGACAAAGAGGTGGGACACACAATGTGAGAAAAAGGGACTGGTGGAGATGGGGACTTCGACTTGAAAACTGAAGGACACTCACTCGGAGAGGGCGGGGCCTCATCCCCTCACTTTGATCATGGCCCAGTGGGTGAAGGGAAGCAGCTAGTGTAGAGCAGGGGACATGTGAAGAAGCTAATGGGTCACGGCCTGCAATGGTGGCCAGCGAGGCAAGGTCCAGGCCAGCATGAATCCCCTTTGAGAGGAATGCTGAGTGACAGCGATGGTGCAGTCAACGAAGCCAGCGCCAGAGCAGGGCCCCTCCAGGACCAGGTCTGTGCAAGCCAAGGCCCACCCGCAGGTCCCGCGCAGGCGCGGACACCATGGCCCTCCTGGTGCCCTCACCTCTCTGAACCAGACCATGCACCTCTGCAGGCGCTGGCTATCCCGCGTCTTCAGCTTAAGTACCTCCTCATAGGGTTTCTGGGTTTTCTGGGGACGAAGGCAGGAGCACAAAGGTGACTGACAGGGATACCAGAGGCAGAGGACGGGGAAGCTAGGAGGGCCTGGAGGCGAGCCACAGCACCCGGCTACTCACCACCATCAGAGACCTCAGGATTTTCTTCTTCTTCTTCTGAATCATGTCAGAGAAACACCCCAGGACCATGGTACGCATCTCCTTAAGGTTGTCCAGCTCATCCTGGGGGTTGGCAGAAGGGGTTTGACCACCACCCCCACCTTCTACGCAGTCTAGGTATGAGGGCCAGGGGCTCCCTTACCTGCTGCCTGTCCTTTGCCTGCTGCACCTGGCGCATGTGATTGGCGATCTGGACCGACCTGACGGGATACTCGTGATCCATGTAGGTGCTCAGGAAACTCACCTCTTCGTGGGCCCTCAGGATCTCAGCATTCAGCTGTTCCACCTCCCGCTGCAGGCCTGGGGAGAGACAGCATGGGGAAGGTAGGTGCAGATGTCTGGGCCTTCCTTTAGAGAGCTTCCCAGGAGACCTCGGAAGTCCAGCTGTCTTTGGCCAGTGAACTGGGATCTGGGCTGAGGTGTGCCCACACGAGGTAGGAGGTGGTGGAAGCTGAAGCTGCTAGGGTCTCAGGCCCCAGAAAGGAGAAATGGAAAAGTACAAGGCCCCTAGACAGTCCAGCTTTGCTGACGGCTAAGTGGTCCCCACCAAGACTATCCCTAACTGGATCTCAGCATCCTCAGATACATGCCCCCGAGGAAGCAAGACCAGAGAGACAGGCAGACACTGATGTCCAAGACATGATCCTTAGCAGGAGTAAGACAAAATCTAGCAGCCGCGATGGCTCACACCTATAATCCCAGCACCAGAGAGGCTAAGGTGGGAGAACTGCTGAGAATTCAAGGCCAGCCTGGGCTACTAAGTGAGTTCCAAGTCAGCCTGAGCTATACAGAGTATCGTATAAAAAGTAAATGAATGAAAGATAATGCTATCTTGCCTTCCTCCACGGTGGGGGTCCCCAGTGTCTCAGACCACCTGGCACAAGCCCCCTGACACACACCTCCTCGGCATCTAGCCTCCCAGAGAGGGACAAAAAAATCACAGATCCAGAGCAATAGAAGCCAGACCTGGGTCCCAGCCATTGCCTCCCAGAGGGTCCTTGATAGGAGGCTTAGCCAGGCTCAGCCTGGATTCCAACTCCTAGCCACATGGCCTGCAGCAGGGGCTTCCTCTCCGTCAACTTCAGTCTCCTCTTTGGCAGGTACGGTGTGAGAAAAGTCCCTGCATCCCAGGAGGGTACAGTGGGTGTGCAGCCACTGACAATCACCCAGGCCTAGAAAACACTGAGCACACTTCACACTTTGTAAGCTATTCGCTCTAGCCCGCAGCAGCATGCTCCCCCTAGAAGGCAGCACGGGCCTGGTAAGGAGCTGCCCTCCCCCAGCTCCTGGATGAGGTGGGGGCGGGGGGCAAGGGGGTCGCCCCTTACTGTTTGTTTTGCTCTCCTCCTTTTCCTTCCACTCCTGGAGCTCAGACTTCAGCTGCTGCACACGCTTCTTGTTTGAGTACTCCAAGATGTCGATGACATTCTACAGGAGGGGTGAGGTCAGCTCACCACCAGCCTCTGCTGGTTCTCCAGCTCACAGTAGGCTGTGGCCACAGCACACTCCCACTGCCCCACTCCCGCCTCTGAGAGGCCAGAGAGCCACTGCCTCCCACTCCAATCCTCAGTGGACTCCTGGCCATGGCTGAAAAGAGCCTGCGCTATCTGGCCTGGGGTGAACTCGTCTTTCCCCCATCCCTCCCTCACACCTTACTGTGCAGTCACCCATAGCAACTGTAGCTCCTTGAGCTCCCCTTCGCTCCCTCTCACCCCATATCTGAGGCCTCTGTTTCCTCTGCCTGCAACGCTCGTCTGTCCAATCTCTACCAGTTCACACCTCTGCAGACTTCAGCTCAAGTATGGCTTCCCCCAGGAAGTCTTTCTGACGCACCAATGTCTGAATCAGAGATCCCCTTGGGGCTCCCCAAGTCTCCTCAACTCCAGTACAGCACAGACCCAATGCTAACTGCAAGTGCCTGCAACCCCATTAGAGGGAAAGTTTTATGTGGGCACGGTGTCTCATGATAGCTGCTCCCCAAGGCCCATAGGTCTAAGGGGCTAGAGGGATGTTTGAACCCCAGTACCCACAGGTGTGATGTTGTGGGTGTATAAATCCCAGTACTGGAAGTATTCACACAGGCAGATCCCGGAGGCATGCTAGCCAGTCTACCTAGTCCAATATGCAAGCCTCAGGTTCCAGGGAGAGACCCCGTCTCAATAAAGATGAGGGACAGTGTCTAAGGAACACCACCACCTAATGGCCTCCACATGCAAAGGTGCGCGTGTGTGCATGCGTGTATGTGTGCATGTGCACGCGTGTGTGTGCATGTGTGCGTGTGTGTATGCATGTGTGTGTGCATGTGTGTGTGCGTGCGTGCGAGAGTGTGTGTGTGTGTGTGTGTGTGTGTGTGTGTGTGTGTGTGTGAACAAGAAGTTTGCTTGGGCAGAAGGGCTGTATGGCTTTGGTCTTTGTTACAACTGGACTGTGTCTACCAAAACTTCTTAGGTATAACTGCTTTTGGAGACAGGACCCCTAGGGAAGTAAATAAGAGTGACCGAGATCACAAGGACAGGCCCTCATCAGAGAAGATCGGTGTGTCCCCCAAAAGACAGCAGCACTCTCTCCACACACAGAGAAAAGGCTTGAGGACAATAGTAAGAAGATGGCCATCTGCAAAATAGGAAGAAAAAGCTACAATAGAAGCCAGCCCTGCTGACCCCTGACCTTACTCCTATGGAAGCTCCCCACCCTAGTACCTTCCTTCCTACCTCAGCCTAAGAGATTAATCCACCCCCAGCATCTGAACATTTCTCTGTATCTCACACACACCAGGTCAGCTCCGGGCCAACTGCAGTCATCCACTCTCTAACTGTTCCCCAGCCCAGACCTTCCGTCCCTGGGACCTTCCTGCCCTCTCCCCAGCACCAGGAGGATGCTTTGCCGGCTCTCGGACCCTACAAGCCACCACTGGGCTTCCTACTAGCAGGGTGGGCTCCAGATAGTACAAAGTAACTCCCCCAGCAAGATAACAGCAAACTCAATCAACTGTACTCCCTAAAAAGAAAGAGAGCGGGGCAAGGACAGCACAGACCTGGGGTAAGACTGCCTGGGTTCAAATCCTCGCCCTGATTCTTGCTATCCGGATGACCTGGGAGCTGCTGGGAGGTATATATGATTGCACACCGAGCATCTGGTGTCTCACTGTGGACACTTTAACGGCAGTGGTAGTGGCAGCACCAAATAACTTTCTACTGCACAAGCGCCAGGTGTGATAGCCATAGCCTCCCGTTTGCGGTGGGTGTTACTGGGATCCACTCCATCAAGCTCCAAGATAAAAGGTTAGCCCAAAGTCTCCCGGCTGGTAAGTGGGGACGAAGGGAGGCACTGCATTTCTCAGACAGGGGTCGGGAGTAGCCAGCAGAGGGCGCGCCTGCACGTGAAGGAGGCTAGCAGAGGGGAGGCGGTGGCTCACCCCGAGAATGCCCTGCTGCTGCAGCATTGCGCGCACGCTCACGGCCATGCTGTCCTCCATGTCCTGGATGGACTTGATGAGCTCCTGGTTGAGCTTGCTGAGGAAGCTCTCGTGGCTGTAGAGCTCCTGGAGTGAGGTCCGCTGATTTCGAAGCATCGACTGTGGATGTAGGGCAAGGGCGGGGAGGAAAGTAGCTGTACACATGCCTTAACTTGCGCCAGGGTGCACGCTAAAGACCCACCGGCTCCGGGCCTCTTGTAGTAAATGTTCCCAGTTGGTTCCCCATCCCCTGCAGGTCAGAGCGTCTGGAAAAGGAGACACTGTTACCTTTCACCCACTAAGCAACACACATACACACATACCCATTGTCACATCTCTGAAATGAGAATTTGTCTTACAGTTGGTGTCTCATCACCATCTAGCTAACAAACATCAGTCGATAAGGATACTTCCTATTACTAAAGACCTCTTCAAATCCATCAAAACTAGAAAGAATGAACATGATAATGGCCCAGTTGGGTAAGAAGTCGGCAGAGATGGCAGGCTAGGTTTGGACTAGATACAGGGATGGGTGAGGAGAGAACACCCACATTTTCTTATCTCTTCTTATCATACAATGCCCCTGTCTAAAGTAAGTCTGAAGTGTGATTGCCCAAGCTTATACCCAGCCGTACATGACAGCAATAATGTAGGCAGTTAATAACAAATAATATTAACAACAACTGGCCCACAAGACACGAGGGCAGGCAAGTGCTGTGACCTGCTCTACACATGACACACAGAATCGGTTCATCCTCCAGCTCACAAGTGGGGACTTAGGGAGGTTAAATGACACGGTCACACAGCCCGCCCTGAATTAGAGTGTTGAGCCTGGGAAGCCAAACTCTAGGGTCTCAAAGGCTGTCTTCCACTCTCCCACCTCAGGAGCCCAATGCACGGTGGCACCAGCGTGTCATGCCAACACAGGCTGACACAGGAGGACAACCTGGCAAAACATGAACTAATTAGTCTCACTTTATACAAGTTCAGACTCCATAGTTTACCCAAGGTCACACGCAGCAGAGCTGTTGTCCATGGCTGCTAACCACTCCACTTTTCCTCCCACATCCCCAGACCCCAAAATACAGAAATGCCTTGAGTTTGGTTTTGGTTTTGCTTTTTAAAAGCCACTCTCAAGTCCCTAAGAAGAGAGCTCCAATTGCTGGTGAAATGAAAACCTGGGGACACACATCGACACCCCTACTCTCCCAGTGACTCTGAGAAATGGGAATTTATGATATCTGCTCTAGAAATTTATTTGTCTAATCGCAGATCTAATATGGGGTGGTGGTGTCTCCTGTATGACCTTGACCTCGATATGTAATCACGCAAGGACAATCTCCACTCCGAACCTACTCCTTCTAGGACCCCATCCCACACAAGGGCCTTCCTTATGGTCTTGCTGGTTCTCCTTCCAGCAGCAAGTCACAACAGAAGAGCAGGCTATGCTATCACCAGAGCAAGGACAACGCGTGGAGCTCTGCAGGTAGCCGCTGATTAAACTAAGAGGGTGTCTCTTCTTCAGGGTGTGTGGGGGAGGGGTTAATTCATTAGTCTGTTTCTCAAGTGAAGTTCAAGCCCTGCATTAGTACCCTGTACAGAGCTGCGTCTCCAACACCTGGAACAGTGCCCTTCACCAGGCGTCTCCAACACCTGGAACAGTGCCCTTCACCAGGCGTCTCCAACACCTGAAACAGTGCCCTTCACCAGGCGTCTCCAACACCTGGAACAGTACCCTTCACCAGGTGTCCCTAACATCTGGAACAGTGCCCTTCACCAGGCATCTCTAACAAGCTGTAAACATGCCCTCCCCCGACTGTCTACCTCTACTCTTCACTCCCTGACCATCTCATCTAAAATGGCCTCTGGTGCTTCTCCTGGACCCCTTCAGCCTCCAACCACAGTCTGGGCTTCCTCATACCTATATTGTCACTGTACTTGTTAGTGCCATTTTTATCTTTGTTCTTAGAGACAGGTTCTCATTCTTTAGTCCAAGGCGGCCTTGCACTCACTATGCAGACTGGGCAGTCCTCCTGCCTCAGCCTCCCAAGTGCTGGGCTTACAGGCATGAACTAACATGTCCTCTGGCTTATTACTTCACGTTTGATATATGTGTTTATAATCAGTCCGGCCCTGGTGACTCTCCAAGCTCAGGACAGGGCCTGGTCTACAGCAGGTGTTCAACCAGGACCTACTGACAGACTGAAAGAATGAATGAATGAATGTTTACAAAAGACACAGCATGAAGAACCGCTGAGGGGCACAGGTCACTGTCCATATCCACACCCTGATCACACAAAACCACACAAACTCTCCTACAGTGAGGATAAACAGAACATCAGAAACAGACCTTCCTACGAATGATCAACCCATTGAAACCATCTGGCAAAAGGACGGCTGACAGGAAAACCACGTATTTTTACTTTTATTTTTGAGTCAGAGTCTCATAATTTAACCCTCACTAGCCTGGAACTCACCATGTTCAAGGTCGCCCTCTGCTATAAAGTGAGTTAAGGCAAGCTGGCAAGCTAGGCTTCGTGAGACTAGTCTTTCAAAAAAAAAGCTTTAAAATATGGTTCAAGTGATTACAGAAGCCATAAAACAATGTATAACAGAGGTGGCCATGGTAACGCACACCTGTAACCCAGCACTCTGAAGGCTGAGGCAGGAGGATTGTGAGTTCAAGGCCAGCCTGGGAGAAGGGGTGGGTGAGTTAGCTACAAGGGTAGCAGCTGAGGTGAACTTTCTGTTTTTATAAGCTTTTCCAAGCACCGCCCCATTGCTTTTTGTTTTGTTTTGTTGTTGTTGTTTTGTTAACAAGGTTTCTCTGTAGCTTTTGGAGCCTGTCCTGGAACTAGCTCTTGTAGACTAGGCTGGTCTCGAACTCACAGAGATCCTCCTGCCTCTGCCTCCCGAGTGCTGGGATTAAAGGCGCACGCCACCACTGCCCGGCCTGATTATATTTCTAATACAGAGAACTGGTCTTAATTCTTTCAGTCTAAGCTCAACATCCCAATCTTAACTGTTTGGGCCCCTGTGCCACTGTTTTCTGGCTGTGTGATCTGGTACAAGCCATTTCTTTCCCCATCTGCAAAATAAGAATAGTTAAGTGTGTCCATGGGCTTGCTGAGTGGAGGAAACTGACGGGTGTTGCCGCAGTCTGTGGAGCTGTGCACTGTCTCCTGCTCTGGGCCTCTCTTACCCGCATCAGCCGGAGCTTGGCCTGCATCTTCCCATGGTGCCCTTGCTCCCTTCTCCGCGGTCCTCGCGGAGTCTTTGCTTGGTTTGCCATCTCTCCAGAGCTCTGGGACTGCACTGCTGAGGACAGATGGGAAAGGGGAGAGAGAGGATGGGGCCAGGTCCCAGAGAGTGCCATCGGCTGAGCCCAGATTTACCGAGTGACACAAAGGAATGAAACTGCTGCCCACAAAGAAACCCCTACTCTGGGCTTTGCTATAGGAGGGACAAGCCCAGGAGAATGCAATGACAGGGAGATGACAGAGGGATGACCAAGGACAGGACCCTTCCCCCACAGATTATAACCTTCACTTTCCTTTGAGGTTCAGTCTTATTCCCTGAAAGGTGAACTTAATGGAAACATTGAGGTAAACCAAGCCAAGCCCACTGTCAACCAGAATGAAAATTGAGACTTACCACCAACATCATCCCCACCACAGTCAGACATGGTGGTGCACGCCTTTAACATTTGGGAGGAAAAGACGGGAGGATCTCTTGTGAGTTAGAAGCCAGCCAGAACTACATAGAGAGACCATATCTCAAAAAGCCAATAAAATAAAATAAAGAACCTACCCCCTCTGTGTTCTTCCAGCCCCAGACACAGAAAGGGGCAGCACGTGGGGGACCGTGTGTCTGACAAACCCAAATCCCTGCTCTCCCCACTCAGCTGGTAGGAAGGTCAGTTGAGTGGGAAGGGCTTTCTAGCAGCTCTCTTACCCAGAAGGCCATGTGGTTTCTGGCCCCTCAGTCCCCCTATAAGATGGGAATAGCCATGCCTGCCTCATAGGTGGGTCATGAAGGTTGGATGAGAAGTCACTGTGCCCTAAGATGTTTAACATAGTACCTGTCACATCTTCAGGGCTGGCTGAACTATTATTTCTAGCGATCACAGCAGCTATGCAGAACTCCACCCGGCCATCTCTGCAACTCTGTGAGTGGCAGTCAGTCAGAGTAAAGGCTCTGGGAGAGCAGATGCTAGGATCCCTGCTGGGGATACAGCTCAGCTGGAGCAGTGCGGGCCCAGCATGCACAAAGCCCTGAATTTAATCCTTAGTACTGCATCAACTGGGCAAGGTGGTTCCAGCCTATACTCACAGCACTCAGGAGGTGGAGGCGGGAGGATGACAGCTTGGGCTGCAGGGGAAAGGAGGGAGGAAGAAGGTATGAAGTGGGAGGGGGGACAAAACACTCTGCTTCCCATCAGACAATTCTGTACCAACATGGAAGCACCACACGGCTGCTTGTCTCCAGCCTCGGTCTCCACCGACATCCCTATTCCATACATAACTGTTCACTTGAGAACCACACTAGTTAACAGATTAAGATTCTTAATTCTGGGAAATTTTAATATTCAGTGCTAAGATGATAAGTTACTCTTATTACATATATGTTAACTACAATTTTTTTTTTTTTTTTAGATTTTTTGAGACAGGGTCCCATGTAGCCTAGACCTAACTATGTAGTCATAAACAGCTTTCTCCTAATCCTCCTGCCTCTGCAGAAGGGATCACAGGCATGTGCTAAACTGAACTACTGGGACTTTAAAAGAACATAAGATCACCCACATGTAGAAGTCTGGTGTTAAGATATACAGAATTAATACCTTTTTTGTTTGTACCATGTTGGAATTTTTTTTTGTATGTCCATGTGTGTTTGCATGTTTGGGGACAGGTGTGTATACAAGTGCATTTGAGTGAGCATGCATGTGAAGGCAAGGGTTGACGTCAAATTATCTTTCTCATTAGCTCTCCACCTTGTTATATTAAGGTACAGCCTCTCACCTGAACCCAGAGCTCACCAATTCAGTCTAGCTAGCCAGCCATAGAGACAAGCAGATAGATCACTGGGGCCTGCTGGCTTCCAGCATCATCGAGGAAACTAGATCTCCAGGCTCAGGGAGAGAAACTCCTTCAGAGGAGTAGGTAGGGTGTGATGGAGAACACTCAGCACCTACTTCTGACTTCTGCATGTGCACACAGGTTTGCGCCTGCCCACACATGTGCTTATACATTCGCACACATCATTTCAGAGTGCTACATCATCCTACAAATCACCAGCAATGTGCATGACCCAGCTCTTCTTTACCAGCACTGGAGGTTGGATGACTTTTCGCAGGGGGATATGAAGAAACATCTGTCCACCCCACACAGGGTGCTGATGACAAACCAGAGGAATGATCTCAACCAAGTCTAGCTTAGTGAACCAGTAGGTTTACTGGAGCCACTTACAGGAATGTGGACATGGGCTTGCAGGAGTGTGGGTCACTCAAACCCACCCCAGCATGGGTGACACTTCACAAAAGCTGTATGCCACAGCACATGTGTAGAAGTCAGGGGACGGGGGGCTGGAGAGATGGCTCAGAGGTTAAGAGCATTGCCTGCTCTTCTAAAGGTCCTGAGTTCAATTCCCAGCAACCACATAGTGGCTCACAACCATCTGTAATGGGGTCTGGTGCCCTCTTCTGGCCTACAGACATACACACAGACAGAATATTGTATACATAATAAATAAATAAATATTAAAAAAAATAAGTCAGGGGACGGCTTTCTGGAAGCCCTTCTCTCCTTCCACCACACACTCGGGTCATCAGCCTTCCTGGCGAGTACCTTAACTGCCTGAGCCATCTTGTTTAGCCCAATTTTGTTTATTTTGAGGAACTCCATTATAACTATTTTTCTTTCCTGGACCAAACTGTTGGTGCAACTTCTAAAAAATTCTACCCGCAATCCTAGGCCCCAGAGATTGCTCTCTTGTCTTTTTAGAAAAGTTGTACAGATTTGCATTTCATTTTCTTTCACTTTATGTTTTTATTTTTAGTTAGTTTTTATTCGTGCTTGTTATTGTGATTGTTTGTGTATCACATGTGTGTCACGGAGGCCAGAAGACAGTGGTCAGATCCCCTGGAACTGAAGTTACAAGTAAGTGGTTGTGAGTTGTCCACGTGGGTGTGGGAGCCAAACCCAGGCCCTCTGGAAGAGCAGCAAATGCTCTTAACCACTGAGCCATCTCTCCAGCTCCCTTCTCTTTGCTTTGTATTTTAAGACTGAGTCTTGCTAAGCTGCCCTGCCAAACCTTTAACTGACTACAGTCCTGCAGACTCTTACATAGTTAGGATTACAGGACAGTGCCACAAGGCCTAGGTTGGCCAAGTGACCGTTTCTAAATATACATACCATATTTTTCATTTATTCTGAGAAATTATTATATATGTACATATTTTTAAAAAGAATAATAATTTTTTTAAAAAATCAAAGAGATGGCTTGTAGGCCAGCGCAGCGGTTTTAGACCTGTGAGGGCAGGCCCATCTTCACAGGCGTGCTGCTGATGTGAACTCAGGTCCTCACGCCTCATAGCAAGCACTTCGCTCACCCATCCCCCAGCGCCTCTTTAAACAGGAATGCTCCAAAATACCTGTTCTTGAGACTGGTCTTGGTGTCCGAGGAAGGGGGATTTCTATGAGTGTAAAGGCCACCTTGTTCTACGTACTGACACGGCCCTTGTCTCAAATACAGACATAATTTAAAGAGGTGCTGGAGGGGAGATAGGATGCAGTATGGCTTTTCTTGGGGGGGTGTTAACATTTGGACAGGACACCAAAAACAGACCAGACACATTGTTCTCCCTGAGTCTAGTCACTGGAGCCAGTGTTTGCTGGGCTACCTGAAGGAGTGTGAATTAGGGATGGCTTACAACCATACACAGTATAGATGACTCACAGGCAGCTGCATCCCCAAAGCCCATCCAAGCAGGGGTGAAAATTCATGAAAACTGTGTTCCTGGAGCTCCCTACTGGGAACAAGGAGTTCTGCCATAGCTCTCTAGCTGGAACTGGCCATAAACTCTAGAGGAGGGGCCTTGTAACTCTTTTTAAGGAATTTCCTGGGCCCTGTAACTTTCCTTTCCTTCCTGGGCCCTGTAACTTTCCTTTCCTTCCTGGGCCCTGTAACTTTCCTTTCCTTCCTGGGCCCTGTAACTTTCCTTTCCTTCCTGGGCCCTGTAACTTTCCTTTCCTTCCTGGGCCCTGTAACTTTCCTTTACTTCCTGGGCCCTGTAACTTTCCTTTACTTTTCTCCATGGGATGGTGTCTGTATTAGATGGAAACAGCTACACAACAGAAGGGCTGCTCTTTACAGTTCAGGCTACCCCTGAACTCCAGATCTACTGCCTGAAGGCTGTGTGCACCACCATGCCTAGCCCACACGATTCTTTTTCACAGTTTCTGAGTCAAAGCTCAGAAAGATGAAATACTCTTCCAAGCGAGTAAATAATATTGCCAAGACGCAAACCCACATTTGCTTGAGCCAAGACCTCAGAGTTTCCCTGGGAAGGTTAACGATGCTGTGATGGAATCTATTAATTCCCCCACACGGCTTGTGCCCCTCCTGAACATAGAGCCAGACATTTCCCAGCTTCCCAAACTGTCGGACATGGTCACGTGATAAGAGTGGCAGTTCATGGAAGGAGTACAAATGGTATATGTTGTCACTTCAGGTCTGAGTCCCCTTGTTCTTGCTCTCTCTTCCTTCTCTGCCAGCAGAGGTCCTCAAGGGGTTACCAAACGTTAGATCTGTGAGGCTAAAAGAGCTTAGATCCCTGAATCACTGTATGGAACAGACCAGCTCCTCCCCCACACCGCTACAAATGCACAAATGAATTCCTGGGGCATGAACTTCCATATCAGTATGTGAAGATTGAAGGCCATTTGTCACGTCTGTTAGCCTACTGTAATACAAATGGTGTCAAGGGCCAAAAGCAGCCACTTTAGCTTGTCCCCAACACCCACAATAGCTCCCAAGAGCCTCTGCCTACCTGGCTGGATTCTACTCAGAGTCTTCGTTTTGGTTTTGCTGTGGCTTTTGGCATGTCGGAGGGGAGGTAGGGGAGATGACTCCAGGCTCTTCTCTGACCACTGTTAGGGAACACAATGCACTACACATAACACAGTTCCAGGGTCAGTGGGTTCACTTCCAGCTTGCCCTCTTCAGGTTACCTGCATCCCAGAGCAAGAGACCTGAGCGCTAAGCCTCGAATTTCTTATCTTTAAAGTGAACTTAATAACACAGCCTACATCCTTGAGTTGAGCTTGAGAAGTAATTGCAAGGCCTGCAGTGGTTCCGTGAGTGTTAGCCAGCGCTTTTGTTTTAGCGGGAAGCCAGGACTCACCAAGAACATGTAGGCCATGAGGTGCTAAGAACCTGAAGAAACAAAGCATGGAAAATACCCAAGACCCACCCTCTAGCAACAGGAGCAGCGATGAGATCAGTAAGTGAGCAGCTTGATTGACACACCCCCTACCTCCGCCCCTCCACCCCACCCACACCCCCGCATTAAGTGAAGTTCAGAGGCTTGCTACAAGGGCGCTGCTGGGCTTCACATTCAGGCCCAGACTCCATCATGCTCACGACCATGGGAGTTGAGGGCAGGTGGAACACAGGGTTACCCAAACCTCCACCCACATCAGGGCACCCTGCCTTTCCCGGACTCACCAGTACTTGCAACTTGTGCCCTGTGAAATGAGTCCTAGAGTGGATGTGTCTGGAAAGAGTCGGGGGAAGGGGGAGGAAGTTCCATCATCCCCAGCCCAAGAGGGATCCTCTAACCCCGCTTTACCAAGCACAGCAGCAAGCTGGAGCCTGGAGAGCAAAGGCTACAGAAGAAAGTTCACGCATGCGTGCTCCGCCACCCCGCCAAGCTCTGCTTACTTCTCTGCCATTGGGGAAAAAAGAAGAGATCCTCCAGGCTCAGATCGTCTCCAGAAGCCAGGGAAGCCTCTGCCACCTCTTGTCTCAGAATGGATCCCAAGGAGACCAGACGCTTTCACTAACGTCTGGTCTCCAAGGAAACGCAACTACGGAGAGCAGAGCGAGACTAACCTCGTCAGACAAAAAATACCGCGGTGGCACGGTGGCACTTCCCAACCGGTTCTTTCCCTTTTCGTCCTCCTTCAACATCAAACTTTCATCAAACTTGCTTCCTCGTCCTCACTACTGACTTTGCTTCCTATTTCATCAAGAATATCGTGGAGAGGGCTGGAGAGATGGCTCAGCAGTTAAGTTCACTGACTGCTCTTCCAAAGATCCTGAGTTCAATTCCCAGCAACCACATGGTGGCTCACAACCATCTGTAATGAGACATGGTGCCCTCTGCCTGGCCTGCAGGCAGAGCACTATATACATTAAAAAAATAAATAAAAATATCGTGGAGATTAGGAAGCATAACATTCCTGCTCCCAAACACACACACACACACACAGAGAGAGAGAGAGAGAGAGAGAGAGAGAGAGAGAGAGAGAGAGAGAGAGAGAGAGAGAGAGAGAGAGAGAGAGAGTTCTGCATCCATGGGTCAATCGCCATCCGAGACCAGTTCCAACACTTCCTCTCCAAATCTCATATGCCCCCATTTTCTCAAAGATATTGAACCAGCCCACTTTCCAGCATTGGTGGGGAAGAGTTCATGAGTCCCCCATCCCTAGCAGAGGAGCTACTGACAGCTGATGGCTGCGAGGGGAGTGAGAGTCAGATAGCACACACTGAACTCAGTGGGTTGTGAAGGAAGAAAGAGGAGGAGGACATGAAGTTGGGAGGGGGGTTGGGAGTGGATACTGGGGAGTGCAAATGATCTCAGTATATTGTATGCACGAGTAAAATTATCAAAGGATAAACTGGGAGAAACTAGGCTTTTTGGGGGGAAGCTTGGTTTTTCAAGATAGGGTTTTTCTGTGTAGCTTTGGCTGGCCTGGAACTAACGGAGATCCTCCTGCCTCTGCCTCCCAAGTATTGGATTAAAGGCAAGTGCCACCATGCCCAACTGACCTAGGCTCTCCCTATATGTCTCAGTCCCCTCCCACATTTCTCCTACATTTCTTTCCTCTCCTTTGAAGCCTTCCAACAGCATTTCTTTTTTTAAAATATTTATTTATTTATTTATTATGTATACAATATTCTGTTTGTGTGTCTGCCTGCAGGCCAGAAGAGGGCACCAGACATCATTACAGATGGTTGTGACCCACCATGTGGTTGCTGGGAATTGAACTCAGGACCTTTGGAAGAGCAGGCAATGCTCTTAACCTCTGAGCTATCTCTCCAGCCCTCGACAGCATTTCTTCTGTGCAAAAAGTGACCACTTCCCCACTGTCCCTCCTCCTACTTTGGTATCACTCCAGAGAGGTCTGCCTGCAGCTTTCCCCTTCCTCCCCCACTTCAGTAAGGCTCTCACTCTACCTCTTCCCTAAGACTGCCCTTATCAGCATCCCCTTTAATAAACCCCTTAGTCACTTCTCACCATCACCTGATCGGGCTTTCTTCCAGCACAGGACACAGCAAATCTCCTCCTGCCTTGAAGCATTTACTTAAGTCATTGGCAAGGAAGCTACTTAGTTGTTGTTGTTTTGTTTTGTTTTTGTTTTTTTGGAGACAGTGTTTCTCTGTGTAGTCTTGGCTATCCTGGAACTCTCTCTGTAGACCAGGCTGGCCTCAAACTCACTGCTTCCCAAGTGCTGGGATTAAAGGTGTGTGCCATCACTGCCTGGATTTAAGGAAGCTACTCTTCTGAACAGCTTTCTGCTTCCTCCTCAGTCTCCTTCATTGGCTCTTCTTCTTCTGTCTGTCATTATTAGGGTGTCCCAAGGCTCTGGTCAGGCCCTCACCTTCTCTGTGCCCACTCTTACCCTTAGCTCTCTCTATGCCTTGTCTCTCTGCTGCAGGGCAATCAAGGCAGCATCCTGAGGCAGCAGGTCCTACTGTGAGGAAGGGGAGAGATGAGGCAAACTGCTCAGTTGGTTTTTTCCCTTTTATTCAGTCCAGGATCCCCACCCCCATGGGATGGTGCCGCTACATTTAGGGCTCTCTTCCTACTTCAATTAACCTCATGTAGGAAATCCTCACAGAAGTCTGTTTCCATGGTAATTCTAAATCCCATCAAGCTAGCAATCAAGGTTACCCTTCAGTCTCCTGGCTTTCTCTCCAGCCCAGGCCTCCCCCACGGAATTCCAGCTGCATGCACCCAACTGCCAGGTTAATGTCGCAGCTTGGGTGTCTAAAAGGCACCTGTCTGTAACCTGTACTCTCCCCAGGAGCATTTTTCCTGAGCTCTGCATCTTCTTTCTCGAAGGCATCCTTGACTTCTCTCTTATCTCTTGTGAGATATTCTGAACCCACTCTGAACCCCGAGACTGCCAATGACATTGACCTTGAATCAGGGGTGGAGTTAGTGATTAGCAGCACAGAACTAACCGCAGATTTTTTGATGGACCCAGATTAGGACAGAGAGACACAGGAAGGAATAAGGAGGGGCTTAGAAAGATTTGAGGGCCTTTTTGATCTGGGAATCACGGAGAGGCAGGGTCAGCTGATCATTTCTCCATCACTCTGTGGATCTATCAGATTTGTACCCCAAAATCTGACTCCCAAGTTTTATTTAATAATAGAACAATGAAAGCAATCACTTCTCTTATCCCACATCAAATCCATCAGCAAAACCTGGAATGGTGGCTCACATTTATAATCCCAACACTCGGGGTATAAAGGCAGAATTCACAGTTCAAGGACATTTTTGACTACATAGAATTTGAAGCATGAAACACTGTCTCAAAGATAGAACAAACAAACAACAACAAAAAGCAAGAAGTCATGTCTGAAGTACCTTCAAAAGACATCTAAAACTGGATCACTTAACACTCAAACTATACACATACATCCACACATATTCAAGACCCTAAACTAGGCTTGAGAGATGGTTCAGTGATTAAGAGCACTGACTGCTCTTCTAGAGGACCCGGGTTCAATTTCCAGCACTCCCAGAGTGGCTCACAACCATTGCCGGGTGCTGGTGACATACACCTTTAATCCCAGCACTTGAGAGGCAGAGGCAGGCGGATCTCTGTGAGTTCAAGGCCAGCCTGGTCTACAACAGCTAGTTCCAGGACAGGCTTCAAAACTACAGAGAAACCCTCCTCAAAAAAAAAAAAAAAAAAAAAAAAAAAAAAAAAAAAAAAAAAAAAAAAAAAGAAAGAAAGAAAGAAAAGAAAAGAAAACAAAAAAAACCACACACACACAACAAAAAGACCCTGAACTATAGTGCCAACCCCCACCTTTGCCCTACTTCATTTCTCTACACACACTAGGCTTGCTAAATAGAGCATATAGTTAAGACTAACTATATTAGGGCTCTCTAACAGAATTTATAGGATATATATAATATGGGGATTCACTAGAATTACTTACGGGCTATGGCCCAACTGATCCAACAATGCAATAAAGGTTGGCTGTGAATCTAGAAGCTGCTGAGTCCATGGACTGGATGTCTCAGCTGGTCTTCAGTAGACACCGGAATCCCAAAGTAGGTTCTAATGTCAGCAAGGCCAGAGCAAGCAGGCAAAGAGCAAAAGCTTCCCTCTTCCATGTCTTTATATAGGCTGCCAATAGAAGATGTGGCCTAGATTAAGGAAGGGATCTTCCTACTTCAAATTAAAAAAAAAAAAAAAACCTCATTGGTGTGCCCTCCATTTTTTTTAATTTTAGTTAATTTCAGATGTGGTCAAGTTGACAACCAAAAGGAGCCATCATAAGAACATTGCCATTTAAAAACAACTGAGAAAGCAAATGACTTAAAATTTCCAAAATTTCAATAGCAGGATGTTAATATAGAATTAACCAAAAAAAAAGCTCCTTTTTCTGCCCTCTAAAAACCATAGGTGCTAGCAGGGCATGGTGGCACTCACCTGCAACCCCAGCACTCTGTAGATGGCAGGAGGATCAAGAAGTTCAAGGTCATCATCTACAGAGCCAAGCTACATGACCACATAAGACTCTAGTCTCTAAAATAAATAAATTAATTAAAGAAAGAAAAAATAAAAGATGATGCAGGGAACAAGAGAGATGGCTCCATGCCTCTTGGAAAGGACCTGGGTTTGATTCCCATCATCCACACAGTAACTCCAGAGGATCCTATACCCTCTTCTGATCCCCAGAAGTACTAGGTATGTACATGGTAAAATATACACACTGAGACAAAATACCTATATACATGAAAATAAATGTCTTTAAAAAAGAAAGCCGAGGCAAAAGAATGGAGTTTCAGGCCAGCCTCAAAAAATGAAAATAGCCCAGCAGTGGTGGCACATGCCTTTAATCCCAGCACTCGGGGGGGGGGGGGGGCAGAGACAAAAGGATCTCTATGAGTTCAAGGCCAGCCCATTCTACAGATCAAGTTCCAGGACAGCCAAAGCTACACAGAGAAACCTCTGTCTTGAAAAATATAAAAATAAAATAAAAATAAATAGCCAGGCATGGTGAATATGCCCATAATCCCAAAACATGGAAAGAGGATTAGAAGTTCATTGCCCTATATAGTGAATTTGAGGTCACTCTGGTTTTCATGGATTCTGTATCAGAAAAAGTCCAAAAGTAATTAATACATTTTAAAAGGCACTGCAGAGAGCTGGGGTGTAGCTTACTAGCAGAGCACTGCCCTGGTTTCAGCCCCTGGCATCACAGAAATGAAAAAAAAACAAAACAAAGACTACAGACATTGCTGTATTGTGGGGAGCAGAGGAAGCCCCAAATGAAGAGGAAGCCCCAAATGAATATGTGTTGACATGAGCACAGTCAGGTCTAGGACCCCATGCCTCAGACCCACGACAGCAAAGCCTTCCCCAGGGTAATGCTTGGGGGAGTGACAACTCCTCATGCTGGCCTCAGTCCTCCAGGATATTTACAGCCTAGGCACACACACACACACACACACACACACACACACACAGAGAGAGAGAGAGAGAGAGAGAGAGAGAGAGAGAGAGAGAGAGAGAGAGAGAGAGAGATTAGACACCCCCTCCTCTCCTTTGCTCTGCACAATAAACACACTGAGTTTCCCAGTACCTTCCATCTGAGCAGGTCCAACTTACCTGATCCCAGCTTTTCTTTTCTTAGTTTTTAGTTTGTTTTTTTGAGACAGGGTTTCTCTGTGTAGCCCTGACTGCTCTTGAACTCAATCTGTAAACCAAGCTGGCCTCTAACTCAGGGATCCCTCTGCCTCTGCCTCTGCCTCCTGAGTGCTGGGATTAAAGGCCTAAATCACCACACCACCTGGGGATCCGTTTTTTCTATGGGTGGGTGGTTAAACTCAATTGTCAATTTAGTGAGCGCTAGGAAGGATAATTGAGACTGGCCTCTGGGTAGTCTGTAGGGAATTACCTTGTTGATTAGGTAATTGAGGAAAGCCCACCCAGGGTGAGCAGAAGCATTCCCTGGCTGGGACCTAACTGTTAGACAAGAGACAGCGGAACAAAAGAATGCACCTCTATCTTCTGTCTGAAGGCGGATGCCCTGTGGTAGACTGCTCTCGGATGCCCTGTGGTAGACTGCTCCAAGATCCTGCTACTTTGACTTCCCCACTATAAAGGGCTGTATCCTGAACTATGGAAACCCTTTGCGGAATACAGTCCTGGAACTGGAAAAATGGCTCAGTGATTAAGAGGATGGCTGTTCTTCCAGAGGACCTGGGTTTGATTTCCAGTACCCACATGGTGGTTCACAGCCATCTATATAACTAGAGTTTCCAGGGGACCTGCTGTCCACTTCTTGCCTCCATGATCACCTGTATACATGTAGTGCACATACATACACATAAAATAACTTTAAAAAATTTTAGCCAGGTGGTGTCACATGCCTTTACGTTGCATGCTTTTAACCCCAGCACTCAGGAGGCACAGACGGCTAATCTCTGAGTTCAGGGCCAGCCTGAGCTACAATGGGAGTTCGAGGATGGCCAGGACTACACAGAGAAACCCTATCTCGAAAAAAAACAAAAAAAAAAAAAAAAAAAAAAAAAAAACAAAACACCACCAACAAAAAAAAGACAAAAAAATAAAGAAAATAAACTACACACGAGGTTACAGCATTGGTTTTATGGAGGATGATTCTATGTGATAAAGGCTAGAGTGGGATTATTACACTATGGAGCACTTAAAAACTTTACATATGATTACTGCCCACATGAGCAGGGTCTGTGTATGGTTTTTAATTGTTTATTATTGTGCATGTGCGGACTCAAATGGCAATCCAAGTCAGGAGACAAGTTTGTAGTTATTTCTTTGCCTGCAAGTAGGTTCCAGGGACCCAACGCTGATCTCCAGGCGTGTGCTTTTGCAGCACCTCAGCCTAGTAAGCAATCTTTCCATTCTTAGCGCTTCTTTGTGTGTGTGTCACACCCCTGGGAGGGGAGGCAGCTTCAGGGGAGTCAGTGATTTCCTCCCACCACTTAGGTCCCAGGGATGGAACCCAGGGCAGGCATGGCAGTAAGGGTCTTGACACATCTGCCAGGCCTTCTCATCCTCTTGTTTTGTTTCCCTTGTTAAGACTGGCCCAGCCCTCACTAGCTAGATCTAGCTGAACTTGCCTCTGCCTCTCAATACAGACATGCACCATCGTGCCCAACCCATATAAGTTTGGAAAAATACAAGTAATGCACAGTACTTGCAAATGGACCAGAATAAAATAAACACCAGCGAATGGATACAGGTGCTGGAGAAATTCGGTATGGCTGTACGCGCGCGCGCGCGCGCGCGCGCGCACACACACACACACACACACTTTAAGTAGTATTATGTAGCTCTGGGGGCCTGGAACTCAAGAGATTTGCCTGACTCTTACCTTTTGAGTGCTGGAATTAAAAGTGTGTGCCACCATACAAATGTATTTCTATTTTTAATTTCATGTATATATGTGTTCGTGCACGGATCCCATAAAAGCTGGAGTTACAGTCAGCTGTAAGCCGCCTGATGCTGAGTGAGCCCTTTTCTCCAGCCCTCAAAAAATATCAAAAAGTTAATGGTAAAGTATTCACTAAAATATTTCAACTTTTCTATATACTTGAAAGTGTGAATAACCTAAAACTGGTGAAAAAAAATTATGTGCTGTGCTCTGGGGGCCGCCATTTCTTTTGCTTTTTAACACAGAAGGCACTCCAAAGACGAGCGAGGTCACGGTGAACTCCGCCGGTCTCTGGACGGAAAGCTGTGCTCCTGGAATGCAATCGAGGCCTGCTTGCGAAACGCCAAAACCTCGAGAGCGAGGCCGCGGGCCCAGCCTCCAGGGTAGGGCGGGCGCGGCCCTCCGCCGAGAGGACGCTGGCGTGGGCCAGGGCTGTCTCCGGCCAGCACGAGGTTCGGGCACAGCCGACTTCCAGGAGGGCGGAAGCCTGAAGCGTCGGATTTCAGAGCGGGGCGGGGAGTCGCCCACGCAGCCGGCCGCCCGCAGCCCTGATCCCGAGCAGGCGCGCGCCATGGGCTTCTCGGACCGCGGGAGCGAGTGGAGGATGCTGGGAAAGAGGTAACATGGCCACCGGCGGCGGAGCGGAGGAGGATCTGCAGCGGGGCCGGCTGCAGCTCTCGCTGCCCGCGCGGCCCACGGCCCGCGCCGAGGAAGCCGAGGGCGTCCGCGAGAAGATGGGCTGGGCGCAGGTAGTTAAGAACCTGGCGGAGAAGAAGGGCGACTTCCGCGAGCCGCGGCGGCGCGACGACGCGGGCAGCGGTGCGAGTGGCGGGCTCTGCAGCCCCGCGGGCCCGGCCGCCCCGAACCCCGGCGACTTCCCACCCGCCAGCCGCGGGGACCCAAAGGGCCGCCGTCGAGACCCTGCGGGCGAGGCGGCAGACGCCTGCAGGAAGAAGGGCACGGGAGACGCGAGTCGAAGGAAGAAGCCCGAGGTGGCGGCGGCGGCCATGGCGACCCCCGCCAGGCCCGGGGCGACCGAAGATGCAACTGAGCGACCGCTACAGGACGAGCCTCCGGCCGCTGGCCCGGGTAAGGGCCGCTTCCTCGTGCGCATCTGTTTCCAGGGAGACGAGAGTGCCTGTCCGACCCGGGATTTCGTGGTGGGCGCGCTCATCCTGCGCTCCATCGGCATGGACCCCGACGACATCTACGCGGTCATCCAGATCCCCGGCAGCCGCGAGTTCGACGTGAGCTTCCGATCCGCGGACAAGCTGGCCCTGTTTCTCCGCGTCTACGAGGAAAAGCGGGAGCTGGAAGACTGCTGGGAGAACTTTGTAGTGCTGGGGCGGACCAAGTCCAGCTTGAAGACCCTCTTCATCCTCTTCCGGAACGAGACCGTGGACGTGGAGGACATCGTGACCTGGCTCAAGCGCCACTGCGACGTGCTGGCCGTGCCAGTGAAAGTGACCGACAGGTTTGGGATCTGGACCGGGGAGTACAAGTGCGAAGTCGAGCTGCGCCAGGGGGAGGGGGGAGTGAGGCACCTGCCCGGGGCCTTCTTCTTGGGAGCGGAGAGGGGCTACAGCTGGTACAAGGGGCAGCCCAAGACGTGCTTTAAATGTGGTTCCCGGACCCACATGAGCGGCACCTGCACGCAGGACAGGTGTTTCCGGTGCGGGGAAGAGGGGCACCTGAGCCCTTACTGCCGGAAAGTCATCGTGTGCAACCTCTGTGGCAAGAGAGGACACGCCTTTGCCCAGTGTCCCAAAGCCGTTCACAATTCCGTGGCAGCTCAGCTCACCGGCGTGGCGGGGCACTGAACGCGCGTCTGCCCGCCGGGGCGAACACACAGCCAGCTTACCCTTCTTAAGTGCCAAAACTTTTTTTTAAGACCTTTTCTTTCTTTTTATCGTTTTGGAAGGAAATATTTTTAAAACCTGAAAGAGACATTCTCTCTATGCCTTTTTAAAATCACGTGTGCTCCTTTTCAGCCTGTTTGAAACGGCGAATTTTACCAATAAGGACTATGAGGAACTGTAGCGTTCAGATACGTCGCCTGCCCCCCACCACCACCTTTTTCCTCCCGTTTTGCATTTGTTTTGGTACTTTTGCCAACACCTGGACCCCTTTGTACTTTTTACTACCTCCCTCCTCATACATTGCCTCCTTAAAAAATTTTTGCCCTTTGGGCTGCCTTGCTCATCTCTATGCCTCCCTCAGCCCCTCAGTACAGGGCCCAACGCGAGGTAGGCACTCCACCAAGACTCGAAAAAGTTGACTGGCTTCGGTTAAGAGTGCCTACCTTCCGCAGCTCTCCGCTGGGCTCTTCATTTGCTGCTTCTGTGATAGGAGAATTCGTGGAAACAGTGTTGTTTTAAACGTGTAATCTGAGTAAGCTCGGAATGGTGGCCACGGGCCTCTTGTGTCTACTTTGTGACAGCTCCTTGCGGTGGCTCAGAAGCCGATTTCTGCAGGAGCGCAGAGCCCAGGCATTCCTGCTGGGAAAGAAGCAAGCGGTGGTTTTCGTTGGATTTTCTTTGGGGGAGGTTGCTTTTGTTTTGTTCTTTGATGTGAGAAGGGGTCTCACTGTGTAGCCCTGACTGGCTTGGAACTGGCTGCATTGGTAGGCCAGCCTGGCTTCAGATTTACAATGATCCTCTCACCTCCACCTCCCTGAAAGGTGTTTTAAAACTAACCCCTTGATTTTCCAGCAGATGAAATGAACCCAGAGACGTTAAATGACTGTGTCGACCTACACAACTGTGTGGTGCCTCAGACAGTCCGGAGTAAGAGTCCCTGACCCCCAGCCCGGTGCTCATCCCCCACTACCTCTCACACCTGACCACAGTCTCCTCGACACTGGTGGGCCAAGGAAGTCTGCTCCCTCCAGGGTGGTGCCAGCAAGAAGCTGAGAAGCCATCCCCTGAGAGAGCAGAAAGGGAAAGCTTGCCTTGCCACCCCATAGTACTAGGAAGCAGGGAAAGAACCAGCGAACAGACATGCATGCATCAATCCTTGGAGGACCGCATCTTACATGTTCCAGGGCCTTCCCCTGCCACTGTCCTCAGTGAGAAATGGTTCCCCTCAGTAAAGAAACTTGCCAGACGTTTACACTTGCACCCACCTCTGCCTCAGCTGCTAGGACCCCTTGAGAAGCCAGAGAGCGCATCTGAAACCTTGGACCTCGCCCCTCAGGAGAAAACTGTTTTTAACCCGGAATCATGAGTGTGATATAAGCTCGAAGTGTTCTTGGGGAAACAGGCCAAGAGGGAGGGCCTGGGTCCACTCAGTGTTCTCCAGTCGAAGTGAAAGACAGTAACTGCTTTCTTCAGTTTTTGTCTTCTCTTTGCTGTTTTGTTATTTCCTTGTGGCTTAGAATGTAAAACCAATTGTTCAGATTTGTTCTGAATAAATATTTATCTTTCGTATTACTAGCTGTGTGTTTTTACCCCCAAATTGTTTAGATGAAGTTGTATACCCTGCTTCCCTGCAGGCCTTCTGGAGTTTGCCCTTACTGAAGCCCAGTGCATTGGGGTTGCTCAGCTCACTGCAAAGACTATTTTGTGTGAGCTTTTCGGGTTTGGGGAGTTTGTTGTTTTGTTTTTGGGGGCAGAGTTTCTGGCTGTCCTGGAATTTGCTGAGTAGACCAGGCTGGCCTTGAACTACCTTCCTCTACCTCCTGAATGCTGGGATTAAGGTCGTAGGCCACCATGCCTGGCAGGTGTTTTTGATTTGGTTTAGTTTGGTTTGGTTTTTTGAGACAGGGTTTGTCTGTAGCTTTGGAGCCTGTCCTAGAACTAGCTCTTGTAGACCAGGCTGGCCTCAAACTCACAGAGATCTGCCTATCTCTGCCTCTGCTGGGATTAATTGTGTGTGCCACCACTGCCTGGCCAAATTTTGTTTTCTAAGACAACCTTATAGCTGGCCTGGAACTCTCAGTCCTGACTAGATCTCCCGAGTTTGATGAGATTATGGGGACTCTTTGTGTGTATGTGTGCATGTGCGTGCGCGTGCATATGAGAGAAAAGAGGGAGAGAAAGGGGCCAGATCTCTGGTTCCAGTACTTTGTTGCCCCGTGAAGGGCTTTCAACTTTGAAGTGTTCTGAAGGTCTGACGGTCACAAGATAAAGTCCTCAGCTACAGACCCTCAGAGTTGGCGACAGGAGGATTTGGGGAACAGATCTGAAGCTGGGACCTAGGAGGAAATTGTCCTTAACCAGCTCAGCCCCTCTCCTGGGGTAGAGAAGCCTTCAGACTCACCCCTCCGGAGGACTCCCTCCCCTTCTTCTTCTCCCCCCATCTTCTCCCTTTGACAGTGCTTGCGGCCTCCAAGAGAAAGCGGGCTTTCAGCTCGCTCCCCACCCCCTTCCTCCCAGCAGGCTGTGTGCCCTAGAGCCAGTGTTTGAAGGAGGCTTCGCTCAACGCCCCTCCCCCACCCTTTGGAACCCCGAGGAAAAAACTGCTTCCCTGCCCATCCCCCTCGGCCTGCACGCCAGGGCCTTCTGCAGGCGGAACACACAAAACCTCCCCCAGCTTCCTCTCCCCTTTGGAGCACAGCCCCGGAGCTGCAATTCCTCAGGGAGGCTGCCGAACTAGTGCCTTTGCATTTTTTCGGAGCCGGTCCCTGCTGCAAAGAGGCCCAGCGTGGCGCTCTACTGAGCCGCCATCCAGCAGATAGGGCTACAGTGGAGATGGGGACAGGTAACCCAGCCCTCAGTTCACAAGTCACATCCACTATCTTAAGATACTTGCTGTGGCAAACAAAGCAAACCCATCTATCTAGAACTTCCTGAAGCAAATAAATGTCCCTAGATGAGTCAGGGTCTTGACTGAGACCCACGCTCACGAGGAAGAAAGACCAGGGGGCTTGGGAAGAGAAACCCAATAGCAGACACCGCCTGAGCAGACAGCACGCAGGACCGGGGGACAGCTCAGGGACAGAGTGCTTGCTTGCCTACCATGCCTGAGGTACAGACAGAATTCAGGCCAACGAAGGCTGCAGATGTGGCCCTCTACACGGCCTGGAGATGACAGGGCTAGTAGGTTGTATCTAAGGTCAATTTTTCGTTTCAGGGCTTCCAGTCAGGCCTCCATTCTGTCCTTTTAAACGTTCCTAAAAGCCCCTTTGAAAGTATCTGGAACTCAGCAGCTACCTAGTTACACAAACTGATAGACACAGGCGGGGTAAGACCCTGTTGAACAGGGAAAGCTGGATCAGACTGGGGTCAGATAATTTCCCATAGAAAATAGTTTAAGTGGGCGGGGTGCAGTGGCCCATGCCTTTAAACCCAACTTGGGGAAGCAAAGGCTAGCCTGGTCTACACATAGTGAGTTCCAGGACAAGCCAGCACTGCACAGCGAGACCCTGTCTTCAAAAGAAAACAAAAAAGCCCTTAAGTGACGGAATGGACCAGAAGGTAGGGAGATGATCGAGAGAAAGCAAGAGTGCTGATCTAGGCAAAAGCAATTAAAATAAGCACTGGGAAGATGCTAGAAACTGAGTGAAACCCCAGTGCTCCAGCCCTGCTGTGTGTACATACCGCTGTAGGTATTAAAAATGGATGGGCCCTGAGCTGAGTGGTAGCCTTGACATCCCTACAGAGCTGAGCCGCCCATTCCCATGGGAAACAGGAGGCCACTACAGGAAGTTTGAGGGCACACTGCCGGAGCTAACATGCATTCTGTGACAGTCTTCCTGACATAAACGGAAGGAATGAATTTATTGGAGCTCAGTTTCCGTTCATCATGGTGGAGAGGGCAGGATGGACAAAGCAGCCTACAGTGGCCAGGAACGGAAGGAATGCTACCAACCTCCCAGGAGAGTTCTAAGCCTGAGAGATAAAACAGGATCCACACAGCAGTGACTTTCAGACTTTCACACTCCCTCAGTAAATCGTCCATTCCTCAGTGGCGTACCACACTTAGGATGTGTGCATTGTCCAAGGTTATCATGACCCTGGCTCTAGGACTCCATGAGAGCAGGTACCGGTCTCATGCCTTCGTCCACTGGCACCCTTTCCTTCCTCTTTTTCTCAAACAGCGTACTGGGGGCTAGTCTGTGCCAGGCTCTGGTTTCAAAAGGCCATCGACAGAGGAGAACAGGAGGAGGTGGAATTACGGGAAGTTTTGAGAGTGGCTCGTCCGGCTTCTCTCCAGGTGGCGGTGCGTGTCCCTTCAACCCCTGCGCGGGGCCCCAGTGCTCCCTACAGGCCGCCCTGCCCCCTGCGCAAGGAGCTGGGGGTGGCTCCTATCTGAGTTGCTCTTCCAAGCCTTGGTTGCCATGGGAACGGCGGCGCGGGCCTCTGTGGTCCGTAACTCACGCTCCAGGGACCCGGCCAATGGACAACAAGCTCCGTAACGCAGCTAACCAATAAGCAGGCTCCCCCGACGGACTGCCCCGCCTTCTGCCACCAATGAGAACCAAGACTGACATCCTTATGGCTTCTGTGGAACGGGACTTTATTATTATTATTTTCAAAAAGAATTCTTCAAATTAGAAGAAACTGGAGCCAGGCCTCTGCCAGCTGCAGCCCGAATGGTCTTCGCTCTCATTCTGTATTAGAAGATCAAACAATACATGCTGATCTCTACTAAAGTAATTTCAGGCAGTGAACATAATGGGCCACGGGCTTTATGTACCCTGGCTACGCCAGTTTCTTTCATAAATGATGAAGAAGTGAGTCATCTGTCTTTGTTCTTGTTTATTTATTTAGGCATGTTGAGACAGGACCTCACTATACAGCTCAGGGTGCCCACGAATTCGCTGCCTCCTTAGCCTGGCCTCTCAAGTTCTGCGTTACAGCTTAGCATCACTTGGTCCCTCTTCCTTGCTGATTTTTTTAAATACAAATTGCAAGCTGGGCATGGTGGCGAAAAGACTGTCATGCGAACTTGTGGCCTCTGCAGGCACCGGACAGGCACATAGCGGGCACACATACATGCAGGCAGAGCACTCACATAAAAGGAAAATGAACCTTTAAGAAAAACTTTTTGGAACAGTTTTAGAATAATAAGAAAATTGTGCATACAAACGTTCCTATCGACACCACCCACCGTTAACTCTGTAATTAGCACCATGTATTAATTCGGTATATTTGTTTCAAGTAGTTGCCCGATACTTGCTTATATAGCCGATACTTGCTTATATAAGGAGAGCAGTATTGGCTACTGAATCCAGGCCGGACACATATTAGGAAAGCACTCTACAGCTGAGCTGCATTTCCAGCCCATTTACTTTTAAGAGGCAGGGTCTTGCTCAGATACCCTGGCTGGCTTTGAATTCTCTCTGTACCTTTGAACCTGTGGTCTTCCTGCCTCAGCCTGAGGAACTGGCATATACCACCAGGCCCAGCCACTAATGTTCTTTCCTATTCCCAGATCCACTGGGCATGCCATGTGGCCTTAGCTTGTCTCATTAGGCTCCTCCTGGCCATGACATTTTATTTTCTCAGACACTTATGTGACTGACCTCTGTTAATGCTGAATTTGATCACCTAGCTGAGATGGTTCCTGCCAGGTTTCTCCAACATAAAATGATCCCTCCCCTACCCCTTTTCAGGCTGGGAGGATGGCTCAGTGAGGAAGAACACTTGCTGGGCAAGCAAGAGAACCGGAGTTCAAATCTCCAGAACTTACACAATCACCGCACACACCTCCTGTCCTCGTGCTGGGGGTGTGCTGAGCCAATGATTGCTAGGGTTTGCTGGCTGCCAGCATGTACCAGCCCAGTCCTGGGGTAAATGGGAGAATTTTAAAGGAAATAAGTTGGAAATAGAGCAGGACACTGATATCCTTCTGTGGCCTCTGCTCAGGTATGGGCTCACACACATCACACATCCCACACACAAATAAGACCGAAGGGTCGCTCCCTTTCATTGTGGACTCTGGCAGGAAGTCGCTATTCTCAGCCGACTGTGCACGACAGCGGGGAGTCAGGCTTCATCTCCACCAAGAGTGGACTCTACATACTTGCTAAGCATTTGTCTTCACTCAAGAAGAGTTTTTCCTCTATAGTCACTGATCTGAACATGACTCACAGATGCTCATTAACACCTAAAGACATAGCCCGACACCAAGTTCAGTTTCCACCACACCGGCTTGATTTTTCAGTCTTGCTAGCTGCAAAATTATTAACTAATTTTTCTTTCATTTTCAACACTTTTATTAATTTCTTGAGAATTTCATACAATATATTTGGATCATTTTCACTCCTACTCCTCTTCCTAACTCTTTCCAGATCCACTCCCTGCTCCCTACCTCCAGATTCACTCTGTATGCTGTGAAGTTGAATTCTAATTAATGCACAGCTGCGTACCCACGATCATCTCCCACAGAAGTTTATATCCTGCTACCCTAAAAGAAATTCCATCATTCATTCATTTCAAACCACTTACCCCAACACTGCACTGCCATATCTGTATCTTTTTCATTTTATTTCATTTGGATTGGGATTGTTTTGTTTTGAGAAAGGGTCTCATGTAACTCAGGCTGGCTTTGAAATCCACGTGTAAGAGACTTGACTTTAACTCCTGATTGTCCCTCCACTTTTCAAGTAAGTGCTAGTCTATGCCACCATGTTAACCTTAGTGCTTTTTGTTTTGTTTCTTATGGCAGGGTCTCAAAACTAAATAAATAGATACAAAGAGTAGATGTACAATCAAGTATTTCTGTCATTGCTGTTGTGGTAGCCGGCACTTACTGAACCCTCAACAAATCCCGGGGTGTGTTTATTATGTGCCCTTATTTTTCAGGTGAGGGAACAGAAGCAAACTGAAGTAACTCCCCAGAGACTTACGACACTGAACAAAGTTCACCAAGTTCCACTTAAAAACCTAGATACTTGTTTTTTTTTTTCTTTTCATGTGTGTGCACATTTGTATGGGAAGCCAAGGTTGCAATCAAGAATCTCCCTTTACCGCTCTTCCACCTTACTCTTTGGAGCAGGGCCTCCCAATCAAACCCAAAACAAGCCGATATGCCAGTCTCACTGGGCAGCTTGCTCCCTGGATCCCCCGGCAGGCGCCATGCCACTCTATTTCTGTGGGCTCTGGAGATCTAGAATACGGTCCTTGTTTGTACAGTAGGCGCTTTAACCACTGAACAATCGCTCCAGCCTCTGTACATTTAAAAATTTTATTTAGTGTCTCTGTGTGCGAATATGGGCACACGCATACCACACAGCAGTGATTGTACAGAGGTCATATAGGTCAGCCTTTCCCAGACTTCTGGGGATTGAGCTCAGGTTGCCAGGCTTGGCCTCATCATTTTAAATAGCATCTCCTTCTGTAGCCCAGGCTAGCCTCAAATCTGAGGCAATCCTCCTTCGTCAGCCTCCCAAGTGCTGAGATTATCACATTATACTGTTAGGGTTTTTAATACTTCGAAATTTCACAAAGTCGTTTTTTGTTTGTTTGTTTGTTTGTTTTTAGTTAACACACACCCCAAAAGTCCCCACAGTTTAAAACTTCAGGACAGGCAAGAGATTGTCTGCATTTTATTTTTCCAAATAAAGACAAGGAAAACCTCCATTCTCTGCATCAGCGCAGCCTGGCAGACATGCACAGCAGGCCACAGTGTGGTTTGGAAGTTTCCAGTAACCACATCAAAAGAGATGAAAAGAAAACCAGGCTGCTCCCTGCGCACCTGCAATCCCAGCACTCAGGAGGCAAATGCAGATGAGGCAGAGGACCCACATGGTGTTCACAACTGTCTTTACCTTCAGTTCTTTAAGCCTCTTTGGGCATCAGGCACACACGTTGTGTGCACACAGATATGCATGCAAAACATTCAAGACACACAAAAATCAATCTTAAAAAAAAAAAAAGTTAAAATGCAGTCTGCCTTTTGTTAACACAGTGCCACCTCAGTTCTGAGCTATGCCAGAGAAAATCTCACTCCTACAAGGTGACACTGATGGTCCAACTTGAGGGTTTTTTGTTTTGTTTTGTTTCGTTTAGCTTTTCGAGATAGGGTTTCTCTGTAGTTTTGGAGCCTGTCCTGGAACTAGCACTTGTAGACCAGGCTGACCTTGAACTCACAGAGTTCTGCCTATCTTTGCCTCCCAAGTGTGCGCCACCATCGCCTGGCTCCAGCTTGAGTTTTAACTGTAAGCTCTACATGGCTTCCCACCTGTGACAGATAACATTCTACAAGCCAATTAATTCAAAGCACCTCCAGTCACGGTCATCCCTGCCCCCAGAAGCCAGAGGCAGCTGCCTGCACTCGTTTTGAGGAAAATTCCTCCCTGCACACATCTGATTCATGTATAGACAGGTCTCCCTTCGTTATTATATGAGTCTGCATCTACACAGCAGACTCAGGATAAACAATGATACCACCCTGGCTCTAAGACCGAAGAATCTGGGCTTAAGGTATTCCCATCCTGTAATTTCATGTGGCCATTAACATTTTACTTTAATTTTTTAAAATAGTTTTTTATTACATTTATTTATTTTGGGAGAGGAAAGAAGGCACATGCTGCTGGGCCATGGTAGCACTCCAGAGGCAGTGAGTTTGAGGTCAGCCTGGTCTACAAAGCGAGTTTCAGGACAGCCTGGCTGTTAAACAGAGAAACCCTGACTTGGATAAAAACAAAAAACAAACCAAAAGAAGGTGGTACATGCCATTGTGCCTACCTGGAGGTCACAGGACAACCTGTAGGAGTTGGTTCTCTCCTTCTACCATGTGGGTCCCAGGGACTGAAGTCAGATCTTCAGACTTGGTGGCAAAGGCCTTCACTCACTGAGCCATCTTGCTGGCCCCTGCCTAAAATTTTAAGACACCTCAATGCAGGCCGATCTCTGTGAATTTAAGGCCAGCTCGGTCTGCAGACTGAGTTCCAGGGCAGCCAGGGCTACACAGAGAAACCCTGTCTCTAAAAGCAAAGCAAAACAAAACAAACAAACAAAAAGCAAATAAACTTCAAAGTGTAACTATACAGCTTATAATTTAGTAAAGCTCAGGCTGAAGAGATGGCTCAGTGGTTAAGAGCACTGTTGGCTCCTGGAGAGGACCTGAGTTCAATCCAGCATCTACATGGGGGCTCACAACCATCTATAAATCCAGTTCTAGGGAAGCAAACACTTTCTGACTTGCATGGACAAATGCCACATATATAAACATTCAGGCAAAACATTCATTCACACAAAAATCAGTAAAATTCTATTTTTACTGTTTAGTAAAATATTTTATCCAGTTTGAATAATTAATTTAAATTAATTATTCTATTATTTGTTTATATTAATAAATTCTGTAATTAGTTACTGAATTAATTCAGTTACTGAAATTGGCTTTCATGTACTTATTTTTAATTTATTTGAGTTTTTGTTTATTTCTGCTGGGGATGGAAGCCAAGGCCGGGACCTGCACATGCTAGACTACAGAGCCACAGTCCCAGTTAGCTCTTTGTTCTATTTTAAGAATTATTTATTCATGTATTTTATGTATATGAGTGCTCTGTCTTCATGAATACCAGAATAAGGAATCTGATCCCATTGCAGATGGTTGTGAACCACCATGTGGTTGCTGGGAATTGAACTCAGGA
Source organism: Arvicola amphibius (assembly GCF_903992535.2). Lineage (NCBI taxonomy): Eukaryota > Metazoa > Chordata > Mammalia > Rodentia > Cricetidae > Arvicola > Arvicola amphibius. Next base: position 25,098,683 of record NC_052051.1, on the reverse strand, counting down.
CCTCTGGAAGAGCTGTCAAGTGCTCTTAACAATGGAGCCATCTCTCCAGCCCTCTATTTTGTTTTTTTAAGACAGGGTCTCAACACGTAGCCCTGACTGGCCTGACACTCAGGGAGACAAGGCTGGCCTTAAGCTCCACCTTTTCTTCTTACTGCACGTGTGAATTTTGCCTGCATGTATGCCTGTGCACCTCGTGTGTGCCTGGTGTCTACAGAGGCCAGATGAGTGCTGGAGTCCCTCAAACTGGAGCTACAGATATCGTAGCCACCACGTAGGTGCTGGGAATTAGACCTTTGGAAGCATCAAGTGCCCTTCACCAGAGCCATCTCTTCCGCCGTCTGTTCCACTTCTTGTGCTTGGATGTAGTATTTGCCTCGACCGCAATAATTACATACAAAGTTCAGTCAGAGATATTGTCACTCTCTGTATTTTTTCTGGCCACTATTGTATTAGTACTGTTCATTCTATTTTAGGACTGCTACTTGAAAAGTCCATTTGAACACAGTAAGCGTTTCCAAGTCGTCTGCCCCAGGTGACAATGAACGGAGTACACTACAGAAATAAAGCGCTTGGCGGGATGGCTCAGCAGGTTAAGACACTGTTGCCAGACCTAATGACCAGAGTTTAAACCCTAGGACTCATATAGACCTAGAAGAGAGGTTGTCCTCTGACCTTTTACGTGCCGTGGAATACATGCATGTGTACACACATATACATAATATACATAAATAAATAAAGTATAATAGTGAATACATAAGTAAAAGCAAGCCAGAATCCAAGGTTGCATGCTTAGGGAACATATGATATAGCTGTATCTTTTGTTACTTTGGTTTGGGCCTGGGATTAAACCCAGAGCCTCATACATGTAAGCGCATGCTCTACCACTGAGCTATACATGCAACCCTAAATGTGTGTTTATCTTTTAAATTATATGTATGGGTACGTGCACACACCGAGGCCAAAGGTGTAAGATCCCCGAAGCTGGAGTTTAATGGGTAGTTGTAGCCACTCAGTTAAGGTTCTGGGAATCAAACTCAGGTCCTCTGGAAGAGCAGTACCCAGTCTCAAGCACTGAGGCAGCTAGCTCTCCAGCGCCAGTAAATGTATGTATGCATCTTTAGACAGCTGGGTCTCTTTGTGTAAACTTATCCTAAAGAAACAGGCGGGGGTGGGAATGGGGGGGGTGTGAATGAGAAGTTAGTCAGGCAGGGGTGGAGATGGGAGGGAGTGTGAATGAGAAGTCAGTCAGCTTTCAGCCACTGTAACAATTACCTGAGACAATCAAGTTATGAAGAGATGGGGAGGTTTCCTTTCACGATTGATTGATACTGGCTGTAGAAAACTAGAGAACACAGCATGGTAGGTGGGTATGGCAACAAAACAAAGAAAACAGAGCAGGATGGGCATTTAAATATCTTCTTCCAGGACCTGAAGACCTTCCCCAAGGCTGCACCCCTTAAAGAAACTTCCACCAACTTCTAAGAGCACCACTATGGGAAACACGCTATTGATTTACTCATCCATTCCTCAGTTATTCCAGCTAGACCTCACGCAGCCCCGGCTGTCTTCCAGCTTGTGTGCAGATGACGACCTTTGACTTCTGGTCCCTCTGCCTTACCCCTTCTGAGTGCTGACATGATAAGGGTGTACCACCACAATTGGTTCCGGGTAGTCCTGGGGATGGGAATTGAAACTCCGGGGCTTCTTGTAGTGTTTGCGAGAGCTCTACCCACTGAGCCACCCTGTGGTCTCCGCTGCGTATCTATCTGCACACACCGGTCACACAAGTGAATCTTTAAAAAAATGGAAACTGAGAGAAAAAAACCGCATACTAGTTTTGCTGTTGAGCCTCCAATTCCAGAAGCTATCAGCACAATGAGCCGTGTGCTTCGTTACCATGGGAAAGCTGTCAAACCCATGGGCACTGGGGAAAAGGTATACGCAAACCTGGGTGCTAGTCACAACTTCAAAGCATCATGGCAAGGGTCTTACAAGCTATCCCCCTTGGGTAGGGTGGCGTTACTCTAGGACCTCGGGAGGCTGTGGCGGAAAAGGGTCAGTGGAGCCGAGAGGTTTAAAGGGAGCCTGAGCAGCACCGTGAGCCACTGAAATCAAGGCAGACTCCACAAGCCACCCTTCCCTAATCACCAGTAGGAACACCTCTGCTCTCATCCTTTCTGTGCTAGGCACTTGTGCTTCTAGCTTCCTTCTGTTTCAGTTCCTCCAGTTGCTCCTCAAGGCCTCCAGCAAATGAGATGACTCAGCTGGTAAAGGTGAGAATCCCCAAGACGCACATGATGGGAAGAGAGAAATGATTGCCATCAGCTGTTCTTGGGTCTCCAGATACCCTCTGTGGCCACCCCTCAGCCCCGAAATGAACACAGTACAGGGGGGGCTCTGTTTTAGTCATTTCTGCACCTCGGTAGCCCTGGCTTCAGATCCAACGCCTGGCATGTTTAATGTCCTCTCCTTTAGGGGGACCTTAGAAAGTCTGTCTGCCTGCGTAAATGTCTCTTGAGGAGGGAGAAAAAAACGAGCGATGACATTTCTCTCTGTCCTTGACACCTGTATTAGGGAAGGCAGGATATCCCCCCAGAAGACCAGACTCTGCCAGGTCATCTATAACCTTGCAGCCCCCATCAGAGGACTTAGCTATGGAGTGATATTAATAACTGGAAGACGAGCACATGTGTGGAAGACGGAAGGGAAAGGCGGTGGAATAATTGATGTATTTTTTTTTTTCTCCTGAGAACAATGAAGCAACTGGATCAAGTAAATCTGACCAAGGGCATGGCTGGGAAAGACTAAGACACTAGCCTAAAGGTAGTTGGTACTACAGGGTTAAAAAAAAAATATGCCTGTAGAGAGGTTCTAAGCAATGAAAGGAAGCTCTGCTGGCAATCTTTATGACACCTTAAAAGATGTACTTACCTACGTTGTGTCTGTGTAGAGGAGAGACAGGCAGAGAAGCAGAGAACCAATGAGAATGACCTGTTACTGGGCAGCTTGTGGGGGTCAGTTTTCTACTTCCACCTCGTGGGGTTGGATGTTAACTCAAGCTGTCAGGCTTGGTAGCAAGTGACATTAACTGCTGGCTCCCCATATGTCGCTTTACATTGACTAGTAAATTGCAAAAGTACTATTTTTTAAAAGGTCTTGAATATTAGCCATGGCTAGCCTCAAATATAAGAGTAATCCTTCTGCCTCATACTGACTGCTTCTGGGGTTATAAGCATGAGAGATTGAGCTGGGCGCTGCCTCCGGAATTTACATGAACACACTATGCTCTGTTTTGATACCTCTGTTTTGATACACTGTTTTGATACCTTTTTTTTTTTTTTTTGAAAGGTTAAGTTCATGCCAATCCCGCCAAATGTTTTTCTCATGAAGTTGGTTTCTGTGCACTGCTGGTGACCTGTGTTAACTACTAGGAAATCTAATTCCAGATAACTTGTACTTTCTGCTAGGCGTCAAGACCGTGTTTACACAGATTGTCCCACTTAATCCATAAGGCCACTGAGCCAAGGAGAAACAGCATTATCTGCACTTCAAGATAAGCAAAAGGAGGGGCTGGGAAGTGAACGCTAGAAGTCTGACTCTATTGAACAAAGAACCGCCCAGGCTGCAGTTGGGAAGATTAAAATCCAGTGATTTCTAGCTTCCAATGAGGCGAAGAGGGGCCCTGGGCGGGAGCAGAGTGAAAACCTTCCCAGCATCTGTGCCTTTTAGAGTTGCCCCCTCCCTCTAGGGACGGTCCATCGACCCGCTCGCCTGCCTCCCAGAGCAACACCCGGCTCCTCGAACCTCTGCCGAAGCTCACTCAACCCCGCACGCAGTTTTCTCGGCGCCCAGAGTTGAGAGAGGTCTACTACTTGCTGCCAACCCTGAACCATGCCCATTCCCCTACAGAAAATGTCACTTTCGAGTCACGGACCCGACCCCGCCCAGTTCGGGCACACAGGGGCGAGGCCTCAGCGCCCCCTCCAATCGCCCGGGCACAAGCGCCATGAAGGTGACCTCCCCTTAGGGCTGCACGCGCCGGGTGGTGCTACAACTGGCTCACACGTGGTGAGCCCGGAGAGCGCGGCCCCTCCCCGCCACGCGCCGCCTGCAGCCCGTTCGGTCACGCCCCCAGGAAGGCTCCGCCCTGGGCAGGGCGAGGCGCACACCCGCCCCGCGTGGACTGGCAGCGCGAGCTGGGCGAGATCCAGGACGCGCCCGGGGTGAAGGAAACGCACGAGGTCGCTCGGCTCCGGGTGCAGGGTGGCCCTGCCCCTTGGTGCGCTAGGGAGCGCGCTGGGACCTCCAGACAGACTCTAGTGGCACCGCGCATCCTGCGGCTTGTCTTTGGAAAGCGGGCGTTCTAGTCCCTTGGGGATCCCTTTAGCTCCCCAAAGGATAAAAATAAAAACCATTATTTGGCTCAAAAGCATTTGTTAAACCTGTTTGTGGCTGGACCGTGTGTAGCAGGGAGGGGATCTATCCAAGACAAGGTGAGTCTGTCCCCTAAAAGCTTTGCTGAGTCTCAGTCCCCTACCCCCATCAACGCTGCTCTGTGACAGTCCATCTGTGTCCCAGAAAGAAACAAGGAGGAGAGTCCTACCTGGCTGCAGGTGTTACTGAGTAATCTAAACGTGCAAAAGCAAGGCGGAGAAAGAAAAGCTTTGAGGGCCAGATGGGAAGTGCTCCAAGTCCCCCCACCTTCACTCCAACCCCCATCCTAAGAAAAGAAACCGACCTCATCCGTCTCCCCCCCCAAACCCCATCCCATCCCGGGCGCGAGACCGCCCCGCCCAGGCAGCCAGCGATTGGGAGATGCAAATGCCGAGTTCTCTGCCCAGCAACGGATGACGCGACACCTAGCGCGAGGCGTGGCCCGGCCGCTGCCCGAGCGGGCACCTCGGTGTTTACACGGGGCGGCCCCGCGCGCGCCGCAGCGGCCCGCAGACGGCGAGGGGGAGGGGAGCGCGCGCGCCTTCGGGGCCGCGCGGGGAAAAAGACACTGGAAGGCGGCGGCGGGTGGGCAAGCGCGCGCGGGGCCGCGGAGGAGCGCCAGGCCGCGACCGGAGCCCGCGGGGGCCTGCGAGGCTCGAGTCCTCGGCCCCGCAAAACAATGCGCGGCGCGCGGCGGAGCTCTCCTGGTCGGGGGCGGCGGGGACGCGCCGAGCCCGCCTGAGCCCGCGCCGCTGACCTCCCCCCGCACAGACGGCCCGAGCGCAGGGCGCCGCGCTCCCAGCTCGCGGGGGCCGGGCCCAGCCGCGGGGCGGGGCCGCCCCTCCGTCGCCGCTGCCTCCTCCCCCACCGCCGCCGCGGAGGATGCGGACGGCCCCCGGCGGCGTCTAGCGGCCCGGGCCCGGCGCGATGGTGCAGCAGCGGGGCGCGCGGGCCAAGCGGGACGGCGGGCCGCCGCCCCCGGGGCCCGGGCCGGCCGCCGAGGGGGCGCGTGAGCCCGGCTGGTGCAAGACCCCGAGCGGCCACATCAAGCGGCCCATGAACGCGTTCATGGTGTGGTCGCAACACGAGAGGCGAAAGATCATGGACCAGTGGCCCGACATGCACAACGCTGAGATCTCCAAGCGCCTGGGCCGCCGCTGGCAGCTGCTTCAGGACTCGGAGAAGATCCCGTTCGTGCGGGAGGCGGAGCGGCTGCGCCTCAAGCACATGGCGGACTACCCGGACTACAAGTACCGGCCTCGCAAGAAGAGCAAGGGGGCGCCCGCCAAGGCGCGGCCCCGCCCCCCCGGAGGCGGCGGTGGCGGCAGCCGGCTGAAACCCGGGCCGCAGCTGCCGGGCCGCGGGGGCCGCCGAGCGACGGGAGGGCCTCTGGGGGGCGGCGCGGCGGCGCCTGAGGACGACGACGAGGACGAAGAGGAGGAGCTGCTGGAAGTGCGCCTGCTGGAGACCCCCGGGCGCGAGCTGTGGAGGATGGTCCCGGCGGGGCGCGCCGCTCGCGGACCCGCGGAGCGCGCGCAGGGGCCATCCGGCGAGGGGGCGGCCGCCAGCGCCGCCTCCCCGACCCTGTCGGAGGACGAGGAGCCCGAGGAAGAGGAGGAGGAGGCTGTTACAACAGAAGAGGGCGAAGAGGAGACGGTGGCATCGGGGGAGGAGCCGCTGGGCTTTCTGTCCAGGATGCCCCCGGGCCCCGCCGGCCTGGACTGCAGCGCCCTGGACCGCGACCCGGACCTGCTGCCCCCTTCGGGCACGTCACACTTCGAGTTCCCGGACTACTGTACCCCTGAGGTTACCGAGATGATCGCAGGGGACTGGCGCCCGTCTAGTATCGCCGACCTGGTTTTCACCTACTGAGCCCATCGTCAGCGGGGCGCGCACGCCCCCAAACCAGCTGTTTACATACAGGAATCAGGTATTGGGGCCCCTCGGAGGCCGAGGCTGGCACCCCATCTCCCGCGCAGCCTCCCCCCTCCTAGTCGTGCCCATCCCCCCCCACAGATCCAGACATACCCCTCCCCCGCAGACACACCCCAAGGCAGCCCAACCCCCACTTCTCCCTGACATCTAAGCCCCTCCCCATCCAGTCTTGTCCCGCGTAGCCACCAGCAGCCAGCCCCCCTCGGATACACCTCCCATTTCTCCTACATACCTGAACCCCTCCCCCCCACTTTGCACACGCCCCTCCTCGTGGCCGGGCGGCACGCCCCTTTGCTCCAAAATCCCTCCGCCCTCGCCCGGGCCTGCCTTGGTGGTTAAGGGGGCGCTGCGGTCTGGCGGTCCGGCACTCCTCCCGGTCTCCTCCTCTCCTGGAGGGGCGGGTAGGGCATCCGTCCCCTCCGCCCCCCATGATCTCGAGGCCCCACCCCTCAGCTTGAACCGTCTCCTTCTTGCGCATGCTTGATGCTTCTTGGAGGGGGCTGGTTCCAGTTGAGCTGCAGGCCTCTGTGGCCAACTTCAAAAGGGAGGGGTCTAATATAGAGCAATCCTAAGAAATCCTTTGATCCCGGAGCCCGTGGCTTCCTCTCGACCCAACGGGGCGTTACTGCCTTAATGGGAGGCGCACTCAAAGGGAGAGATAGAAACTAGCCAGCCCTAAACTCTGCAAGTGTCAACCCCTTTTCTATGATGGGGTCACCCACGCCCACCACCACCCTCCACCGCGTGACTGCCTTTACAGCCCATCTTGGTCGCTGGAAACTTCCTTTCCCCAAGTGGGAATTTGGAATTTGGTCTTTGTCTGGAAATCCACCAAGATGGGAATGTCCAAGAGAACTCAGAACCAAGACACCTACCAGTCTGGGGACAGAGTTCCTGCTGCCCCCTCAATCCCCCTCCTCGGGAAGTGCCCTATCAGCTCAGGGCATCCTCTCTGCCTGGGCTCCTCCCTCAGTCCATCGCCCCTTCCTATCACTCAGATCCAGTCTCGACCACCGCAGCTGTAGTATTCAGTGGGAGAAACTGAAGCACGTTGTTGCTAGGGTTTAGGACAGGCATACCAGCAGACAGGGGTGGCAGGAATGAGGCCCTCGTCTCAACAGTGGCTTGAGGAGAGACCAGGCCAGGGCGACTGGGGACAGGGCTGAGCTAGTGGACGTGGGTGCTTTGCACCTCGGTCTTCCCTTGTGAGAAATAGGGGTGACGCTGCTGTAGTTAGGAAGCTGTGTTGAGATTAGGTCGTCCTCCGGAGCCCTGCCCAGGTGCCAAGTCTGCTCCACTGGTCTCCCGCTTGAGCCCCGCCCCTCTGGCCTCCTCATCCCCTCTGCCTTCACTACCTGTATCTCACCGGCGTGTGTTCACCTTTTGGGTGGCGCACACACACTCATTCACACACACACAAATCTCAGGAACAAACGGTCCCAGAGTCCTCCTCGACCCCTGCCCTGGGTCTCTGCAGGTCTCTGCCCCACGCGTTCCCTTCGCTGACAAAGCCACCAGCTGCCTCCTTAAAGCTTGGTGCTCCGGCTCTGGGCCTTTCTTGCGCTCTTTCTCTCTTTTCTCTTTCTGTTTTCCTTTTTGGTTTTTTTTTTCTTTTTCTTTTTTCTTTTTTTAAGAAAACAAGTAACAAAAAAGACAATGAAAAAAAACGGAAACGTCATGTGAGTGAAGAGATGTCACTGTCTGTGGTCTTTGGAGAACTAGTCTCGTAGCTGAGAGGAGGGGACCCCTCCTCTGGGGCACTGGCACCCACAGCAGGACTCGCCAGTCTGATGCCAGGACTGAATAAAGTGTATTTGCCCCGACCTCGCCCTGTGGTTCTGCATGTGTGTGCTTCTCACCCTGGTCAGCTTCAAGTGCCTAGAGTATGGGCTGGTGCAGGGAAAGCTGGATCCTTCCCGGGCCTCTGTTACCTTCTGTCTCAGGAATCCTTGCCTTCATTAAAGACGGCAAAACCATCTTTAGAGTGGCCAGGCAGGCAGAAGCGGGAGAGCCAAGCTGAGGGGGGGGGGACCCTGGTTTCATGACAGTGCAAGGGTGCTAGCCCGCCCCCCCCCCCCAGCCAGATAGCCACATTTTTCAAGAGGTGCAGGAAACAAGTCCTTGTAGTTGCAAAATAAAAACCCATGCAAATATTTTTTTAAGTCCCTAGGTCAGATGAGCCAGGTGTGTAGGCTGGACTGACCCAAGGGGGTCAATTTGACTGTTTAATGAGGATTGGGCGGCAATGCTCAGAGCCCAGCTCCAGGAACTGCTGTCTGTGTGTCTCGTGAGAATCACATTGGTATTTTCAGAGTGAAGTCATGCTTGAGGTGAGCAGCAACTAATGTGTGCTCCATAAATTGTACTGCTTCGTTTGTAGAGTAGGAGGGATCGTGGAGAATGGATTTCCGGTCCCACAAGCAGCAGTGGCTAGAAGTACACTGAGGTATCCCTCAGATGTGTCCCAGGGCTTCAGAGAAGCATCAGCTATGGCCTGCAGGGTATGCTTCCCGTGTGACCAGAGGGCCACAAGCCATGAGTCGTAGGGGTTCTAACTCCGTTCGTCCTTGGCCCTCTGTACCTTTGTCCCTCAAGCCTTGTCTGCCAGGTCCAGTGAGTGCCTAGGCTCAGACAAAGCTCGCATTCCTATAAGCCAAGACTGGGTGTGGGTTTTCAAAGGGCATCTTCCCTGCTTCTGCTTGGAAGCAAACTGGGGGAAAAGTCTCTGTCAAGAGGTAGAATTGAAAAGGTAGGGAGGGCAGGGTATGTGCCAAACGGTAGTTGGTTCAAGGAAGGGCTTCCTAGACTGGAGTGAATGCCCTCCAACAAGGTCAGTCCCTGGCAGATAGCAGCTTGCCCAAGGCCACACCCTTCCCCCTGGTAGGCCTGCCCCAGTATCTAAGCTAGGTTGTTTGTCCTTCTAGGCCCCCTCTGTGGTCCCTGCTCTGTCAGGCCTGCAGTTTTGAGTTCTTCATGCCCAAACCTGCTTCTTTCCACAGGTGTTCATCCTAATAAACATCTTACACCCCCAACTCAGTCTTGGTGTCTGCTTCTGGAAGAGCTCCCTACTGTGGAAGGGTTCAAGGTTGACCGGGGGGGGGGGGGGGGGGGCCGAGAATGAGGTCACTGACTTAACCGTGGCAGTCAGGGCTCCTCAGAGACCTGCCCTAATGACTCCCAAAGGTGGCTCCCTTCTTCAGACCCTTCACACCAGCCCTGAGGCTGTCCCTTTCTAAGCCTGCTCACCAGGCTGCTGCAGCTAGTTATCAGTCCTACCTGGGCGAAGGCACAAAGGAAGTGAGCTCTGTAAGTGAGTGTCCCTGCCACGGTCTGGAAAGGTGTGTGCTGGGAGACTTGGCTGGTCCTCCCGCACTCTGCAGAACTTAACTGCCTCATACTGAAGGTGTTGGGAGCCTTAGAAGAGAGGCAGCTTCCATTTCGGATACCCTGAAGCAGGGAAGACATAGGGACTCTAGTGACACCTAGTGAGTGAGGAGTAGAAGGCAGGCTGGGTAGGTGGAGGCCAGGTGAGACTAAGGAACTCACCTCTAAGGAGTGTCCGTGGCATGTCTGGGGTCATGCCCAGGGATGGTTTAAACCATCCCCACCCTTTTGCACTGGCTTGCAGCTCACTGTACAATTCAGGCTGGCCTTGAACTCAGAGATCCGCCTCTGTTTCCAGAGTGCTCAGATGAAAGGCATTTGTCAACCATACCTAGCTCCCATTTTGCTTTTTGGTGGCAAAGACTCACTCTAGCCCAGGCTGGCCTCCTGAGTGCTGGGACTATAGACATGGACCACCATGCTGCGTTTACGTGGTGTTGAGGCTTGAACTCAAGTCTCGATTCATACTAGGCATGTGCTCTAGCAACTGAACTCTGCACCGAGCCCCAGCGTTTCTTAAGGATGAGCTTTAGTCAGGTGAGCCTTAGTCACTAGGTATCCAAAAGTAAAAAAAGACAAACATCATGGTCTTCCCTGGCCTTACGGATCTAAAGAGAAAGACAAACCCAGGCTTGAACTTATCTGATGACAGTAAATGGCTCAGTGGAAGGTAGATTCAGGGTAGGGCACCGTCGGCTTGCTTACCCTTGTGACATGAAATTTCAGCTGATGGTGGTTTTAGAGTGTGGCTACAAATTCTGACCTTGTCCCTTGAACTCCCGCCTCGGTCCAGGCTGGCCTTTGCTGTCCCCTTGTGAGGAACAGCAGGTAGCAGGAAGGATGCTGCAGGGTTTCCAGGGTAAGAAGGCCAGTACTGAGGCTGTCGTGTGACAAAGCATATAAGAGACCTTGTGTAGGTGCTTTAGTTGATGATTGAGGCCTGACGCGGGATGTACAAATGCAGAACTTGGGGACAGTTCAGCCTAGGGTCATTTGTGTTCCTGATAGCTATTAGAGGCGCTGGAATCTCGGCCGTCATGAGACTAGGGTGAGCCACTCTGTGATGCCCTATGAATTCAGCGTGGTGAACTGTCTTTTCACACTAAGTGGAAGCAGTAACTGGAATAGGAGGGGAGGCAGAGCCAAGGACAGAGTCCTCCGTGTAGTGACAACAAAGGCAAGGGTCGGGCTGGAGAGATGGCTCAGAGGTTAAGAGAGCACTGGCTGCTCTTCCAGAGGTCCTGAGTTCAATTCCCAGCAACCACATGGTGGCTCACAACCATCTGTACTGGGATCTAGCGCCCTCCTCTGGCGTGCGGGCATACATGGAGGCAGAATGTTGTATACATAATAAGTAAATAAATCTAAAAAAAAAAACAAAAAAAACAAAAACAAAGGCAAGGGTCGAGCAGGAGTGGCCGACCCAGAAACTGACTGCAGGGTGTAGTGTGGACTGACAGGAAGGGCCTTGAGGTGTTTGGATTTTACCCTAGGTCTCCAACACTGCAGTCTTTGGAACCCCTGGGCCTTTGGAAAATGCAGACTGTGCTCAGTGATGAACACCTTCCCAGACTTCCCACTGCTCTCAGGGTTCAGTCCCCAAGTACTTGACTTTAGTTCAAGGCCTTGTTGCAGCTCCTTCACTCTGGTAGATGCGTCTTCAGTCACTAGCTCTACTTCCAGACTGCCTCAGCCACCCCGGCCACTCCCATGGTGACAGTACACAGCCATGATATTTGCTACTGCTCTTGTTGAAGGTGTTGGAGACTTGAGTTTGCAGAGCTGTGCACTGGGCGGCTGGACTAGAGGTCTCTCAAGAGTATACCCAGCCCGGCCCTTTAGGAGTCTGTAAGAGGGTGGGAGAGGTGTTTGCTGGCAAACCTGCCTTTCTAGCTCCTTCTAGGTTGTCTAGCTCTGAATGTCCACCCTCGTCCCAATCCTCAGAGGTTTCTAAGCAACCAGTTTCTAGCCCTCAGTTGTTTCTGGCCTCCTTTTAACTAAATGTCAAGTTCTTTTCTTTCTGCTCCAGAAAACCTGAACCCAAGGGTCTCCGTAGAGACAGAAAACAAACTCAGAATGGAAAGAGGCCTGGGATGGAGGTCAGTGCAGCATTCGCTTGTCACTTAAAAAAGCCATCTGGCTACTTTGGCTTTTTTGTCAAATCATGCTTACCTGTGACCTGCTCTGCTAGGCTATCCCTCTTGTGTGTTTGAGTAAACTGACAAACTTACTCATATTGTAACAGATTTTTTTAAAAGATTTATTAATTATGTATACAACATTCCGCTCCATGTATGCCCGCATGCCAGAGGAGGGTGCCAGATCTCATTACAGATGGTTGTGAGCCACCATGTGGTTGCTGGGAACTGAACTCAGGACCTCTGGAAGAGCAGCTAGTGCTCGTAACCACTGAGCCATCTCTCCAGCCCCCCTTGTAACAGATTTTTATTTTAATTTTATATTATTAAGATACATTTTAGCCAGGCGATGGTGGCAGGCATGTGCCTTTAATCCCAGGGCATGCACTGGAGGCAGAGGCAGGTGGATCTCAGCGAGTTCAAGGCCAGCCTGGTCTACAGATCAAGTTCCAGGACAGGCTCCAAAACTATACAGAGGAACCCTGTCTCGAAAAACCAGTGGGGGCTGGAGAGATGGCAGTTAAGAGCACTGACTGCTCTTCGAGAGGACTTGGGTTCAATTCTCAGCACCCACATAGCAGCTAACAGCCGTCTCTAACGCCAAGATCTGACACCCTCACACAGACATACATGGGGGCAAAAATACTAATGCAAATGAAATAAAAGTAAATTATTGAAAAGATACATTTTTTTATTTATAAGTCTATGGGTGTGGGTGTGGGTGTGTGTGCGCCTGTATTTGCATGTGCACAATGTTGTCCATCGGGGCCAAAAGAGGGCATCAGATCCCTTGGAGCCGGAGTTAAAGGAGTAGTGAAACCCTGCTGATGGGGTCCTGGGAAGTCTCGTCCTCCTCATGAAGAGAAACAGCTCTTAGCCATGGAGCAAACTGGTGACACCCACTAAGCGCCAAGCCCTGTCTTAAAGATGGAAGATTCATCAGTGAGGAAGTCACAGCCCCTTCCTCACAGAGTTTGCTCTTCGGTGGATGGAAGCACACAATGAATAGACAAAGGTGATAGTGTCCTGTGGTTGAGGAGCTGCCATTTTAGACGAGGTAATTATGTCAATCAAGGTAAGTGGAGAAATCCAAAGATGGTAGAGCCCCAAATGCCCAGGCACTCTGTCTCATTCTACCACCTGATGCCTCATAGGCTGAGTTAAGCCTGTGCTGCTGAGGGAAGCTGATAACTCTGCAGGGCAGGAGACAAGTGAGACGCTACTGGAGAGCAGTGAGCTCCAGAGCAATCATGGGGAGCAAGATTTTTCCATTTGCTTCCTGCTTAAAGAAAATCGGGAACCCTTGAGTCATTTTTTAAGCACCAATAACTTACAAACTTGGTAAAAATTTATATAATAAAAAATTACCATCTTAACCCTCTTTCAGTACAACTTAGGGGCATTAAAAGCAGCCATTGTGTGGCACAGCTCCCAAAGTCACCCACCTTGAGAGTTCACCGCTTAAGGTGGCCTCACTTCCTTTCTGTCCTGCCTCAGCTTCTTCATGAATTCTGGGATTACATGCACACACCACTACATTCAGCCTCAAACAGCCATACCGTTTTCCTTTTGTATGTGTGCAATGGAGTGCTGTGTATAAACCATTTATTTTTTTTGTGTGTGTGGTTTTATGTATGATGCATGTGTGTGTTCTCATGCCATGGCATGCATGTGGTGGTCAGAGGAGAACTTGGAGAGTCTGTTCTCTTTTGCCACCTTTACCTGGGTTCTAAGGATCCAAGTCAGATCACCAGGCTTTCATGGCAAGTGCCTTTATTTGCTGAGCCACCTCAGGAGGGAGGGAGGGAGGGAAGGAGGGAGGGAGGGAGGGAGGGGAATCTGACCTCCATGCATACCTTGGTACATGAGACATAAAATAAGTACAGAAGTGTAGTGATATTTTGCTTATAATCTAACAAATAAAGCTTGCCTGAAGATCAGAGTGCAGAGCTAAGCCACTAGAGGCCACAAAGTGGTGATACACACCTTTAATCTCAGCTCTAAGCAGAGGCAGGTGGATCACTGTGAGTTCAAGGCCACCCTGGATTACACTAGATTAATCCAGTCTCAAAGAGAAACAGCCAGGTGGTGGCTCAGACCTTTAATCCCAGCACTAGGAAGGTGGAGACGTAAGTGATATGGCTGGGCAGAGGGGAATATAATGCCAGAGAAGAGGCACTCAGAGGCAGACTGAGATTGCTGTCTAAAGCAATCAGTCAAAGGACACAGTCTGAGGACAGGATGGCTCATTTGGTCTGAGGATTCGATAGAGGTAAAAGGTCCCCTTAGTGGCTGGCTACAGTGCTCTGATCTCTCAGCCTTCACCCACTAATATCTGACTCTGGGTTTTTATTAAGAACAATTGGAATTTGTGCTACACATTAGTGTAATGAAAAATGATGCCAATGTTTTCAAACAAAAACGGTGTCAATAAGTAGCCCAGGCTGGCCTTGTGATCCTCCTGCATTAGCCTCCGAAGTACCTGGGATTACAGGCAGGCCTGTGCTAATCGGCCTGGCTCACTAGACTGTTTCTTATAGTGTCAGTCCCAATTTTCACTATTACACATACTGGGGTTTTTGTTGTTGTTGTTGTTATTGTTGTTTCTGCTTTTTTCTCCTGTATTTTTTTGTCTTCTATTGTTTGTTTATTTCTGATAGTCGTATGTACCAGGCTGGCCTCAGACTTGATGTAGCTGAGAATGACCCTGTACTTCTGACCTTCCTATTTTTGCCTCTGGAGTGTTGGAATTAAAGGCATGTACCTCACATATGTTGGACTGAGGATGGAACCGAGGGTCTAATGTATGCCAGTCAGGCCCTCTACCAACTGAGCTGCATCCTAAATTGTCCTCTGACCTTCACACACATTCTCTGGCACATATACACATATACAAATGCATACATTGAGTATAATAAATAGTTTTATAAATGTTTCAGCTTGGGGAGATGTTCAGCTGATAAAAGCATTCACCACCAAACCCAAAGACCCAAGTTTCATCCCTGGGACCTACTTTAGTTTCCGCTGACATCCATACATGTACATACACATGCTTCCCCACACATATGCACACAAACCACGCACAAAATAAAAAAATGTAACTTAATTTTTTTTGAGACAGAATTTCTCTCTGTAGTACTGGCTATCAGAGAATTCCAGGCTGGCCTTGAACTCAGGGATCCACCTGTCTCTGCCTTCCAAGTGCTTGGATTAAAGGTGTGTGCCGACACGCCTGGCCAATAGAAGAAATTTAAAATGGATTCAAAGGCAATTCAAGGACAATTTTATTAAAGTTTTTGGGGAAAAAAATCCCAACAGTACACGCAAATGAAAAAGCACAGAAGTTGTGGGCCATATGATATGACCTGTCACTTTTAGGCCGTTTACATGACACCGCTTTTCCCAAGATTACATACAGAGGGCTTTTCTCACATACGCTCTGTTCCTTTAAAAAAAAAAAATCCATATTAAAAAAAAAAACTCCTAGTTCTCTACAAACTAACTTCTTGGGCTTTTTAGTCCATGGTGTGATTGAACCACCTGGTTAAAAAACTTCATTTTCTTTCTTTTTTTTTAAATATTTATTTATTATGTATACAATATTCTGTCTGTGTGTATGCCTGCAGGCCAGAAGAGGGCACCAGACCCCATTACAGATGGTTGTGAGCCACCACGTGGTTGCTGGGAATTGAACTCAGGACCTTTGGAAGAGCAGGCAATGCTCTTAACCTCTGAGCCATCTCTCCAACCCCGTTTTCTTTCTTTCTAATTAATTTTATTTATTTATGAGCTTGTGTGCATGCTATGGCATATGTGTGGAGGACAAGGACATATGAGGGAGGCATGATGAGTCTTTTTTTGTCCTGCCAACTCCCAAATAACAACACAGAGATTTATTATTAATTATGAAAGCTCAGCCTTTGCTTAGGTTTGTTCCTAACTAGCTCTTATAATTTAAATTAACTCATTTCTATTCATCTGTGTTCTGCCATGGGCTGCCATTCTGCTTTTTCTGCATCTCCCCTCCTACTTCCTCTCTCCAGAAGTCCCACCTATACCACCTGCCTAGCTATTGGACATTCAACTTTTTATTACACCAATCACATCAATACTATTTTTACACAGTGTGCAAATATCCCACAACATTTCCTTTTCTTGTCTAAATAAAAGGGTTTTAACTCTAATACAGTAAAATTATATACAATCAAAACAATTATTTCCAGGTGGCAGTGGCACACAACTTTAATCTGCACTCAGGAAGGAGACACAGGCATATCTGGGAGTTTAAGGCCAGCCTGGTCTACAGAGTGAGTTCCTGTTCCAAAGCACTACAGAGAAACCCTGTCCCCCCATCAAAGAAAAATAGTAATTACCAAGTAAGAATAACATTCATAGTGTCTGGGCTGGAAAGATGGCTCAGAGGTTAATAGAATTGCCTGCTCTTCCAAAGGTCCTGAGTTCAATTCCCAGCAACAATGGCTCACAACCATCTGTAATGGGGTCTGGTGCCCTCTTCTGGCCTACAGATATACACACAGACAGAATATTGTATATATAATAAATAAATAAATATTTTTAGAAAACATTCATAGTGTCTGATCTATTTGTATTTGGCAAATTCGGAGAAGTACTTTATTATCTATCTTACCTTGTTGAGTCCAAAGTTTTATACCTAATTTACTGTCTATCATAACTAAGGAAAACAATAAGTATCTATTCTTCAACCCTATCAGAAGCTCAAGAATGATATAATATTACCTGAGTAAATAGGAAGTGCAGAGCACAAAACTTTCTAAACTATAGAAATGACAAAGACGACAACTGGCTGCCTGGACAGTCATCCAAGGTTCCTCTGCAATGTTGGGGCATTCTTAGGCCTACAGGCCTAGAATAGACTTCTCTATGAAGCAGGAAAGTGGAGGGACTATCCTACTTTGTCTTGACTAATTTCAGCAGTCACCTTCTTTTGTGTATCCTGCTTGGCCAGTTTGGGTAGCATACTGTCAAGGCAAGGGCAGTTTCTTGTCCAGTGACTAACTTTACCACAGTAAAAGCAAACTCCAAAAAATTGTTGCTGCAGGAGCAGACATGCCTCACTGTCATCAAAGGCCTTATGTTATTAAAACATCTTAAATGCCATATTCTGTAGGTCTCTGAAGTGTTAGAAGACCATCTATCCATCTAAACTATATCTCTGTTTAACCTTGAAAACATAACTACAAGTTTGATTATTATAGAATTATAGATGACTAACAGCTAACCTGTATTTCTTACTTATACATATTTTTAAATGAGACATTTATTTTTAAAAGACACATACATACAGAATAAAAAATATTCTTATATTTGTATCAATATACAAAAATATCTTAAACAAGAGTAAAACATATATAGAATATGTTCCTTTTTTATTTTTTGAGACAGGGTTTCTCTGTGTAGCTTTGGAGCCTGTCCTGAACTCACTTTGTAGACCAGGCTTGCCTCAAACTCACAGAGATCCACCTTTCTCTGCCTCACAAGTGATGGGATTAAAGGTATGTACCACCACTGCCCAGCCTTTTGTTTTATGTTTGAGCAGGTAAAAGGCATCTATCAACTCTATTAGTCCATTTGGACTGTATAACCAAACCTCTGTCCATGCCATATGAAAGGATGGACTGTCACGAGGACACTGTAGCCAACAAGATTTACCATGTCTTATCCAGTTTCTGAGCTAGTTCCATGTCGAGGGATCGGCATATATGTAACCTGTCTATAGTCTTTTTTGGTTCCTTCCTTCCTTCCTTCCTTCCTTCCTTCCTTCCTTCCTTCCTTTCTTTTTTCTTTTTGAGAAACGTTATTGTTTAATGATAAAGCTTAGCACACTCCAGCACCAGGACTGGCATGGAGTCGAAGCAGCAGGGACAGCTGGGTGACCCCATGGAGCCTCCAGTGGAGAAGAGAATGAGGAAGGTGACCATCAAACAGAAGAGCCCCCATGGCCTCAGACAGGGAAAAACCCAGAATGGCATAGGAGAAGAACTGTTGCTTGAGAGACGAGTTCCTGGCATAGCTAATAATCAAGCTACCAAACACTATTCCAATGCCAGCCCCGGATCCGGCCACACCAACTGTAGCGGCCCCAGCATCAATAAACTTGGCAGCTGTGTCAATGTCCCAAGAAACAACACTGGTCTGGAATTCCCTGCCGGCCACCTAGAGAGGGGAGCTGCTGCAGAAAGGCTGTTTAGATGGGGCCTCTGGTTGACTCAGGAGGGAGGCAGACACAGGCCTGATTAGACCCCTGGCACGGGAGCGGATCAGAACTGGAGTAACAAGCAAGCAGTGCCTTGGTGGTCTGCGTTTCTTAGTCTGCGCTTCCACTCTCCTGTAGCCCCTTGGTTGGCCCGTGGCACTCTCGCTGCTCAAGGTAAGCCACTCCTTTTGGTTTCTTTTTTTCCTGTCTGTAGTCAAGATTTTCAGGATGTCTTCATTAATTTTGAAGAGAACCATAAGTTTTTGTTTCCTATAGAAACAAAGACATAACCTCTCTCCCAATGCAACATATTTTTTGACTTCCACTCTGAAGTGAAGACATTCTTATAATATATATGTTGATTTAATTTAGAAGTCTCCATAACTTAGTGTCTCTCAGCAGCTATTTTTTATATTAGCATTTAAGAAATTCAAAGTCAACAAAGCACCATACAGAAACCAGATGCCCTGTATTTCCCATCCTTGCATGGCTTATTCTTTTTATATTACTTACCCTTTCTTTAAATACTTTAGCTTGCCTGGTGGCACATGCCTTTAATCCCAGCACTCAGGAAGCAAAGACAGGTGGATCTCCTTAGTAGACAGAATTATAGGCTTAGGCCCTCAAAATTGACTTGTACAAAGATTTAAATCAACTTTTGAGAGTTGGAGCAGAACTGAGTGACAGAGCTCTTAGTTAGTATTTATGAGGACAGTGTTGCTCTCCAACATTGCTTTAAAAGAGATAAAAACATTTGCTCAGGTGGTATATAAGCAGAGATTCAAGGAAAGCAAGCTACCATCTATGCAGATACCTGAAGAAAAGATGCAGGAAGAGAAACAGATGTGTTCAATGGCCTGAAGACCTGAGATAAGAACTTCCCCGGGTGCTTGGCTTATATAAGCAGCAGAGAGGAGTTGGGGTAGCTGGGGTTCAATTTGAGTGAAGGACCTGAAAGAGATGTGGTCAAAGAGGTAAGGGAACCCAAATTCAAGGTCTTGCAGACCTGATTGGCTTGGGATTTATTGAAGGCGTAAGTCACAAACAATCCCACACCAGTTTGGAATTATGATTAATAGAATCGTTATTTATTTAAGGGGGAAAAACTTACAGATCACCGTCCCACACAACAGCCCTCTGCGCAATCAGGAAGGGAGACTAGTCGCCGCCGGAAGCGGAGCCGGAAGCCAGAGAGCAGCGGAGGGCAGTGGCAGCTTTTTTAAAGAGAGACCACGCCCCTAATGGGCTGGTATCTCAGCAACTATTGGCTGAAGGAGCGGAAGGAGCTCCCGCAACAATTTATTTTATTTTTTCTTTAATGATTTATTTATTATGTATATAGTTTCTGCCCCCATGTATGCCTGCCATCCAGAAGAGGGCACCAGATCTCATTACAGATGGTTGTGAGCTACCATGTGGTTGCTGGGAATAGAACTCAGGACCTCTGGAAGAGCAGATAGTACTCTTAGCTGCTGAGCCACCTCTCCAACCCCCTCTTTTTTCTTTTTTATAAAAAGATTTACTTATTTATTTGTTTGTTTGTTTGTTTTGTATGCAGTGTATGCCTGCAGGCCAGAAGAGCACACCCTTCTCATTATAGATGGTTGTGAGCCACCATGTGGTTGCTGGGAATTGAACTCAAGATCTTGGGAGAGTAGCCAGTGCTCTTAACCAATGAGCCATCTCTCTAGCCCCCTATTTTTTTTTCTTTCTTTTCTTGAGATAGGGTCTCACTTTGGATCCTAGTCTGACCTTAAACTAATTCTCCTGCCTTAGCTTCCTCAATGCTGGGGTTACAGGCATGAGACCCCAAGATTGTCTGGCTTTATATCTCCACTGCTCTCTAGCAAACCCAGTAGCTAGAGACAAACCCGTTTTACTCTCTGCCAAATTCTCTGGGTCTTCAGGATTTGGTTGGATGGTCCTTGTAATCACGTGGTATCATGTGAGGGCTGGGATATCTAAGATGATTTGCTCACATGGTGAGTACGGCCCAGCAGCTGGTACCAGCTGGGAGGTAGGAGTCTAGCCTGTCACCTGGGGCATCTACATGAGACCTTTCCATGTGACCAGACTTCTTAGCATGGGGACTGGGGACAAAGAGACACCTGGAAGCTTCTCACATATGAGTGTTCCAAGAGAGGGCAGGAAGGAAACTGCCCCCTATGAATGCAAGTTCAGAAATAGCACAAATGACTTCTGCTATATTGTGCTAGCAAAAACATTCATGGAGCCAAATCAGGGTCACATAAGAAGGGAAAAGCTCTCCCCATGGAAACAGAAAAGCACAAAGAGCATTCTTCAGACCAGCCCAAACTTTTCCGTTTACCCTGAGTGGATGAGACACCATCAGAGGGCTGGCTTTGGGCATGGGCATTAGAGAATTGTGTGTGGTATAAGTTAAGTTGCATTTTTTAATGTATTGACTCTGTATGTGTTCACACACTTACATGAATGTAGAGAACAGGAGACAACCCGCAGGAGTCTGTTCTCTATTTCAACCATGTGAGTTCCAGGGATTAAACTCAGGTCGTCAGAATTGGTTGCAAGTGTTTTTACCCTCAGAGACATTTCTATCCCCCCCCCCCCCACAACATTTTGTTTTCTGGATTTTTTTATATTATTTTTATTATTGTGTATGTGCGGCTGCATGCAGGTACCATGCCATAGCACTTGTGTGGCCTTTCGGGTGTCTGCCCTCACCTTCCATCTTGTTTAAGGGGGTTTTCTGTGCTGTTTGCCACTGCTGACTCCAGGCCGAATGTCCTGCGTGCGCCCAGGGATTCTCTCGCTTCTGCCTCTCCTCCTGGTAGGAGCACCAGCCTTTCAGATACTCCGTTGCCCCTCCATCCAGTTTTCCATGGGTACTGGGGATCTGAACTCAGGTTTTCACACTTGTGTGACAAGTGTTTTATCCACTGAGTCATCTCCCTAGCCTCCGTTTCCTGGATTGTTTTGAGATCTTACCCAGGTTATCCTCAAACTTGGCGTGTAGTGGAAGGAAGCTGACCTCGAACTCCTGACTCTCCCGTCTCCATTTCTCGGAAACTGGGATCACAGGCCTGTGTGGCCACATCTCGCTGACCTCAACCATTTTAACCACATCTCAATCACCATAACCATTTTCAAACTCATATCTTACAGGAACTGGGCTCGTGTAAATCTCATTAGCTAGTTGGGAGGTAGAGACAGGAGAATCAAGAGTTCTAGGTCATCGTTGGTTCAAGAGCAGCCTGGGTCGAGTCTCACAAAACCTAAAAACCAGCCAAACAAAATCCTTCGACCACAAGTGTATCTATCACCATTGCTGCGACTGATTGTTTAATTCTTCGCTTCCCCTGAAAGAAAAGATTTACTTTTTAATTTTTAAAAGTTATTATTTTGTGTGTATGATGTTTTACCTGCACGTACACACATACATCACCTGGTGTCCTCAGAGGTCAGAAGGTGTCAGATCGTCTGGAACTGGAGTTATAAATGGTTGTGAGCCACCATCTGGGTGTTGGGAACCAAACCTGGTCCTCTGCAAGAGCAGAAAGTGTTTTTAACTACTGAGGCATTCTCTCCAGCTCCTATTTTTTTTTTATTTTTTTAATTTGTGTGTGTCTCTGTGTGTGTTTGTGTGCATGTATAGAGGCCATAGAGGCCAGAGTTGGAATTACAGGCTGTTGTCAGCCGTCAGACATACGCACTAGGAACCAAACTCAAGTCCATTCAAGAGCAGAGGGTACACTGCCACATGTGCAGGCAAATACACATAAAATACTCAACAAACAGACTAAGGGACATCCAGGGGAGGTGGCATGTAGTAGCCTTTCTTTTGGGGCCACCCACCAGCTCCCAAATCATGACACAGAGTCTTACAGTCAGCCATGAGTGCATAGCCTTGTCTTAGGCTTGTCCCTCGAGCTCTTATAACCTATTTTAACCTGTTTCTCTTCATCCGTGTTTTGCCTCTGGGCTTTTTATCTTTCTTTCTTTCAGTATGTCTTACTCTGTGTCTGACTGACTGGTAACTGCCTGACTGACCCCAGGCATGTCCCTCTCTTTCCCTCATTCTCTCTTTCTCTCTCTTCTCTCAAGCCTGGATTCCTCATTCTATTTATTCTTTCTGCCCACCAGCCCCACCTATCCCTCTACTGCCTACCTATTGGCCATTCAGCTTTTATTAGGCCAATCAGGTGCCTTAAGCAGGCAAGGTCAAATAGAAACACATCTTTACATAATTAAACAAATGCAGTATACATGGTGTGGGAAGTCCTTCTGTATATGTGTTGCTTTTATTGGTTAATGAATAAAGAAGCTGCTTTCGGCCAATGGCTTAACAGAACATAGCCAGGCTGGAAAAGATATATAGAGAGAGTAGGCAGAGTCAGTGGGAAGCCATGTAGCCACCACAGGAGACAGATGCCTCCACTGGAGCCTGCTGAAACTTGGCTAGTATGCCACAATCTCTGGTGATGCACAGATTAATGGAGATGGGTTAGTTTAGGATATAAAAGCGAGCTAGATAAATGCTTAAGCCATTGGCCAAACAGTACTGCAAATAATATAGTTTTTGTATGATTATTTGGGGTCTGAGCGGCCAGGAGCAAATGAACAGCCTCTGCCAACACATAAACAAATGCATTACTCCTTTATATAGTTGAATTAATATCTGCAACATAAACAAATGTAACACACCTTTACATAGTTAAATATCCACAACAGTGGTGAATACCATCATTTGGGAGGCAGAGGTAAGCAGATCTCTGCTGCAGACAGACCTGGTCTACATAGCGAGTTCCAGGGCTATCAAGCGAGAACTCATCTCTAAAAACAAGCAAACAAAACAACAAGGGAAAACAGGGTAATAACAGACTGACTATATTCTTACTCTGCCCTAGAGCACTGAACACCTAGCTGCAAGCATGGCTCATTTCACTCTCTCAAGCTCTCTGAGAGGCAAATACTTCCATTTTATGGACAGAGTGATGTTCAGACTGGTGAAACCAGATGAGCTACAAGTGGCAGAACCAAAGTCAAAGCTGGGTCCCCTCCCCTGGTTTCAGTTCTCAGTCTCCCATCTGCCTCTCACCCCAATGGCCACCTTCCTCCCATAGCAGATAGAGGATGTAATACAATGGAACACTCCTTCTGTGTTAGTTACTGTAGCTGTTTAGAAAAAGAAAAAACTCTTTACTCTTTGGGGATCTCACCACCCAGTTTCCAAATAAATACACGGAAGCTTAGTCTTTTTTTATGGGTGCCCGGTCTTAGCTTGGTTTGTTTCTTGCAAGCTTTTCTTAAATTATCCCATCTACCTTTTGCCTCTGGGCTTTTACCTTTCTCTATTTCTGTATAGCTTTTCTTTCCTTCTTATTTCATGTCTGGCTTGGAGGCTGCATAACTGGGCCCTGAAATCCTCCTCTCCTCCTTTTCTCAATCCTTATCTCCTCTTCCCAGATTTCTCCTCCTATTTATTCTCTCTGCCTGCCAGCCCCACCTCTCCTTTCTCCTGCCTTGTTATTGGCCGTTCAGCTCTTCATTAGACCAATCAGGAGTTTTCGACAGGCAAAGTAACACAGATTCACAGAGTTGAACAAATGCAACATAAAAGAATGCAACACATCTTTGCATCATTAAACAAATATTCCACAGCATAAACAAATGTAACACATCTTCAATTAATATTCCACAACAAGTTACTTTACAGATTATGTGACAAAATACCTGATCTCCCTTCCCCCCAAAAAAAATCAATTTAAGGAAAAGTTTATTTCAGATTATTTCAGCTCACAATCTTAGATCACAGTCCACTATCACAGGGAAATCATGGTGGCAGAAGCCTGAGGTGGCAGACGACATGGTGTCAACAACTGGGATGTTGTAGAATATTATTTTCAGGTGTGTGACTTTCATTTATGCTGCATTTGTTTAGCTCTGTGAAGCTGTAGTTTTTTTGCCTGTCTAAAACACCTGATGGTCCTAATAAAAAACTGAATGGCCAATAGCGAGGCAGGAGCAAGGATAGGCAGGGTGGGCAGAGAGAATGAATAGAAAGAAAGAACAGCAAAAGAACAGGAGGGGAGGACATCAGGGGCCAGCCACCCAGCTACGCAGCAAGCCATGGAGAAAGAAGTTAAAGAAAGGTATACAGAAATAGAGAAAGGTAAAAGCCCAGAGGCAAAAGGTATTTGAGATAATTTAAGAAAAGCTGGCAAAACACAAGTCAAGTTAAGGCCGGGCATTCATAACTAAGAATAAGCTTCCATGTGTGATTTATCTGGGAAGTGGGTGGCGGGCCCCCACAAGAGTCAAAAGAGTAAAAAACACTGGGAAGCAGAGAGCAATGAACGGTGGCATTGAGCTAGCTTTCTCCTTTGTATGATTCAGGACCCCAAGCCATGGAATAGTGCTGCCCACACTTAAAGTGAGTGTTTCATCTCAAATAACCTAATCTAGAGAATCCCTCACAGACATGAGATTTGCCTAGATACAAAGGTGCTACAAGATCTTGTCAAGTTGACATTTAGTATAAATCATCATGCATATCCTGGCTCAAGGTTGGCCCCACTTCTGAGGGCATTTGGTATCCTATCTTGCCATGACCTCCAGAAATTCATTTATCTTACTATGATAACATCAGCCATCCTCAAATTCCCTCCCTCATGTTCCCAGTGAGGGTGCTCCCCAACATGTGTGCACACGCGTGCACAAGCACACACATGTGCACACAGAAATAAATACTATAGTGCATACAAAGCTCTTCATACATAACGAGCACCATTTGTTTGTGGCTATTATTAGTCTCTGCTCAGTAAACACTGACACAGAATTTAGGGGGAGCTCGGGGATATGACACGGAAAAAGAAACATACAGTACAATCATGTATAGCACACTTTCTCTATGTCCAGAGCCTCCAGCACAGGGAGTGACAGAATAGATGTTGTCCTAGTCACTATTATGTTGTGAAGAGATCTCACGACTATGGCAGCTCATAAAAAGAATGCATTTAATTGGAGTTGCTTACAGTTTGAGAAGTTAGTTCATTATCGTCATGGTGCAGAGCTTTACAGAATACATGGTGCCGGAGCAGGAACTGAGAACTTTATATACTGATTCCCCAGGTAGGCAGGCAGGCAAGCAGAGAGATTGCAACACCTCCTAATCCTTTGCAGATGGTGCCACTCCCTAATGGCTAAGCCTATAGGAGCCATTCTTATTTAGCCACCACAGATGCTCAAGATATGAAAGCATCCTTGTGCAATGGTCTCTGATGAGGCTCCGAGAGATGATTCTCTCAGGACCACACGACGAATGGGCAAAAACCACATGACGAATGGGCAAGCACATGGCAAGCCACGAAGCCGTTCAAAAGACGACTCCCTAAGGGGATGCCACTGACAAACGCTGCCCGCCACAGGAGCTAAACAGGGATGGAGCATAAGAGAGGCTGTGCCATGGACTCCTTCCTCCTCCTTCCCATCCCAAGTCTCATCTCAAGGTAAGAGCAACTAACTAATCCTTAGTCTGGGGTGGAGACTCAAATAAGAAAGGACATGGAGAAAGAGTGGGGATGGTGGGCTCTGAGAGGAACCGGAAGTAAGACTAGGAGACTCTCACTGCAAGGACTTCCCAGGAAATGTCAGTGAGAGACGGGACTCAATGTTGGCAGCTGCTGAGACCAAGGCCGTGCATAGATTAGAGGCCCTGAGAGGATCTCAAGATCCGTAGGTTTTCTTGTTTTGAGACAGGGTCTTGCTGTATAAGCCAGACTGGAGAGTCTCCTCTCTCGCCTTCAATTGTTGATATGCACCTCCAGGCTGGCTTAAGATGTAGTGTTTGTTGCTGGTTTTTAAGATACAGTCTCATGTAGCCCAGGTTGGCCTATAACTAGGTATATAACTAAGGATGCCCCTGAAATTTTAATCCTCCTGCCTCCACCCCTGGAGTACTGGGATCACAGGCATGTGCTACCATGCTGGCTTTATAAATTACTGGGGTAGAACCCATGGTTTGTGTACGTTTCGTGTAAGCACTCGACCCACTGAAAGCTACATTCTTGGGCCCGGATGTTGGTGTTCTGTATGGATTAGGGGCACCTGGAGGAATAGAGACCCCGAGGAGGGTCTGAAGATACAGTGAGGAGACAGAGGCTCATGGGAAAACCGGTCTTCCGTGAGAGGAACCTGGCCTGAGGAATGATGGGAGTGTGGCTGAGGAGTCTGAACACCCCCAAGATGCCCATGGAGATGCACACATAGAGCCTCTCAGAAGGGAGAGAAGGGAACGCGGGAAAGGATAAGGTTTGCGGATCTGCCTAGGACTACTGTCTGCAGAGCTGACCTCTGGGGTCGGACCCCCTCCCAACTCCCCTTTCCCCAGCATCACCTCCTCCCATCCCACTCCACCCCCGCTGGGGATTGCGGCGCCTGCGCGCAGCAAACTCGCTTTGCTCTGCTCCAGCTCCGACAGCTTCTGCTGGCTCCGGAGATTCAGACCCAGAGGTGAGCTCAGTCCCTGCTTCGTGTAGCTCTACCCCTACCCGGCTGGCTCCCCTGCTCCTAGGAGCGCTACCCCACCCCCACTCCCCTTCATGATTGTGTCCGGCCACTGTGTCTGGCTTGGGGAAGTGGAGGTGATAGAGAGCCCCTTGGCACTGTGGGCCTTGACACCCCAGGTTTCATAGACAAGGCAGAGGCTTCAAAGGATGAGTTCCCCCGCCCCTCTCCAACAACCTATTCCCATTCCGCCGTGCCTCAGTTTCCCCCCTGGGAAAGTACGCAGTTTATTTCGCCCCAAAGGGTGATCAGGTCAGGGATCAGAGCTGGTGTTCCTGATTTCCCCGTAGCCTCCTCCCAAGGAGGGTTTTCCAGCCGCGCTAGGGGGGTGGGTGTGTGCCTAAAGACAGATTCAGGGCGTCCTCCAGCCCACGGGTCTCCTTTGAGACCCGTCCCCGCCGCTACAGAACTCCTTGCCCCGACCCACGCAGCCTCTTCCTCTTACCACTCGCTTCTCATCAAGTCTCTCCCTTTGCAGGTTAGGAACACACTCCTGGATGTTTCCATGGCAACCCCCGGGCTCTTCAGCATCCTGTCGCTCTCTGTCCTTTCTCCACACACCCCCACTCCACTCTAAGATGGGCGGGGGGGGGGGGAGGCTCACTCAAGGTCACCTTCCTTCTTCTGTATCAGCAGGAAGAACCGATCCTTTGCATTTGGAGGCCGTGCCAGTGTGAAATACAGGGGAGGGGCTGACTCTGGCCCCTTGTCCTGTGTCCCTCCCCGCCCCTTCCGGGCCTCGACTTTCCGCTTGGGTTGAGTCTCCTACTGTCCTCCAGCCCCATTCATTTTTCTCACCAGCGTCTCCAGCCTCGCACCCGGTGTTCTCTGCTCTGGTCAGGCCTCCGCCCCCACCCTCTCCTCAGAGCCCCCGCAGTCTGGTTGTCTAGTCCTCATTTGCTACACCTTGGCGTCTACTACTTATCATTCTCTGGTTTTTGCTTTTTATTCCTTCCTTTATTTTCTTCCTTCCCTTGAATTGTGGGGAGAGTGCAGAGCCACAATCCAGTCAGCACCCGTATGCACATGTGTGCCTCATTGGGTTTCCAAAAGCATGGTGTGTGCGTGCGTGCGTGCATGTGTGTGTGTGAAGGGATCCTGGGGTCATGCTGATTGAAGCTGAAAAGGGTCTTAGATGCCCCCTTACTGTTCAGAACAAGTGCACTGATTTTGTTTGAAACTGCATGGGGAACTGAGGGAGGTGGGAAAGAAGAAGCAGAAAGTCCAGGCCTTCCCAGCACCTTGTGGGTTTCTAAATGGTCTTTTCTGGAAATCTGATAGTCAAAAAGACTGAGCGGTCTTAATCCTGAGGGACCCTGAGTCTCACTTTCTGTGGACTCAAAATTCCTTGCGACTTGTATGCTATGACTGTCGGCCTTAGGTTTCCAGGGCCATGCAGCTTGAGGTCTCCCACACACTGGACAAGAATCATCCAAGAAAATTACCCCAGAAAGAGTCCTGAAAGACAGGGCACATGAAGACCTCTCGCTCAAAAGCATGGGAGGAAGGAAATAATAACAGAAAGCACAGTAATGGGGGCTGTTCATATGGCTCAGGGGGTGAAGATGCATGCTGCTGCCAAGCTAACGGCCAGAGTTCAAGTCCCAGGACTTACATGGTAAAAGGGGAACCGACTCCTGCAAGTCTTCCTCTGACCTCCACACATGTTCACATGCATGCACATGTACATCACACACACACACTCAAAATAAATACATTTCCAGAAGAAAACACCAAAGTAATCATGTCAGTCCCTTGAATGAAACAGTTGTCATTATTAGGCCTATTTTGTAAACAAAGAAGGCCAGAGAGGTCAGTACACATGGCTAAAGTCACATCAAGGAAGCGTAGGTCTGGGTCTCAGTCCAACTGTGTGGTGCCAGAGCCACATTCCAGCTGCTGGATAATCTGCAGAGAAAACGGGCAGATGGACAGACAGCTGCCAGGCATAATGTTAAAACCACTGGCTGCCGCATGAAGGACGACTTAGGGAAAGACAGGGGAAGCTGACCGGCTAGGTGCACTGTCAGGGGAGGGGAGGTGTCCAGTGATGGTGAGGAGTGGTGAAGAGAGGGTTGCCATGGCAACTCCTGCTGATCCCCCCCCCCACTGTACCTTGTGCCCACAGGGACCCATGATGAGCTGCAGTCGCTCGTGTGTCTGTAGCCATGGCAACAGTGTGGAGGAAAGTACGTGGTACGGGATCGAAGCCTACCCCAGTCTCTTCTACAGGGAGAGCGATAACCCAGAAGGACCCCTCGTCCAGTATACCTACCGCCCTTGGCCTTCATTGTGTTGGAAGGTAAGGCCGAAGGAGTGACTCTTGTGGCTTTGGGGAGGAGGGGGTACTGGATGAGGCCCAGAGTATGGGTAGAAGACAGACGATGGGGTGGTCGGGAGTGACACGCTCAAGCGACAGAAAATACAGGGCAGATAGGTTTCAATAACAAAGCTCATTTTCTGGAAGAGAGCACAGGTTGAATACCTTCTGGCAACGCTGGATCCAGCAAAGGACTGAGGAGTTTGACAGCTTTTTCTTAGTCCTCCAGCTCCCCGTGTTAGCAGCCCACACACCACACCAGCCTCACGCTCTTCTGTGGTGCCCCTCAAATGCTGGCTACGGTGCTGACTCTTGGACATTGCTATCAGGGGCTGGAGAGATGGCCCAGCAGTTAGAGCACTGACTGTTCTTACAGAGGCCCCACACGGTGACTCACAGCCATCAGTACCTCCTGTCCAGCTGCAGGGAATTCAGTGCCCTCTTTGATCTCCACAGGCACCAGGCACGTGTGTGGTGCACAGACATTGTCAAGCACACACTCATACACGCAGACTGAATACATCCAAACACTTTTACAGAACGTGTGTGTGTGTGCACGCGCACGCGTGTGTGTAGTCCTTTGTGTGCAAATGCAGGTGTGCATGTGGAGGCAAGAGGGCAACTTCACAGCCTTTCTTGTAGGTTCCAGGCCTCGATGACTCAGGTCATCAGTGAAGCCCTAGGTCTGATCCCCAGCACTGCCTGAACTGGGTGTAGTGGTGCCCAACTTTGATCCTAGCCCTAGGAAGGTAGGAGCAGGGGGACTAGAGTTTCATGGTCACACTTGGCTACATAACA
The DNA here is from genome assembly GCF_903992535.2 of Arvicola amphibius. Lineage (NCBI taxonomy): Eukaryota > Metazoa > Chordata > Mammalia > Rodentia > Cricetidae > Arvicola > Arvicola amphibius. The sequence continues at coordinate 25,068,895 of NC_052051.1, read as the reverse complement.
AATTGAGGCAGCCTGAACTACATCTGTCTAGAAAGAAAGATCAACCTAAAATAGCCAGACACTCACTGAAGGTCTCCCTGGGGTGCATAATAAAACTGTGGCCCACACCTTGGGAGGCTGAGGGAGAAGGCTCATAAGTTCAAGGCCAGCCTGAGATAGAAATAGTGTGTTATATGCCAGCCTAGGCAACCAAGTGAGACCTGACTGGAAATACATAGATTAATTAATAATTAATAAAGCAGTGATTGAAATGAAGAAGGAAAGAAGGAAGGAAGGCATTTTGTTCCTAGAAGTCTGACTCTTTTGGGCCGCTCTGTGCTGATTACCATGGCTTTGTAGAGGAAACCCAGTGGCAGCAAGTGGAGTTCATCTCACCTACGTCTCGCCGCGGTTCCCCACTTTGGGGTACCACTGACAGGCCGTGGAGAGATGTGAGAAACAGGATGACCAGAGAAGACTTCCTGAACAAAGTGTTCAGGCAGGACTTAGTCAGCAGAGGCAGGAGTGCATGTGTGTGAGGGTGTGAGTGCATACGTGTGTGAAGGTGTGGGGGTGTGCGTGTGCATGCATGTGTGTGCGCATGTGTGTGTGAAAGTGTGTGTGTGTGAGAGCGTGTGAGTGCATGTGCGTGTGTGTGTGTGCATGTGAGGGTGTGAGTGCGTGTGCATGTGTGTGTGAAGGTGTGGGGGTGTGCACATGCGTGTGCATGCATGTGTGTGCACGCGTGTGTGTGAGAGGGTATGTGTATGTGATGAGGGACTGCACTTAAACGTTCTACCTCTGAGCTACACCACAAGTCCTCATTTTACTTTTTAATTTTCCGGCAGGGTTCCCCTAGGCTAGCCTTGAACTCTGTAGCTCAGGCTGGCCTCACAATTACCATCTTCCTGCTTCAGTCGCCCGATAGCTGGGAGACATGCCCAACCTTTGCTCTCAGAAGGCACAGTCCAGTGAAACAGACAGACGTCACTCACTTAAGAACCAAAGTCCATGTCCAAATGTGTTCAGAGGTGGCTCCACTGATGGACTAATTGGCCCTGGGCTGTGTAAAGAGAAAGACACCTGCCCAAACTGGAAGTGTCCTAGACACATCTCAGAGGAGGGATGGCTTGAAATAAGACTTGAGGATATCTGAGCATTAACCTAGCAAAGAGATGGAGGGTGGGAAGGATCATGGGGTAAGATGGGTACCAAATAGAGCTGAGGCTATAGCTCAGGCAGTCAAGTGCTTGCCCTGCAAACATGAGGACATGGGTGAATCCCCAGTACCCATGTGAAAATGCCAGGTAGAGTTGGGTATGGCAGTGCATGTCTTAATTTCAGCACTTAAGAGGCAGGTGAAACTTCACGAGTTCGAGGCCAGCCTGGGCTATATAGCAAGTTCCAGAACAGCCAAAGCTACCTAGAGAGATCATGTCTCAAAATAAAAAAAAAAAATAGGGGGCTGGAGAGATGGCTCAGAGATTAAGAGCACTGGCTGCTCTTCCAGAGGTCCTGAGTTCAATTCCCAGCAACCACATGGTGGCTCACAACCAACTGTACTGAGATCTGGCGCCCTCCTCTGGCGTGTGGGCATACATCAAGGCAGAATGTTGTATACATAATAAATAAATAAATCTTTAAAAAAATTTAAAAAATAAATAAAAATAAAAATAAATTTAAAAAAATTCTTCTAATCCTATTGCTGAAGAGACAGACAAGAGGATCCCTGGGACTTGCTGGCCAAGGAGCCTAGCCTAATTAACCGGTTCCATTTCCTGGTGAGAGATCTTATTTCAAAAACTAGACAACTCCTAAGAAACAATACCAGAGGTTGACTCCTTACCTTTACATGTACCATTGCAACCCCTCTATACAACACACACACGTACACACATGTACACACACGTACACACATGTACACACATACGCATATATACATGCACACATACATGCACATACACTCGAATAGTAATAAGTGGGGCCCAGATAATGATGGACAGAACTCAAGGTTGGCTTTGCTGTTGAGGGAAAACATTACCAGAGTGGATATGGTGATACACACCTGCAATTCCAGGACTTAGAAGACCGGCTCCAGGCCATCTTGGGCTATCTAGACAGTTCTAGGCTATTCTGGTCATGCCCTGGCCTCAAACTGAAATTCAAAAGGGGTTGAAGCTGTAGCTCAGTGGCAGAGTGCTTGCCCCTAACATGTTCAAAGTCCTGGTCTCTGCCCCCAGCACTGTCAGTTAGGTCATGCGGGGATGTTCTGTGATGTCCATCATGTTCCTATGATCCCGGACCCCATCTGAGCCTGGATGCTTGCCGTTCTGTCTGCTCTCCTCAGGTCACCGTGTCCGTGGCGTCCCTGCTTCTCCTGCTCGGTGTGGCAGCCCTGACCACTGGCTATGCAGTACCCCCCAAAGTAGAGCTGGTCAATGTCAGTAGGTTCTCATCTTTGGATGATCCAATAGCCGACTATAACCAAGCGATGATCACCTGCCGTGTGGCGGGAGCGACGCTGTGCGGGACAGCGGGGATCCTGCTGGCTGTCTGCCTCTTCTTGGCCACCTCCAGTTGGCTGAACCAGGACATCAAAGCAGAGCCCTTGGTCTCCGAAGCTGACAGCCCTGTGGAGGTCTTCAGAGATGAGCCCGAGCAGCTGTCCCCTGGCTTCCATGATGTCAGCAATCAGTCTTGGTTCTTGACTCCCACCAGTCCTTTGGGGCAATATTCTGTGCAGACCAGCCAGCCCCAAAGGGACTCCTAAGTCTGTAGGCTAGAGAAGTCAGATACTTCCTCTGGTACTCCTCGCCCATCACCCTTCTTCCACGCTGTAGTGCCAGTCTCTCCAGAACCCTCATAGCCCCCTCCCACCCCCCAGTAAGTCTCTTGCTCCAATCTCACTTGTGCTCAAGACAGGGGCAAACTCAACTAAGAACGCCCTCCCAGGCTGGTGAAATGGTCCAGTGAGTGAAGGGCCTTCCTGATTGACAACCTGAGTTCCATACCTGGAACCTACAAGGTGGAAGAGGCCTGGCTCCCTCCGGTTGTCCTTTGACCCCGCTCCCCCATCACACGCTCACAAAGAAAGGTAATGAAAAATATAAAGTTCAGGAATTAGGAAAAGTGGGACATCTTTGCCCCTCAAAGTCCATCCCCTAAACAGCAACCTCCCTAATAAATGTGCCCTCCTAGAAGCCCCTTCTTCCTATGGACTGTCTGGCCAGAAAGATTTCCTCTTGTAGCACAGTAGAGGGCGCTCCAGGACAGCAGAAGATCCTGTCGCAGACAGCAGGCCTTTAGACCTTTCTCGGGACAGGAAGAGGGTTCAGACAAATCCCCACCACCTTTGAGCCCTGCAGGATGTACCCTCCCTGTTTCCCACCTCCTCCATCTTGCTTCGCCTTTCAATAAACAGTTCAGGTGAACACTGCCTTTGCCTCTTTTCTCCTAGATCTTTGAAACATGGGGAACGAGAGAGAGAAATGGTTCCTAGCCAAGATTACTATATGCTTAAGTTCTTGATTCTCATTTGCTCCCCAGGACAACCCTTTAAGAAAAAGATTATTAAACCGGGTGACTCAAGTCTTTAATCCCAGCATTCAGGAGACAGAGGCAAGTCCAGCTCTGAGTTTGAGGTCAGCCTGGTCACACAGAGAGTTCCAGGACAGTGAAGCTACATAGAGAGACTCTGTCCATTAAAAAGAAGAGAGAGAGAGAGAGAGAGAGAGAGAGAGAGAGAGAGAGAGAGAGAGAGAGAGAGAGAGAGAGAGAGAGAGAGAGGGAGGAAAAAGAAAAAAAAAAAGATTGTCCATGGGTAGATAACTAATTGTCAGAGATGGGAAGTCAGGCGTCTAAGACCTCCCCAGTGTTTGCTCTAGCTTTATTGGTTCATTGCTCCAGTTGGCTCTCCTTTCTGTCCTTGGGGTGGGAAGGATATCAATGGCTCATACCTGAGAGGATGTGGGGAGGAGGGGGCAGAAGCCAAAAGGGGCTCTTTTAAAAAAATATTTATTTATTTATTTATTTATTTATTATGTATACAACATTCTGTCTGTGTGTATGCCTGCAGGCCAGAAGAGGGAACCAGACCCCATTACAGATGGTTGTGAGCCACCATGTGGTTGCTGGGAATTGAATTCAGGACCTTTGGAAGAGCAGACAATGCTCTTAACCTCTGAGCCATCTCTCTAGCCCCAAAAGGGGCTCTTTTGCAGGACCCTAAGAACCAGGCACGGTAGCATATTCCTGGAAATATTGAGGCAGGAAGATGGTGTAGGTTCAAGGCCAATATGAGCAACCTAGCAAGACACACACACACGAGAGAGAGAGAGAGAGAGAGAGAGAGAGAGAGAGGAGAGACCCACTCTCTGTGAAGGACATGAGCAAGGCCAGGCCCCATTCTCTGTGTTTTACAGACAAGAATTTAATATCCCTGACACAAGCCAGCGTGGTCCCTGGAGAAGCTGTCACTCTGAAGCCTGGCTCCTGACTCCAGTCATGTTTTCAAGTACATTAACCACAGAGTGAATTTCATCCCCACCATCCCCACTGTCTCCTTCATTCTCCACCTGACCCCACTCAACGCCTCTGCTGCCTCCATTATGGAGAGAAGATTCAGGTGCTCTGCCAAGCCTTGGAGTCATTCCTGACTCCTTCCTTGCCTTATATCTCAAACCCAGTGTAACTCAGCCTTGAACACAGATCCTATTCCCTGCCATGTCCTGGGCCAAGGCAGCTCCTTGACCTGTGCCCCCACCATGTCCCTCTTTCCCTGGGTTACAGCACCAGCTGTAACCTGGACCCCACCTTTGCGTACACCCCACTTCCCAAGTCTAATTTCCACACTGCAGCCAGATAGGCACTTAGGCCAAGTTTCACCAGACTCAGAGTCCTCCACTCGTTCTGTCCTTAGCCAGTCACAGCAGGCCTCTGTGACCCCAACACTAGTCTGGGATCCAGGGTTCCGGTCCTTCCTAGCTGCTTCAGCTGCTGCCTGTTCCTCCCCAGTTAGTGAGGTCAGTTCCCTGGCGTCCTTCAAGACGGCCAGGTATGGTGGTACATAGTGAGACCCAGCCTCAAAAAACAGAAAAGATCCCAGCACTCGGGAGGCAGAGGCAGGCGGATCTCTGTGAGTTCGAGACCAGCCTGGTCTACAAGAGCTAGCTCCAGGACAGGCTCTAAAGCTGCAGAGAAACCCTGCCTCGAAAAACAAAAACAAAAACAAAAAAAAACAACAACAACAACAACAAAAAACAGAAAACACTGTGTGCATCCTGCTGAAGATGTGCCCCACTCCCTGGTCTCTGGAGTGCTGTTTCTCTGTTAGTTTGGTGACCACACCTCTATCTACTGATAAATCAACTGCTGTCTGTGCCCTGCGCCCTGCGGCCCCCACGGCAGCTCCCTACTGCTCAGACTGCGGCCTGGCTGGATTTCCAGTCCCACCAGCACCAGCTCGGCTGCCAAATGTAGATTTTTAACTGAGTCTCTATTGTTCTATTTACCAGTAAAGACTCAGGAGTCAGATGTTGGGGTGAAAACCTACTAGGTCAGCGAGTTGAGAAGCAACCAGTTGACCTTCCTGTTAGCTGGAGACCCAGCAAGAGAAGACAAGTCTCTCCACTTGACCCCCCAAAAAGTCAGGGACTCTCTAAGTCCCTCCCTACATCTTCCTGTGAGTCTCTCTATCCATCTTCCTGGAGCCTCCGTACTCTATGGCTAATTCTGGTCAACTAGTCGCTGGCTCAGCCCCCTGATCCAAGGTTAATTTTATTAACACAATTTTAGTGCCATCACATATCCTGCAACGTTATACAACCTGGATTTTAGTTTGCTTTTCTGTAGCACTGATGACCTTTCTTTCTTTTTTAAAATATTTTGATACTGGGTCTCACTATATATCTCTGGCTTTCCTGGAACTCACTATGTGGACCAGGCTGGCCTCAAACTCACAGAGGTCCACCTGCCTCTGCCTCCCAAGTGCTGGGATTAAAGGCGTGGGCTACCATACCTGGCTACTGATCACCTTTGCCCCGACGCCTTGTGAGTGCCATAGGCTCAAGGATCTCTATCCAAATGGCTCCAACAGTACCTGACCCACAGAGGCTCAGTAAGAAGGCAATGAATAAGCCAGTCTGTAGCACCTGAGAGGCCTACAGGCAGAATATGAGTTTGAGACCAGGCTAGACCCTTTCCCCAAGGAGAAAACCATCAGTCTGAGTTTTATAGATGTGGTCACTGAAGCTTGAAGAGACCTTCAAGCAACTCGCTCAAAGACGCTCAGATAATGGGTGGCAGGTGTGGATTTCAGAGCCACAGCCAGACCCTTCTACGATGCTTGAGGATGCAGAGCTGGGGAAACAGCCTGAAGTACCAACCTGCATTGGTCTTTGTTGCTAGGTTCAGGAAGGTGAGCATGGTATTAACAGGTTATTTTATTTTTCCAGAACAGTTAGGAATCCAATTATTAGGTTTTTTTTTATTCAGATTTTTGGGGTTTTTTGTTTGTTTTTGTTTTTAGAGACAGTTTTGTGTGTGTGTGTGTGTGTATAGCCCTGGCCAACATGGACAGGCTGGCCTTGAACTCAGAGATTCACCTTCCTCTGCCTCTTGAGTGCTCAAAGATGTGTGACACCGGTTTAGTTGGAATTCAAATTTATTTACTTACTTATTTATTTATTTATTTATTCATTATGGATACAATATTCTGTCTGTATGTCTGCAGGCCAGAAGAGGGCACCAAACCTCATTACAGATGGTTGTGAGCCACCATGTGGTTGCTGGGAATTGAACTCAGGACCTTTGGAAGAGCAGGCAGTGCTTTTAACCTCTGAGCCATCTCTCCAGCCCTCAAATTTTTATTTAAAAATGCATTAATTGCCAGGCGGTGGTGGCGCACACCTTTAATCCCAGCACTCTGGAGGCAGAGGCAGGCGGATCTCAGTGAGTTCGAGGCCAGTCTGGTCTACAAGAGCTAGTTCCAGGACAGGCTCCAAAGCTACAGAGAAACCTTGTCTTGAAAAACAAACAAACAAAAAAAAACATTAATTAAAAATTGGAACCAAGTAGTGGTGGTGCACACCTTTATTCCCAGCACTTGAGGGGCAGAGTCAGGAAATCTCTGAGCTTGAGGCCAGCCTGGTCTACATAATAAGTTCCAGGACAGCGAGGGCTACACAGAGAAACCCATCTCAAAAAATTAAATAAACAAACAAACAAACAAACAAAAATTGGTATCTGAGGGTGGGCATGATGGGGCACACCTTCAGTCTCAGTGCTATCACGACTATAGAGATGCATAGGCAGTAATAGGTTTTCTGACCCCTCAATAATAGGTTTCTCTGGTGACACAGTAAACTAGATCAAGCTGAACTGAAAAGGTATAACAACAGGTTTATTTGAGCAAAGCAACTCCCAGGCGGGTTCTCCACCCTAGAGATGGAGGCCTGAACTAAAGCAAGGAACTTGCATATATTGTAGTCAATGGGTGATGATGTGCTCTCTACAAGCTGGGTTTGTGCCCAAGTATGGTCGAAAGCTGAATGCTTTAGAAGGGGACTTGGGTGGCTGGCAACTTCAGGGGAGGAGCTTCCATAGCCATCAAGAATGCAGAACTGGGCGTTTTGTGCCTTCTCATTGTTGGAGATTCTCTGAGTGGGCAGAGCTTGGAGAGATAGGAATGGGATTTCTTAGATGATGCAAGAACTGCAGGAGCAAGCAGGAGGTTCCAACAAACACGCAGTATCTCTGTGTGCTCAAGACCAGCCTGGTCTACACAGTGAGTTCCTGTTCATCCAGGGCTGCATTCGAGATCTTGTCCCCAAATGGGGGAAAAGCTGGGGAGAAGATCAGTTGATAACTACAGGTCCCCATGCAATCCACAGAATCCACATGGAAAGCCAGACTTGATATACTAATACCCGTGTGGGGAAGATAGAAGCAGGTTCATCCCTGGGGCTCTCTGGCTACCCAACCTAATCAGGATCCCTAGTCCAGAATACCAATGTCACATGCATTTTCCTTCCCAGCCGCCACACTAGCCAGTCCCCAACCACAACCCAATAGATGCCAGGCTTCCACACAACCCAGTCCCAACACTGCATCCCGTTACGGAGGAGCAGAATTCAGCTACCAAACATTTCCTGAGCCTTTTCTGTCACCCGAGTCCCTAGAGAGACACTAAAGAAGGTCATGTTCACCGTCAAGCATTGTTAGTGGGGTTGTGACCAGGTAGAACAGTGTCTCCAAAAGTTTATGTCGCCCAGACCAGCCGTACCTGATTTGGAAACAGGGTCTTCGCGGATGTAATCAAGTAAAGTTGAAATCACTGGAGCGGGCAGGATGGCTCAGCGGTTAAGAGCCGGCACTGCTGTTTTCAGCATGCGTGCACTTTAGGCCGTGAACAACAGCCTGTAACTCTAGCTCAAGGGAATCCAATGCCTCTGGCCTCTGCAGACACCCGCACGTACGCACGCACACACCACACACACACAAACACACACACCACACACACACGCACACACCACACACACACACACACACACACACACACAGGCACACATGCACACGCACACACACAAACACACACCACACACACACGCGCACACACACACGCACACACCACACACACACACGCACACACACAAACACACACACACGCGCACACGCATTTGCACACAGTAAAAAATCAATCATTTAAAAGATAGGCCATGCCGGGAGGTGGTGGCGCACGCCTTTGATCCCAGCACTTGGGAGGCAGAGGCAGGCGGATCTCTGAGTTCGAGGCCAGACTGGTCTACAAGAGCTAGTTCCAGGACAGGCTCTAGAAACTACAGGGAAACCCTGTCTCCAAAAACCAAAAAATAAAAAATAAAAAAAAAAAAAAAGATAGGCCATGTTGGGTTGGAGGATTATCTATCCCAATAACCAGTGTCCCTGCTGGAAAAGGAGAATTTGGACACAGAGGCAGACAGGAGTGATGCACCTACAGGCCCAAACACGGTGAGAGTCACCTGCCGCTGCCCAAAACTAGAAAGAGTAAAGAAGGTTCTCTCTGAGCTTACAGAGACTGTGGTGCCCTGCTAATGTCTTATCTATTTACATTTTTTTATTTTTTTATTTTTTATTTTTTGGTTTTTGGAGACAGGGTTTCCCTGTAGTTTCTAGAGCCTGTCCTGGAACTAGCTCTTGTAGACCAGTCTGGCCTCGAACTCAGAGATCCGCCTGCCTCTGCCTCCCGAGTGCTGGGATTAAAGGCGTGCGCCACCACCGCCCGGCTATTTACATTTTTTTAAAAAAAAATTGTTTATCTCACGCATCTGAGTGTTTTTTTCCTGTATATGTGTAAGCATCACATGTGTGCTTGGTTCCCACTGAGGCAGAAGAGGCCACTGAGTCACCTGGGACTGGAGTTAGGATGGCCGCGGTGACGTAGGTGCTGGGAACCAACTTGGATTCTTTTCAAGGGCCGTCTAGTACTCTCAATCACAGGCCCTCTCTCCAGCTCCATGTTCGCTCACTCTTGACACGAGGTCTTGCTATGTAGCCCTGGCCTACTACAGGATTTCAGACTCAGATTGGGATGGGCACATTTTAGTTGTTTGAAGCTCCCACGCTTATTTTTAAATTTTGAACCATGTGAATGTAGCGTTTTTAGTATTGTGTTTTTTGTTGTCATTGTTGCTGTTGTTTTGTTTGAGACAGGGTCTCTCTACACAGCCCTGGCCCTCCTGGAACTCATTATGTAGACCAGGCTGGCCTCCAACTCACAGAGATCTTTTTGCCTTCAGAATGCTGGGATTAAAGGTGTCCACCACCACTGAACCCAGCTATTATTGTTTGTGGTGATATTTTGCTTGTGCTCTAACAAATAAAGCTTGCCTGAAGATCAGAGGGGCAGAGCTAACCACTAGTTAACCAAACAGGCAGTGGTGGCACAATCCCAGCACTTTGGAGGTGAAAGCAGGAAGATCAAGAGTTCAAGGCCACACCGGGCTGTGTGAGCTGTAACCAGTCTAAAGGAGAAACAGAGCTCACACCTTTAATCCCAGCACTAGGGAGGTGGAGCCAGGAAGTGATATGTCTGGGCAGAGAGAGATATAAGGCAGGAGAAGACAGGAGCTCGGTCCTCCATCTGAGGATTTGGTAGAGGTAAGAAGTCTCTTTAGTGGCTGACTCCTTTACTTCTCTGATCTTTCAGCATTTACCTCAATATCTGACTCTGGGTTTTTATTATTAAGAACAATTAGACAGATTCAACGCAATGCCCACCAAAATCCCAGCAAAAATTCTTCAAAGACCTCAAAAGAACAGCACTCAACTTCATATGGAAAAGCAAAAAACCCAGGATAGCCAAGACAATCCTGTGCAATAAAAGAACTTCTAGAGGCATCACAATCCCTGATTTCAAACTTTACTACAGCGCTACAGTTCTGAAAACAGCCTGGTATTGGCATAAGAATAGACAGGAGGACCAATGGAACTGAATAGAAGACCCGGATATCAATCCACACATTTTTGAACACCTGATATTTGATAAAGAAGCAAAAAATATCAAGTGGAAAAAAGAAAGCATATTTAACAAGTGGTGCTGACATAACTGGATATCAACATGTAGAAGAATGAAAATAGATCCATATCTATCACCATGCACAAAACTCAAGTCCAAATGGATCAAAGACCTCAACATAAAGCCAGCCACACTGAACCTTATAGAAGCGAAAGTGGGAAGTACACTTGAACACATTGGCACAGGGAACCACTTCCTAAATATAACCCCAGCAGCACAGACACTGAGAGAAACAATTGATAAATGGGACCTCCTGAAACTGAAAAGCTTTTGTATGGCAAAGGACACGGTCAACAAAACAAAACAACAGCCTGCAGAATGGGAAAAGATCTTGACTAACCCCACATCAGACAGAGGTCTGATCTCCAAAATATACAAAGAAGTCAAGAAATTGGATACCAAAAGAACACATAATCCAATAAAAAAAAATGGAGTACGGACTTAAACAGAGAACTCTCAACAGAGGAATCTAAAATGGCTGAAAGACACTTAAGGAAATGTTCAACATCCTTAGTTATCAGAGAAATGCAAATCAAAACAACTCTGAGATTCCATCTTTTTTTTTTTTTTTTTTGATTCTTCGAGACAGGGTTTCCCTGTAGTTTCTAGAGCCTGTCCTGAACCTAGCTCTTGTAGACCAGGCTGGTCTCGAACTCACAGAGATCCGCCTGCCTCTGCCTCCCGATTCCATCTTAAACCTGTAAGAATGGCCAAGATCAAAAACACTGATGACAACTTATGCTGGAGAGGCTGCGGGGGTGGGGGGTTGGGGGAGTGGGGGAACACTTCTGAATTGCTGGTGGGAATGCAAGCTGGTACAACCCCTTTGGATGTCAGTGTGGCAATTTCTCAGAGAGTTAGGAAACAACCTTCCTCAAGACCCAGCAATACCACTTTTGGGTATATATCCAAAGGATGCTCAATCGTGCCACAAGGACATGTGCTCAACTATGTTTGTAGCAGCTTTGTCATAGCCAGAACCTGGAAACAACCTAAATGCCCCTCGACCAAAGAATGGATAAGGAAAATGTGGTACATTGACACAATGGAGTACTACACAGCAGAAAAAATAACGAATCTTGAATTTTGCAGGAAAATGGATAGAGCTAGAAAACATTATATTGAGTGAGATAACCCAGACACAGAAAGACAATTATCACATGTACTCACTCATAGTGAGTACATAAAGCAAAGAAAGCCAGCCTACAAACCACAATCCCAGAGAACTTAGACAACAATGCGGACACTAAGAGAGACTTACATAGATCTAATCTGCATGGGAAGTAGAAAGTAGAAGAAGACAAGATCTCCTGAGTAAATTGGGAACATGGGGACCTTGGGGGAGGGTTGAAAGGGGGAGGAGAGAGGCAGGGAGGGGAGCAGAGAAAAGAGCTCAATAAATAAGATTTTTTTAAATAAAAAAATAATTAGAATTCATGCTATAATTGTTTACACTTATTGTAAACATATGTACTGTATTGTACACAGTGTTAGGGCTTATAAGAACTCTCGAGGCCTAGGGAGATGGCTCAGTGGTTAAAAGCTTAAGAGCCATCTCTTAACCACTAGCTGCTCTTACAGAGAGGTCCTGAGTTCAGTTCCCAACACCCAAAAGGCAGCTCACAACTGTCTGTAACTCCAGTTCCAGGGGATCTGACACCTTTACACCAACACACATAAAATAAATTTAAATTATATTGTTTAATTTTAATTAATTAGTTAATATTATATATGGTTGTGGTGCATGTCTTTAATACCAGCACTCAGGAGGTAGAGGCAGATCACTATGAAACTGAGTTCAAGGTCAGCCTGGTCTACAGAGTGAGTTCCAGGACTGCCAGGGCTACACAGAAAGCCTGTCTTCAAAAAGGAGAACTCTCTCTCCCCCTCCCTCCCTCCCTCCCTCCCTCCCTCCCTCCCTCCCTCCCTCCCTCCCTCCCTCCCTCCCTCTTTCCCTGGGGCGGGGTTTCATATATACAGGCTGGCTTCTAAATTGAAGTGAAACCCCTCACTCTCCAGCCTTAGCATGTCGAGTGCTATTACCTCAGCTTGTGAAATGTGGAAGATCTGACCGTGACCCTAACTGCTGTTTGTAGAGCGTTCCTCACAACCGACAACACAAGGCTTTGTGTTGCTCCTGGAGGGGGCACCTAACCGACAGGAGGCAGCGCTGATACAGGTCGCCGCCTGGTGCTCCTCTGTTGCTATCGCAGCGGTTTTGAAGGATTTTGTACTTGAGAGGGAAGATGTTTGTCACACAGGCCGTCCCTCCCTTGGAGAGAAGCCACCGGAGTGCAGAGGTATTTTTGGTTTTTGTTTTGTTTTCCTTTCCTCCTTTTTGCTCCCACCCCCCAATACTGGGAATTGAACTCGGGGCCTTAGGCCTGCTAGGCAGCCACCCTCCCGCTGAGTCACGTCCTCTCCCTTGCTCTGCTTCTTTAAACAGTAGCCCCTGGCTCTCAATAGGTCCACCACCTGCAGGCTGTCCTCGTTTACCAACCCTGTAAAGCCAGTCAAACTAGAAAGGGTCAGTTCTGGGGGCCTGACTGGCTAGGGAGCGGAGGAGTAGATAGAACCCAACTGGCAGGGAGAAGGGAAGGAGAGAGTGGGGCTTTCAATAGCCAGAAGAGGGATGTGAGCATCTAGACTCTCCCCGCAAATCTAGTGCCTTCTTAGGGTGAGTCAGTAGGCCAGGGTTAGATGCTGTGTGAGCCCAGGACCTGTCTCAACCTCTCTGAACCTCAGTTTTTGCTTTTGTTTGGCTTTTTTTTTCACCCATTAAAACTTTATTTTTACGAGTGTGTGTGTGTGTGTGTGTGTGTGTGTGTGTGTGCCCACAGAAGCCAGGAGAGCGAGAGCGTATTGGGTCCCTTCGAGCTGGAGTTATTAAATACCTGACATGACCGCTCAGGGCCTCTGGAAGATCAGCAGTCGCTCTTAACCACTGAGCCACCCCTCCACGTCTTGCTATGTAGCTCAGGCTGGCTTGGCTCGCTACCCTCCTGCCCCAGTCCTCAGTGCTGGGATTACAGCTGTGCATTGCACAACCATTTTGCTGTTGGTTTTGTTTTAGTTTTGCCTCTAAATGACAGACAGCGAGGACACTGGGTCCTCGAGATTGCTAGGAAACCTGAGAACTCTGCTCTCCAAAGACTCACAGTCTAGAGAAATGGACTGTCCTGCCACCATATGAGGCAATAGACCAGCAGGACAAACACTGTAATAGGATGATGCAGTACTACATCACAGGGGACAAATGGAGCTTCCGAGAGCCGGGGATTGTAGCTAGTTGTCAGAATGCTTACCCAGCATGCATGGAGCCCTGGGTTGGGTCGCCAGCACTACACAGGCGAGGTGTGGCTCCTGCCTTGTCATTCCAGTACTTGAGAGGTAGAAGCAGGAGGATCAGAAATTCAAGGTCATTCCTGGATGCCTAGTGAGTTCAAGACCAACCTGACATTTGAGAGAGACAGAGGTATCTCTGTATTTGGGGCCAGCCTGGTCTACATAATGAGTTCCAGGCTAGCCAGGGCTACACAATGAGACCCTATCTTAAAAAAAATAGTAGAGCCTGGGTTGGGGGTGGGGTGGTGGCGCACACCTTTAATCCCAGCACTCTGGAGGCAGAGGCAGGCGGATCTCAGTGAGTTCGAGGCCAGTCTGGTCTACAAGAGCTAGTTCCAGGACAGGCTCCAAAGCTACAGAGAAACCTGTCTCAAAAAACAAAAACAACAACAACAACGAAAACCAAAAAACAAAACCAAAAACCAAAGACAGTGACATATAGAGCACCTGCCTGGGCTGGTTCTGTCTCCACAGTAGACTATAGAGGTGTTTGTCCTTCTAGACATCTGAGAGGGTTACCACTCTCTCCAATTCACAGAAAGTGGAGCACAGTGTATGTGCACATAAGCATCCTGCTCACGACTGAACAGCTGGCAGGCCTGAAACTTTAATGAGAACAATACAAGTTGAGAATGCCCCCTACCTCAGGCACCTCCTGTACAGAGACCCACCAAACCTGCTGGAGGGGTCACTCTCTCACACACCGCCCCTGCCCAGGACCATAGACAGGGAGCATACTTGTCTATTTAGATGAACACCATCCCCTGCCCTGACACAAGAGCAGAGATCCTCCAAGTATCTGTTAACCCCACCCATTGAGAATAAGACCACGAACACAGCTTAAAGCCAAAATTGAAACATACTTTAATTAAATACTGGCCAGGTGGGTGGACTCTGGCCAGGTCCACACCCAGGTTCCTGGGAAATGGCCTGGAATCACAGTTTGTAGCGGCTGAAGAAGGAAAACCCATAATCCATTGCATTTCCCATCAGGTCCAAACAGGGGCAAGCATACATCCTGATGCACCTCTGTCCTGTCAACCTCCTGCCCACATCTGATCAAGCACATTGGTGCAGATGGGTCAAACAAACTTGGTTAGGGGAATGAAAAAAATGTGACTTCTTATCTCCCATAAACAACAGCCTCCAGCATTTCAGGAACTGTCTGTCCTTGGCCGAGGGGCTTGCAGACCAGAGGCATTTTGTTTTACAGATCTCTGAGACATAGCTCTTAAAGCTTAAAACGCAACTTGGGCTCTTACATATCACCATGGAGTGGTGTGCATTGCTGGAGGTGAACAGGAGCTCCATTTGGACTCACAGACATATGGTCTGATGTAAATCAGACGTAAGTTCAACAGCATGCAATACCCCAGGATGCTTCCTGAAGCGTGCTGGCATGCCCAGTATGAGGATGAGGTCTGAGACACACTGACACATTCCCTGTGCATTTAGTCTTTCTCTGCTACCATGTTTTTCTCTAGTAGCTAAATTTATTGAGCGCTTACTGTATGTCACCTCATCAGCAAATGGCGGTGACTGGAGCCTGGCCCTATCAGCAGTGGTGAGCACAAAGATGTGCCGTGGTTGGGTTCCCCTGCTGACAGCCCCTGTGGCCTTGGATGGGTCACATCCTCCTATGAGACTGTGTTTGCAGGTACACTCCACTGTCATGCGTGGTGATGGGACCAGTAGCTAACTGCTTCCTCGCATGTCTCAGGCGGTGTTGTCAGCAGGAGTGAGAGCTTCCTGTCCCAGCCTGACCAAAGCCAAGCTCTGGGCACCAGGCCATCAGGGACCTGGTGAGGGAAGAACGCAGAGGATTTCATAAGCATCCTATCTGGGCCATGTGCTCAGGGCAGAGAGAAAAACAGGATGTCCTTTGGGGCGTACACCTGGGCAAGGGCCAGACTTGATCTGGTTTGGCAGGGGAGGAGCTGCCAGACTTGGCATCTGGTTGTGTGTACACAAGCAGGTGTGTGAGTGTGAGCTTACGAGGGGGGGGGAGCACTTCACTGGTCCCAGGCCAGCTAGTGAAGGAAGGCCTGTGGGAAGGGACAGAGAAAAGAACGGAGGGGGGGGGGGAAGGCGTGAACTTATTTTTTTCACTAATCTTATCCTTATGTGGCCCAGGCTGACCCGGAGCTCCTGGCAATCATTCTGCCTCACCTTCTCAAATGCTGGGATTATAGGTACAAGAGTAGCCACACTGGGTGGGAGCTTCCAGAGATCCTAAATGGTCAAGTATGATGGCTCACACCTTTAATCCCAGCAGCACTCCTGCCATGGAGGCAGGCAGAGCTCTTTGAGTTCAAAGTCTGCATAGTGAGTTCCAGGACGGTCAGGGCTACAGTAGTGAACTCTGTCTCAACACACACACACAGACACTCAGACACACACACACAGAGACACACACACAGACACACACAGATACACACACACACAGAGATACACACACAGACACACACACACACACACACACCCACAGAGAGAGAGAGAGAGAGAGAGAGAGACAGAAATTTGGATATTTTAGGTGTTTTAGAATGGGCACTGTGGGTCCTTGGTGTACCACGTGACCTGACCCTACCACAGTGTGGGGTCTAAGAGAACTCTTGGAATGTGGAACAACCCAAACCCTGTGAGCATGAGTGTGACTTACGTGAAGGAGCAGGTGTGCACGTGCCTGTGCAGCCAGCTGTCTGCCACAGCATGTAACCCAAGATCACAGCCTGGGTATCGCTGCTCCTGTCCTGCACCCACTGGGTCCGCCCCATGTCAGGCCTAGTGGCCACGCCAAAGCTTCTAATTCAGCTACAGGACAGAGGCCTCCTCAGCGTATACTCTGGGACTCCAGAAAAGACCTCCCAGCTCAGAGATCCCCAATAGCATCAGCATGGAGTTCTCCACCAGGAGACTCAGACATACAAGAAACACACATAGCCAGAGGCTACTGTTCTGTCCCATGCACATGGGTTGTTCCCAGGTATATCCCCCAAATTCTAAGCACTGACAAGACCTTTAGTGCTTAGACACTGTGCTAAGGGCTTTCATTTGTCTACACAGACACTAATGTAACCCAGGCTGGCCTCGAAGTGTATAGCCAAGGATAACCTTAAACTCCTGACTCTGCAGCCTCTACCTCCCAAATCCTGGGATTACAGGCCTATGACATCACTCTTTTTTTTTTTTTTTTTTTTTTTTTTTTTTTTTTTTTTTTTTTTTTTTTTTAGAGCCTGTCCTGGACCTAGCTCTTGTAGACCAGGCTGGCCTCGAACTCACAGAGATCCGCCTGCCTCTGCCTCCCGAGTGCTGGGATTAAAGGCGTGCGCCACCACCGCCCGGCATGACATCACTCTTTAATGTGTGCTTGACAGCTTTGGAAGTACAGCGACCAACATGGTGGTCTTAGGTTTGTCACTGTCTGAGCCCCAGTTTCTAACCTAAGATTTTTTTTTATTTATGTGTATATGTGTGTCTGCTCATGTGGATGTGTATGAGCATGTGGGTACGTACCTACAGAGGCTAGAAGAGAACACTGGATCTCCCAGAGCTGGGCTATAAACAGCTGGCCTACCTGGTATGGGTGCTGGAGTCCAAACTCTGGTCCTCTGGAAGAGCAACAGGTGTTTATTGTCACCGAGCCATCTCTCCTGTCCCCAGCTACCCAAAACTTGAGGCATAACACCCATTTCTGAGCCTATGGCCATGTCACTGTTGGAAACGTAACCTCCTCCCAAGACATAGGTTAATGGTATTTGAAGGTGCGATCTATGCAGTATAAGGATTCTGCTCTCCTGAATGAATTCGTCCTTTCGGACGCTGGTGGGGGGGATGGGTCTGTGGCTCACAGCACAGTGGTCTTGTAAAAGGTGCCTCATGTTGCTGCGAATGCCCTCTCCAAGTTAAGCTGGAACAAAAAAAAGTTATGTTCCTAGCCCAAGGCCACACAGCACAGCCATACCTTTGGACTTCTCAGGCTCCAAGCCCAGCACACAAAGATTTACTCATCATAAACAACTCAGTCTGTATTGTCCAGTTCTAGCCACAGAAGACAGCCTGAGACCTCTTTCCAGCTGTAGAGTAGAGCAGCCTGTTCCACTCATACCCTCTGCTTCTCCAGCATTCCGACACGCTACACCATATCAACACTCCTTCAGGAATTGTTCCCTCCAGACAGATAGCAGTGACAGCCACTGGAGCTTACAGAGTGACGAGCAACGATGTGGAGTTCTACAAGACTCAGGATCCACCAGGCACTGCGTTCAGCTTTATCTTCTAAACCTTCACGTCCCCGGCCTGTGTGAGGCGGCATCAGTGGGTCTTAGAGCTTAGCAGGGGCTGGCAACACTTAGTAGGGACAGACAATACTCACCACCTGAGCAGGGCAAACCATGAGAAGTCCTCTGAGTGAGAGACAGAGAGAAAGATAGGACCACAGGGCAGAGGTTCTAAGGCAGGGAGAGCTTGACAGGTTCAAGGGTGAGAGGAGATGTGAAGAGAGTCCCGAGAGTAGGGTGGGTGTGGGAGACAGCAAGAGTCAGCTCTGTTATCACTGACCCAACTTCACAGGCAGGAGTCCTGACGCTCGGAAGTTAGAAGGGGCTGGTCCAGTCACACAGATAATTTTAGAGGCTACAGTTGCCATGGAGATCTCCGCTCCTGCCAGACATGCCAATAGCCACATATTGGTTCTGCTCACTGCTCCACAAATAAAGGCAGGACAGATTGCCACAGAGTCTATTATCTCCTAACAGAATGACCTGGTATCTTCCTAGCCCAGACTTCTGGAATCCCAAGGCCAAAGACTCGTTAAATGACAGGAAGAGGGAGGGGCTTCCTGTGGGGGGGGGGGAAGGAAGCTTCTTTGGGGGTGTGAGAGCCATGGGTAGGTGTAGAGGAGGAGGAAGGCTATGCTCAGGAAGCAGCAGGGTCTCCGCTGGCCACAACCCCTTCCTCACTAACGGTGCCTCCTCCCGACAAGTGTACCCCAGTCGCCAACGTGGGTCCCTGCACATCTGCCCTGAGGGTAGTAAAATACAGAAAGATTCACCCACCCACCAGAACCAGAGAAAGCTCTAGGAAGGCCTCACAAAGACCCCTACTTTTAGTTTTTCAAATTGGCAAGGATAAGGGGTTTGGAGAACAAACAGCCTGTGCTGTGGAAATTGTGGGGAAAAAGGCAGAGGTGGTTGGGGACTAACTCCATGGGAGGATCCCTGTGAACGCACAAGCACACTTTTGATTTCGAGGTTAAAGTGCTTTCTACCTTGCACCTGCATGAGCACCAGCCTTGCTTATAAAACAGAATCCTGGGGCTGGAGAGATGGCTCAGTGGTTAAGAGAACTGGCTGTTCTCCTAGAGGACCCGAGTTCAAGTCCCAGCACCCACATGGCGGCTCACAACTGTCTGTAACTCCAAGATCTGATACACTCACACAGATATACATGCACACCAATGCACATAAACAAAAAATAAATAAATTATTTAAAAAAAAAACCAGAAGCCTGGACATCCCAAATGCCCGGGCAGAGCGGAGGACAAATGACTGCATCCCTGCTGTGGGGTGTATAACTTGCAAGGACTCACAGGGAGGTCCTTCTGGAGACACCTGGTTAAACCAGGAGTTGGGTGTGGTGGAGCACACCAGTATGTAAGAGACTGCTCAGCCTTGGCTACATCCTCAACTCAAGACCAGCCTGGGCAACAGGCCACACTGTCTCAAAAACTTCAACACACCTGCACTCAAAGGCTGGAGAGACGGCTCACCAGGTGAGAGGACCCAGTTCGATGCACAGCACACATACGGCAACTCACATCTATAGCTCCAATTCTAGGGGCTCCGATGTCCTCTTCTGGCCTCCCTGGGCACCAGGCATGCAAGTGGCCAGCAGAGCGGCCTCCCACTTCCTCCACACACATCCATGGGCTCTCACACCTCCACAGTGCCACCATCATGCCCCACACATGGCTCCTTCCCCTTTATAGGAAGCCACTCCCTCTGATATGCATGTAGACAAAGTAACACACACATACACATAGACACTAAAAAGAGAAAGAAGGAAAGAAAGAAACCATCTAGAGGACAGTAAGTATGTGTCCATATGTGTAAAGATACAATTTACACCTTCAAGGCCAACATTCAAGAGGAAGAAGCAGGTGGAGCTCTGTGACTTTAAGGCCAGCCTGGTCTATATAATAAGACCCTGCCTTAAATAACTGAAACAAGCAAAAACATAACAAAACAGAATTTATGTCATGAAGGGAACAGAAATATGGTTTGCTTCCAGAATGAGTGGCAGAGCTAGGGACAAGAATGAGGGGGAGATCTTAAAAGTTTTAACCTTAGAAATTTTAACCAAAGTACAGAATTAAAATATTAATTAATATAATGTTAATACTACTATCATAAACTGTTTTGAAATCTGCATTTATTTATTTGTTTGTTTGTTTGTTTGTTGTTTTTTCGAGACAGGGTCTCTGTGTAACAACCCTGGCTGTCCTGGAACTAGTTCTATAGACCAGGCTGCCCTCGAACTCAAAGAGATCTGCCTGCCTCTGCCTCTCGAGTGCTGGGATTAAAGGTGTGTGCCGCCACCACCACCCGGCTTGAAATCTGTATCCTTGAAAGTGCCATAGCCCACAGGTTTCTTGCCTGAATTAAGCTCTTCTTCCATAGACAGAACATCCTGGAAAAGAAAAACCGAGATTCGAGTCCAGATGTGGGTCCTGACTCCATCACTGATCTACAGTGATGCCTCAAGACAACTCCCTCTCTCTTAGGCTAGGGGACAGCCCATCCTTCTGGATCTCTCAGCTCCACTAAGCAGAGGGTGGGCACCTGTCTTTTTGCCCCTCCCAGTCATGACCGTGTGAGCGCAGGTGTGCTTGAATATACTTACACATGAATGTGGAGACCAGAGGACAACCTTTGAAGCGTTTATCTAAATTCTATTAGTTAATAAAAACTCGGGAATCCAATATCAGGGTAAAAACCTAATAGATCAAGAAAGCAGCAGAGGAATGACCTGCTGACCCTCTCTCCACACATCCTAGATCAGAGTGCTAGCAAATTCCAAGTCCTTCCTTTCTCCTTCCTGTCCATCTTCCCTATCCTTATTCCTGGCTTCTCTATGGTTATCTCGGATCAGCTAGATAGATTGAATAGTCTGTCTACACTGGGAGGTCTGCTTAGGCACCTCCTTTTTTCTCTCACCCCACATTTAAAACATCAGCAGGACCTGTAAACCCATTGCTCAGTGACTCAAGGGTAGAGCACACACTTATCATGCTCCAGGCCCTGTAGTCAGTCTCCAGCACCAAAATAAGTAAGTAATAAATAAACAGAAGGAAAATAAAGCTGTCACCCTCTTGCTTCCAGCTTTAAAATACAGCTGACCTCCATACCCAGCACGTGGGAACCAGAAGCAGAAAGCTCTCTGTGAGTTCCAGGTCAGGCTGGTCTACACACAAACAAACAAACAAAACATATGACCCTTAACTTGTTTGTTTGTTTATCTATTTATTTAGGTTGTTTGAGATAGGGTTTCTCTGTAGCTTTGGAGCCTGTCCTGGAACTTGCTCTGTAGACCAGGCTGGCCTCGAACTCAGAGATCTCTGCCTGTCTCTGCCTCTCAAGTGGTGAGATTAAAATCATGTGCCACCACCGCCTGGCGACCCCTAATTTGTGATGATTTGACTCACACAGTGGACAAGAAAGGGACACATAATGTAGGGGTATGAATTCAGTGGAAACTGTACTGAGAAATTGGAATTTTATTTTTTTCCCCCCTGAGGTAGTAAAATGTTGTCCCAGCTCCCGTAAGCCACATGATCATGATAGCAAACCAGTGACACAACTCATGGTGTGTGTGTGTGCATGTGTGCGTGTGTGCACGTGTGTGTGCGCGCGCGTGTGTGCACGTGTGTGTGTGTGCACGTGTGTGTGCATGTGTGTTTGTGCACGTGTGTGTGTGTGCGTGTGTGTGTGTGCACGTGTGTGCGCGTGTGCGTGTGTGATATGTCTGTGGAAGCGCATGTGCCATGGTACATGTGGAGGTCAGAGGACAGCTTTGTGGAGCCTGGGAACTAAACTCAAGTCATCAGGCTTGAGTGGCTGGGCGACAAGTACTTTTACCCTGTGAGTCATCTCATAGAGATGTAACTCCATCTAAATGGGATGCCCATGTGTCCCCAGAGACCAACCTTACCTCATCACACATAGGTTGGGTCATCACAGACTGCTTTCTCTGCTGCTCTCCTTCCTTCCTATGGTCCAGCCAAAGCACAGCTCCCTCCAGGAGCCCACTTTACTTAGTTTAATTTTTTTAATGTATTGTGTTTTTTGTTTTTTTTTTTTTTAATGTGTATGGTGGTTTTTGCCCTCATCTGTGGATGTGCACCACATGCATGATTGGTGGCCAGAAGAGGGCATCAGCTGCCCTGGAACTGGAGTTACTGATGGTTGTGACCAAACACAGGTCCTCTGGAAGAGCCACAAGTGCTTTTGGGCCATTTCTCTAGCCTTCAGGTGCCACGCCCTTGCTTAAACCCTTCCAAGACTCCCTCCTATTCCCCACAGCCCTTCAGAGGCCTCCAAAGCCCCAGATGTTCTGAATCCTCCCGAGACCTCACTTGCCACAGCCACCCTCTTGCCTCTTGCCCTATGCCAACAGCCCTAGGAGTCTTTGCAGAGCTGTCCTAGCCTGCATGGTTGGCTTCCAGCAGCTCTCCGGGTGTCCGGCCCTGGCCATTCACCACATCCTAATCGCCATCCTCTCTTTACCCAGATGTCCGTTCCCTGTCTCTCTAGCACCTGCCATGACGTGTAAACACATGTTTTTAATCTGTTATTCTCTTTGCAGCCTCCCCGGCCTTTAGAACAGAGCCTGGCAAGTGGCCGTGTTCAACAAATACTTGTCTAACAACCGAGCAAACATATACATGGTATCATTGCTGTTGGACGACTGGATGGACGGACAGATGCTTGTTGAATGGAGTCTACGGGTCAGAGCGGGAGAGAGACACTAAACTAATGACAAAATCATACATACTCCTGTTTATAAAAAGTGTCATTATGGGTTGGAGAGATGGCTCAGAGGGGAAGAGAACCAGCTCCTCTTTCGGAGGACCCAGGTTCAATTCCCAACACGCATATGGCAGCCACAACTGTCTGTAACTCCAGTTCCAGGGAATCTGTCATTCTCACATAGACATACGTGCAGACAAAACATTTATAAATATAAAATTAAATTAAAATTGAAAAAAAGTGTTATTATGAAAAAAAAAACAGGAGACCCTTGGGCTCTGGGAGAGAACAACATGGAGGAGTAACAGGAAATGGCCGTGATGGGCAGGTATGCGGAGGTGAACAGATCTGTGAGGGGGGGTGCCTTACTTTTTAAAGTTCAGGATAAGTAGATGGGCAAAGTGGTACATCTCTAGTCCCAGAACTCAGGAAGCAGAGGCAGGAGGATCTCTGTTGTTCAAGGACAGCCTGGTTACATCCAGAGATCCTGCCTCAGAACAAAACAACAGCAACAGCCACAAGCTCACAAAACACCCTTCCCGACGGCTGCACTGTGAGACTTGGCGACCAGGACCCACCGCACTCTCCCCTGGCTCAGAGCTCCAGACGGTGCTTCCTGCACTGACTGACTCAGCCCCTGCCCAGTCACCCCAGGGACTCTGCCCGACTCCACTCCAGCCTCATCCTGCCACTTGGGCTTTGTTTGGTCAGGAGCAGGCAGTGTGTGCAATGCATGAGCTGGCCTGTACTGTGGGGAGACGACCGGCATGCGGCGCAGCAGGGAGCAAATGCCAAGATCTTGATGCCCATTCCTATGCCCTCTTGTCTATGAGGAGGGTGCCTAGCACTAGAGTTGGATTTGTTTGGGGCTCAGTCTATGACCAGAGTCAAGGATTAGGGCTCAATGAATATCTAAGACACTGGCCTAGTCCCCTTTCTCTAGAAGAATGGTGGAATGGGCTCTGGCTTTCCTGAGGAGTGTCTGACAATCACCAGGAAGCCCAAGCCCTCTTAGCACCTGCCCCAAACCCAACCATCCATCACTTCTGAAGGGCTAGACCTCCCTTGGTCACTCTCTGAAGGCCAACTTGTCTTGGGAGTCTACCAAGGGGGCTTACAGTTCTCACTGGGGTCCAAGGGCAACAGGGTGGGGTGGAGGCTGGCGATGGGGCTATCTATCCAGGCGAGTGTCTTGTGCAAGGCTTTCTGATGCAACCTGCTGAACACTCATTCCCCCTCCCCCAGCTTTTCTCAGAAAGGGGAGGGCTGAGCAGTGTCCAGGACCCAACACACTGAATACCTATGCTTCTCTGGCCTCCCATGGCCTCCAGACAGGAAGAGAGGCTGAAGAGGGGTCAGATGACTCAGCTTTGTGCACAGTCCTAGGAAGGGCAAGGGGTGTGACAGAAAGGTAAGGGAATCAGGATTCCTGGAAATTTGGAGATCCCAGTGTGCCCCTTCCTCAAGCACACACACACACACACACACACACACACACACACACACAGAGAGAGAGAGAGAGAGAGAGAGAGAGAGAGAGAGAGAGAGAGAGAGAGAGAGAAACTAAAACAAAATAAAATAGTATACACTTAAAAATAGCCAGGTGGTGATAGTACACACCTTTAATCCCAGCCCTTGGGGGCAGAGGCAGGCTGATCTCTGTGAGTTCAAGGCCAGCCTGGTCTACAAAGTGAGTTCCAGGACACCCAAGGCTACACGAAGAAAAAAAATACCAAATACTAATATATAAGTAAAATGTTCATCTTCAGCTAGACTTGGTGCACCTGTCTATAATCTTATCTACTTGGGAGGCTGAGGCAGAAGAACAGTACGTTCAAGGTTGGCTTTGTCTATATGGGTGAGTTAGAGGCCAGTGTAGAGAGCGAGATGGTCTCAAAATTGTTTTAAAAATGTAGGAAAAGGAGAGGGTTAGGCATGAGGATCAGTGGCAGGATCTTGGCTGGGGACGAACTCTTGGGTGGGGTTCAGCGGATGGGCCCCTGTCTAAGGTGCACACAAGGCCCCAGCTTGGCTGCTGGCACTACAGAAAACAAACAGAATGCAGAAACTGCTGTGGAAAGAGGTCGTCGTGAAATTCAATACCAGGAGAACAAAACAAGGTTACGCAACGCCAGCTCAATCCATTTCTGACTGCAGCCTCCCTCGGAGCTGCGCTTTGCTTCCAGTTCTTAGGAGACAGGTGAGAAACACAGAGAAACTCTGAAGTAAGACTTCCTCCCCAAGGCACTGGTGGAGCCAGCGCCTCCTGGGAGGAGATTCCATGCCTCTGCTGTGAGTCAGTTTTCTCACACAGTAATGCTCTCCCAGCACCCGGCGGAGGCTGCTTCCGAATACAGTGACCCATTCCGACCCTTCTCTCCCAAGTTTTATTTTAAAGTAAAATAATTACTTTGCTCATATGTTATACATTTGTATATTTCTTCTCTGTGCGTGTGTGTGGGGGGATTTGTGTGCCACAGTTTGCTGAGGAAGTTGGATGGTAGTTTGCTTTTTTCGTCACGTGGGTTTTGAAGCTCCAGCTCACGTTGTTGTCCTTGGTGATAGGCAAGGTGAGTTATCTGGCCAGCCCACCTTTGTTTTGTTTGTTGAGATAAGGACTCACTCTACAGCCTAGGCTGAATTTATGCCAATCCTCCTGTCTCAGCCTCCTAAAGCCTGGGATTATAGGCGTGAGCCACCACACCTGGCTGAACCATTGGTAGCTTAGTTCCCAGGATCCTTTGGATTCAAAAGAAGTGTAAAACACACACTGGAGAGCTGGAAGGGGTGCCCTATGCCTGTAATCTTAGCCCTCAAGAGAGTTAGACACCAGCCAAGGTTACATAATGAGACCTTCGAATCAGGCCAAGTGTGGTGGTAGCGCACCTGTAATCCCAGCATGCGAGAGTTAAAGGCAGGCAGGAGGATTGAGAGTTCGAGCCATCAGAGCACTGGAGGTAGAGGCAGGAGAATCAAATATCCAAGGCCAACTTCCGCTATATAACTGTCTCAGCACAACAGCCACAACAAAACCCAAACCAAACAAATTATAAACCCAAAGCAAACAGATTCCGAGAATAATAGTATGAGAAAGTTAAATGCCATTGGGGGTTTTATTGATTGTTGAGAAAACACGCGCAGGCTAGGATAAATATGATAGGTGAATAAAGCGAATTTCTTCCTTTTCTTCAACCAAAACTAAAAATTAAAAAAACTGAAACAAACAATTTTTGAGACAGGGTCCACGTTGCCCAGGCTAGTCTCAAACTTGCAATATAGCAGAGGACGACTTTGAATTACTGCCTCCACCTCCTGCTGGAATTAAATGTGTACACCATCATTCCTGGCAATTATCCCATTTTCAAAAGTTTGCTTATTCGTTTGGTTGGGTTTTTTGAGAGACGTTTCACTATGTAGCCTCTGCTATCCTAGAACTCACTGTGTAGACCTGGCCGACCTTGAACTCAGAGGCCCACCTGCCTCTGCCTCCTGAGTGCTGGTACTAAAGGCATGCACCACCACCGCCCAGCATTACATCTACTTTTAAGTACTGTAGTTATTGCTTTATTTATAAGATCTGTGAGTGGTCAGTGTGGTCTCCCTAAATCCACAGCGTTTGAACAAGGGCTGGCATAGCAAGCAATGAGCAATGGCAAGCACACAGCTCAGGCCTGGTGCTGGAGGGGTACACAGAAAACAACCCTCCCACCCTTTGTCTGTCACAGCTCTGGGGTCTTCTGCCTGTCATGGATTCCGAAAAGTTCGTTTTTCCCTCCCCAGTTGCCGGGTGGGCAGTATCAAATTAGATCCCCGAATCCTCTGCTGTACGTGGGTTTGGGAGAGGGTGACACCCGAGAGAGGATTTCCAGCTTCTAAAGCTAGAGAAACAGGTGTCCTGGATCCTCCTGCTCCCAATGGAAATTTTTTCTCTTCTTCTTCTTCTTCTTCTTCTTCTTCTTCTTCTTCTTCTTCTTCTTCTTCTTCTTCTTCTTCTTCTTCTTCTTCTTCTATATAAATGAACTCAAGTATCAAGACGGAAACTAGAGTGCTGGGGGGAGTACTGGGCCTTCGGGGTTTTGCCAGGGTGGCAGAGGGAGGGTAGTCACCGCCACCATGCCTAGTTTCAGCTGTGGCTGGAATCTTCCCTCCACCTCTGGTGTCTAGTGGCTCCATCCTGTTTACTGAGTGCCTGCATGTCCCATACACTACACTACTCTACATTTTTGTTTTTGTTTATTTTGTTATTTTATTTTTATTATTTTTGTTTTGTGTTCATTGGTGTTTTGGCTGGATGTATGTCTGTGTTAGGGTATCAGATCCCCTGGAACTGCAGTTACAGACAGGTGTGAGCTGCCATGTGGGTGCTGGGAATTGAACTCGGAAGAGCAGCCAACGCTCTAAACCACTGAGCCATCTCCCTGGCCCCATTTTTTTTTTTTTTTTGGTTGTTTTAAGAAATAGGCCCTGGCTCTCCTAGAACTCACTCTATAGACCAGGCTAACCTGGAACTCACAGAAATCTGCCTGTCTCTGCCTCTGAGTGCTGGTATTTAAGGTGACTAACTGCTATTTTTCTTTTCTTTTCTGTTACTGGGGATTGAACTTGAACTCACTGTTTAGCCCATGCTAGGCAAATGTTCTGCAGTTGAGCCACAGCCTCCTCCCTTCCACCATTTCTGCCATTAAATTTATTTTAGCTTGATAAGAAGACCTAGTACTGAGGACAGAGGCAGGTGCATCTCTGAGTTCGAGATCAGTCTGGTCTAGAGTTAGTTCCAGGCAAGCTAGAGCTACCGTCAAACAGGCCATCCTCCTGCCTCAGGCTTCAAAGTAACTGAGGTTCTAGGGGTGCATCACACCCAGTTGATCTAAGAATTTTGCATACACGAATTTACTAACGCTCACGGCAATTATATGAAGTGAGCACCGTAACAAATCCATTTTTATGGAGAAGGGAACTGAAGCTGTGCTTTCTTTGATTGTTTTTGGCTTTGTTACAGGGCAGGGCCGTAGGCACGGTAGTCTCACGTGAGCCACACCCCTAGCCAGCCAGGGCGCTAAGTGGCTTTTCTGTGCCGCACCACGAGTCTGAGCAGAGCTGGGCGCACTCTTGAAAGGGTACGGTAAAGTACTACGGTAAGGAGAGCGGTGGCTCTGGGTTATACTTCGTGGGGCTAAGAGGGGATGGGGGCATGGGAGGGGGCCGTGCGAGTGGCCCCGAAGGCGCAGGCGGAGCGTCCTGCAGGAGCGGCTACAGGGGCGGGTCGTGGATGGTGCAATCCAGCGCCGCACGGCGTCAGCCGTAGATTAGCTCAGGTTTACATCAGCCGGGCGGGGAATGGGAACCCGGGTCCCCATGCCTCAGCACTTTAGCAGCGGAAGCCGCTACTACTGAATACTGAGAGGCTGTAGCCTGGCACGAACGTGCCGGTGACCCTGAGATCGGCTGGGTGTAGGCGGGGCGCGGTGCACGTTCGCAGAAGGCTTTGAGACCCGTGAGGAACCCTAGGACAAGGTATCCGGTGGGCAGCTGCAAAGAGGAGGGCGGGTTTCCCCAAGTCTGGTAAGGATATTGGTGGCCCCGACATATTTATGAATATTCATGAGTATTCTCTCTCTCTCGTCTGTCTGACTCTCCCTCTCTTTCATTCTCTCTCACTCTCATTTTCTCGCTCTTTAACTCCCACGCCCGGGAGGGTCCTAGGCCTGAGCGGTTGCAGTCAGCTCTTTATGCAGCCTATGCCTTTCAGGAACTCGCCATCCTCCCGCCTCTGCCTCCCCGATGCTGGCAGTACACGGGTGTGTCCCTAAGCCCAGCTTTCCTTATTGCATTATTAGGCCTTTCATTCATCGCTTTAGGCCTTTCAGTCGCCGCGGGTTCTTCCTCCTCCACCTGTCCTTGCGTTGAGAGCACCACGCTCACTGAGCTTCGGAAAACCCAGAGTGATGTCTTCTCTGCCCACAGGGTCCTAGCAGGGAAGACAGGGGCTACCAAACCGTCTTTCTTCCCTTCTCTCTAGATGCGAGCCACTCCTCTGGCTGCTCCTGCTGGTGTCCCCTGCAGGAAGAAACCGTTGGAGTTCGGTGACATTGACTCCGAATGTCCAGAACTAAAACGAGCGAGAGGTGGGCCCGAACCTAGGCCACCCCCCTGCCTGCTGCCCCCCAGCCCACCCGCTGCCTCAGATTTGTCACCTGCTGTGGCTCCTGCAACCAGGCTGGGGCCCTATGTCCTTTTGGAACGAGAGCAAGGCAGCCACACTTACCAGGCTCTGCACTGCCCCACAGACACAGAGTACACCTGCAAGGTAAGATCTACGGACTCTCCCCTCTAGCATTCCAGGACCCTGCACAAGGGCTGCGTCTCAGAGGACTGCAGGGTTCCGTTTCTGCAGATTATCAATAGGATTCTCAACTGACAAAACTTCACAATGCCCCCCGCTGTGGTCAAAGATCAGACCCAAGCAGGGTGTAGTGGCACATGCCTGTAATCCTAGCACTGAAGAGGTGGAGACAGGAGGATTGTCTCAAATTTCAGGCAAACCTCGGGGGACATACTGAAAACCTGTTTCAAAACCAAAACAAACCTAGAGCCAGTGCTCCTGCTATCAAATGAGAGGACATTCTAGTGAGAGGCACGGTGAGATAATAAAGAGATAATAAAGAAGTGAGCGTGTGGGACTGGGGAGATAGCTCTGTTGGTGAGCCCCAGGATCCAAAGGGAGAAAGGGGAAGGGGAGGGGAAGGGTGAGAAGGAGAGGGGAGGAGAGGAGAGGAGGGGAGGGGAGGGGAGGGGAGGGAGGCTTGTGCACTTGTAATCCTGCACTGAGAAGGTGAAGACAAGCCGACCTTCGGAGCTCACTGGTTATTTAGCCTCACGGCTATTTAGTGAGGCAGTTCCAAGGTGAGTAAGAGATTCTATCTCAGGCAGAGAGAGAGAGAGAGAGAGAGAGAGAGAGAGAGAGAGAGAGAGAGAGAGAGAGAGAGAGAGACAGAGACAGAGAGACAGAGACAGAGAGAATGAATAAAAGGGCTAGATTCATGGGTGGGTTAGAGGTTACCACTGCTTGTAACTCTCACAGAGATCCAGGTTCAGTTCCTAGCATCCACTTGAGGCAGGTCGCCACCAAATACACAACTCCAGCTCCAGAGAAATCCAGGGCTTCTGGCCTCCTCAGGCATCTGCACCCATGCACACATATACACCCACAGACAGACAGCAGACAGAAAGACAGACACACACACACGATTAAAAATAAATTTTAAGAAAAAAATTGGATGGCACCGAGGAATGACACAAGAGGGTCTCCTCTGGCCTCCATGGGTGCCAACAGGCAATGGTGACCATGGTGGAAATAAAGCTGGTGCCAGAGGAGAGGCAGAAGAAGAGAGAGGAGGAGGCAGACAGGTAGAGATACAGGGGGACATGGGAATTCTGGGAGGGCCTTGCAGATGACAGAGGACAGTGCATGTCAGAAGCTGGAGGAGGCATGGGGAGGAAGCTCCAAAGGCAGAGACCTGGTTGCAGGTACGGGAGGCACAAAGGCCCAAGTGTGGTGACACACACCTATAATCACAACATCTGAGAAGCAGAGGAAATGGATCTCTGTGAGTTCGAGGCCAGCCTGGTCTACATTGTGAGTTCTAAGACAGCCAGGGAGACATAGAGAGATGTCGTAAAAAGCTTACCCCCTCTCTGAAAAAATAACGAGGTACAAAGGTACTAGGAAGGACTAGGCTTTGGGGGAGAAAGAAAAAGTAGTCTGTGTATTTATTTCTTCCATGCTACCCTAGCTTTTTTTAAAAATTATTTTTATTATTTTATGTGTATGGGTATTTTGCTTGTGCTTATGTCTGGACCCCCGGAACTGGATTTACAGACAGTTGTGAGCCATCATGTGGGTGCTGGAAATCAAAGCTGAGTCCTCTGGAAGAGCAGTCAATGCTCTTAATGGCTGACTCATCACTCCAGCCTCTCCCTTGCCTTTAAAGATCACATGCTTTGCGTTTTTCATAGATTAAATATATTAGTCAGTATGCACGAGTTTCAAGTCAAAAGCTCAAAGTGGTGTATACTTCTGCAGTAACCGACTTGTGACAGGTTCAAGTGTGGCTTTGCGTAAGTCATCTCTCTTTCCTGAACTTCAGTTTCTTTCCCCACAGTCCTGGACCCATCTTCCAGGTGTGTGCTTAATGTCCACAAACTCTTGAGCACATTTCCCAAATGCCCACAACTTGGGAAGTTTTTCCCATGGGTATCTTTAACTCATTCAGGTCACTTCTGAGTCCTGTGGGTCCACACTTATTTATTTGTTTGTTTGTTTCAGAATCTCACTGTGTAGCTCTGGCTAGCCTGGGGCTTACTTTGTAGATTAGGTTGGCATCAAATACACAGAGATCCACCTGGCTCTGCTTCCTGGGATTAAAGGTGTTTGCCTCCACAGCAGGCCCGAACTTTCTTTTTTTTTTTTTTTAATATTTATTTATTTATTTATTATGTATACAATATTCTGTCTGTGTGTACACCTGCAGGCCAGAAGAGGGCACCAGACCTCATTACAGATGGTTGTGAGCCACCATGTGGTTGCTGGGAATTGAACTCAGGACCTTTGGAAGAGCAGACAGTGCTCTTAACCTCTGAGCCATCTCTCCAGCCCCCCCGAACTTTCTAAAATGAGTGCTCCTTCTAAAATACTAGCTCACACTTGCCTAGCAAAGACCGGCCCTGAGCTTGATCTCCAAGATCGAAAAACAAAATACTCTGGGTTCTACATCTTTCTTGGTTCCTTTGGAATATATGGCCTCTGGGCTTGCTTGTGCTGCACTGGGCACACCAAGTGAACAGGGGTGCTGGTTGGAAGTCCAGCCAGCTGAGCAGGGGCTGCAGGCAGGCTAGTGAGCTGGCTGTGAGGGGGGCTTTGGTGTTTGTCTGCCCCTAGGAGTGTTCTTGTATTTGGCTTCTACCCTAGTTTTAATTTCCGGAGGCATAAGGTCACACAGGGTGGCTGTTTAGAGCACAGAGTTGGATGCAAAGGTTCTAAGTCCCAGATAGATGTGCTACTTGCTGTCCTTGTGGCCCCAGACCCCCTGACCCTGTGGCCTGCAGAAAGTCAGCTGATATCAAGCTATGAGTGGTTTGCTAAAGCAAGGGCCCCTGTATGTGTAGCTTACAGTGTGTCTAATGGTTGGCATCCCCCTTTGCTAGGCCAGTCTGGCTTCCCAGGTCCCTTGCTGTGCTTACTCCTGGCTCTGTCTTCAGGTGTACCCAGCCAGCGAGGCTCAAGCGGTCCTGGCACCCTATGCTCGGCTGCCGACCCACCAGCATGTGGCCCGTCCTGCAGACATCCTGCTGGGCTCTCAGTTCCTCTACACCTTCTTTATGAAGACCCACGGGGACTTGCATAGCCTGGTGCGCAGCCGCCGTGGAATCCCTGAGCCTGAGGCTGTTAAACTTTTCCGGCAGATGGCTGCTGCAGTGGCACACTGCCACCAACACGGGCTTGTCTTGCGTGACCTCAAGCTGTGTCGTTTTGTCTTCAGCAACTGTGAGAGGTAAGTGTGACCCCAGGGGCACATTTGAGAAGTGGGCCATGGCAGGGAAACTGAGGTCGGTGAGGGCAGAGTAACTTAGGCAGGAAGAGCTAAGGTGTCGCGCAGTGGGAAAAGCTCTGGATTCCATCGTAGACAGGAAAAGAAATTCCCAACACCCAGTGACTGTGGCCTGTGGTGTGGAGTTTGAAACCCTAACACTGGGCATGAGGGAGAGGAGTAGGGACAGACAGATCCACAGAGATCTCTGGACAGCTAGTCTATCCAATTGGTGAGCGCCTGGTTTAGGGGAGACTGTCTCAAGTTGAATAAGGAATAAAGAAATAGATGAGGGTGCTAGAACACACCTTTAAATCCTTGTGGAGGCAAAGACAGGTAGATCTCTGTGAGCTAGAGGCCAGCATACATAGTGAGTTCCAGGCCAGTCAGGGCTATGCAGTGAGATCCTGTCAACATACACACAAGCACACGCACATGCACACACGCACACACACACGTGAGTGTGTGTGTGTGTGTGTGTGTGTGTTGGGGAAGGGGAGGGTTGGAGAGATAACTTAGTGGTTAAAGTGCTTTTGCTCTTGCAGAGGATACAGGTTCGGTTCCCAGCACCACACAGTGCTAATGACCATCTGTTACTCCAAGCCTAGGGGATCTGACAACCTCTTCTGGCCACTGTGGGCACTGCATGCTCATGGCACTCAGACATACACACAGGCAAAAACACCCACTGAATAAAAAGTAATAAATAAATCTTTTTTCAAAAAAAGAAAGAAGCTGGGCAGTAGTGGTGCACACCTTTAATCCCAGCATGCAAGAGGCAGAGGCAGGTGGATCTCTGTGAGTTTGAGGCTAGCCTGGTCTACTGAGTGAGTTCCAGGACCACTAAGACTTTTATACAGAGAAACCCCATCTCAAAAAACCAAAAAAAAGAAAGAAAAGAAGTAGAGAAAGGGGCTGGAGAGATGGCTTAGCGGTTAAGAGCACTGGCTACTCTTTCAGAGGATCCAGGTTCAATTCCCAGCACCTACATGGTGACTCACAACTGTCTGTAACTCCAGTTCCTGGGGATCTCACACTCTTAGGCAGACAGGAATGTGGGAAAAACACCAATGCACATAAAATAAAATTAAATAAAAATCTTAGTACACCCCTGTCCCCACACACATAAACTACACACAAATACACATACATCTGAAAATTACAAAAATAAAATAAAAACTAAAAAGAAAAAGGAAGGGAATGGAATCTAACTTAGCATTCACAGCCTAGATTGCTAGTTTGACAAATTTGACTCAAGTGTTATGGAAGCCCTTTGGGGTGGAAGGTGGACAAATCTCTGTGAGTTTGAGGCCAGCCTGGTCTACATAGTGAATTCCAGGACAGTCAGAGAGAGACCCTGACCCACTGAAGCCAGAACCAACCAAACGAAATAATTACTAAGACATTGAGGCTCAGCATGATGGTTTTTGCTGTAATCCCAGCACCCAGGAGGCTGATGCAGGATAGTAAGTTAGAAGCTAGCCAGGGCAATGTAGTGAAATTTTATCTCCAAAAAATAGCCAAAGAAAACCCTGATTAAAAAACAAAGACAGGGACTGGAGAAATGGCTTAGTGGCTGCTATTCCAGAGGACCTGAGCAAGATCTGGTCTTTCTGTCTGTGACCCAGGACGAAGCTGGTGCTGGAGAACCTGGAGGATGCTTGTGTGATGACTGGACCAGACGACTCTCTGTGGGACAAGCATGCGTGCCCTGCCTACGTGGGGCCAGAGATACTCAGCTCCCGGCCATCCTACTCTGGCAAAGCAGCTGATGTGTGGAGCCTGGGCGTGGCGCTCTTCACTATGCTGGCTGGTCACTACCCATTCCAGGACTCTGAGCCGGTTCTGCTCTTTGGCAAGATCCGCAGAGGGACCTTTGCCCTGCCCGAGGGCCTATCAGCCCCAGCCCGCTGCCTGATCCGCTGTCTCCTTCGTAAGGAACCTTCACAGCGACTAGTGGCCCCCAGCATCCCCCTGCATCCCTGGTTAAGGGAGGACCACAGCCTTGTCTCTCCTGCACAGTCTGGCCGCTGGGATACTGATCAGGTGGTCCCAGTTGGGCCAGGGCTGGAGGAGGCTGAGGACGGGGAGGTGGGACTGTATAGCTAGGGCCACCCTACTGGCCCTTCAGCTGCAAGCTGTGGATTGCATACCTGTCTCCAAGCTTTCTCCTGTCTCTTTGGACCAAGCTAAACCTTAAGTGCCTTTCAGGAGGAAGAAACAGCCACTGTGCCTCATGCATTCTGTGATCTCCCACAGGCATTGTGGAGGATGAGGCTCCCTGGGTGCCAAGCCCTGTTCTAGGAGCTGTGAACAGCAAAGAGCTAGAAGAAAAATACCTTGCTAGCCGAGTTACCTCAGTGCCACATGCTCCCAGCCAGCCTCTTGCTTTCTGCCCAGGGCACATTTCATACCAGGCTTGGCCTTCTCTGAGCTGGTGCTAGGCTTCAGTTCACAGGACAGCCCTCTTCATCAGTGCCCCCGATGCCTTGTCTCTGTGCCAAAGACCTCAACCTGTACCTCAGGCCCACCTGTCAGGCCAGGCTGGGAATGTGCTGCCTGGATCCGGTCTTCAGGCATGAAAGCCTGTTTGAAGACTTGGCCCAAGAGCCAAGACAAAAGCATGAGAATCCAACAAAGAAGCATCCGCCTCAGGGAATGAGGGTTTGGGTCCCTTCACCCTGGTGGCCTCTAGCTGGAGCAGCACAGTTGAGCGGACAAGACAGGGACTGTCCTACTGCCATACGGAAAGTCTCAGGCGCTGTGCTGGGGACTCTTAGTACTCAGGTCGATTGTCAGTATGCTGGCTTTTGTTCGGTTGAGTTTGTATTTTCACTATGTGCCTAATAAAAGAGAACTGTTCTATATGCAGGAGAGTTCTGCCTTCTGTCCTTCATGGTTTTCCCTGCCTTCAACACTGGCCCCAACACAACAGTCAGATATATCTCAACCCCAACCAAATGGTTCATGGTGAGACTCTCCCACTGATGTTCCTGTGCATGCTGCTTTTCCTAGAGACCCCAGGTCTCACGTGGGGTGCTTTCCAAGCTGAGGGCAGATGTAGCTCAGATGTAAGCACACATCTAACAGGCTCAGGGGTCAGGGTTCCATCTTCAGGCCAAGGCAGTGTGGGTGGGGTGGGAGGAGAGTTGGCTTAACCAGGAGGCAACATACTTTGCATAAAGATGGGTCAGTGAACAGGGTGGTTTTAGGGCAGTCTAATCTGGCTCTCCAGAATGTTGGCAGGAGGCCTGCTTTCTTCACTCCTTCAGTCCTTGGCTGCCTTCCACAGAGGCAGCTGGCACGTGTGTTACATTACACAGAGAAAAGTGGCACTGTCGCACTTAAGAACTCAGCACTCAAGTGTCAGGCTGCCCCAAAGCCAGGACAGGCCTGCTGTTGGACCCTCAACAGATTTCGTAACTACTCTGTACCTCAGAATCCTCACCTGGGCAGGCATAGAATAGAATAGTGATAGTGTGTGTGTGTGTGTGTGTGTGTGTGTGTGTAGGTGTGTCGACGTATACAGAGGCTGGAGTTAGATACCTTGAATTTTTTTTTTCTTTTTGCCTTTTCAAAGTGGTGTTTCGTGTAGCCCTGGCTGTCCTGGAAATTGCTCTGTAGACCAAGCTGGCCTAGAACTCACAGAGATCCTCCTGCTTGCTTTTGCCTCAAAAAGAGTGCTGGGGTTAAAGGCATGTACCACCACATCCTGGCTTGAATAATCCTCAATCACTCTTCCATCTTATTCCTTGAAGAGGGTTTCTCTCTCTCTCTCCCCTTTCTTTTGTTTGATTTTTGAGGACCGTGTTTCTCTGTGTAGCTCTGGCCATCCTGGAGCTCATTAGCCTTGAACTCAGAGATCCACCTACCACTGCCTCCTGAGTGGCTGCTGGTCTTAAAGGTGTGAGCCACCACTGCCTGGCTGAGTAGGGTCTCTCAATCAAAGCTTGGTTTCCCTCATATAGCTAGTCTTATCAGACAGCTTGCTCTGGGGATCCCCTGTCTCTACCTCCCAAGGCATTTGTGTGGGTACTAAGAATAGAATTCTTTTCCCTAGAAGCTGTCTTAACTACTGAGCCATTATCCTAGCCCAGACTCTCTCTTAGAACACACAGTGTGGTGACTAATAGGAGGAAAGAAGGGAGGGATGGAAAGGAAGAAACAGATATTGGGCTGGGAATATAGCCTGGCAACAAGTGTTTGCTATCCAGCATTCATGAGACTCTGGGTTTGCTTCTGCCTCCCTCTCCTGGGCGCCTGTACTGGAGACAGCCAGCTGCCATCTGATGGAGCCATGTGGAGAGGTCTCTGTGCACACAGTCTCACAAGGAAAGGGCTTTTCCTGCAAAGCAGTCTGTAGCCTGAATCAAATCTCAGCCCAAGATCAAGCCAGAGCCACCTAGGAACCGGTTCTCTGTCTCTGACCCCAGAAATATTTATTGTTGGGGTGTTTGTTTCAGACAGTATCAAAATAAGTAACTCAAGTCGGCTCTGAGTCTATGATCTTCTTGCCTCTGCCTCCAGAGTCCTGAGATCACAATTGTGTGCCACCATGTCCTGTCTACTGTTTCAAGTTGCTAACTTTGGGGCAATACAATGTGATACATATCAGTAACTGGTAATGTATATAGATTCTTATACTAGCTGGCAAGAAGAGAGCTGCCATGACTATCAATGAGCAGAGGAAGAAACTGAGACACTTAAGGAGTCTCTTAAGGTTCACATAGACATGGATCTGTCACCCTGATTGGGAACTTGGATTTCAATGAATGTTAGAGTCTACTCACTGACGTCAAAGGGTCCAAAGTGGATATCAGCTTACCCCTTAAAGGGAGAATGCTAAGGCCAGAAAAAAGAAAATGAGGATTACATCTACCCTCCCAACTAATTTTTGCAGATGATATCAGGGCTGGTGGAAACACCAGCAAGCAAATCTACACAGTCCACAGTAGAAAATAAGGCAAGAGAAATGCAAACCCTCAGGCACAGACACGCAGAACTCACCTGTCATCTGGCACTTCAACCAAAGTGTTATTGTATGTAAATGTATGAACTCAAGCTAGGAACTATTGCAAAAATAGAAAGAAATCAAATTTCACAAATTCAAGACTATTACACAAAATTTTCACAGACACAAAGTCAAAATATAAAAGAAAAAAGTTTTTTTTTTTGTTGTTGTTGTTTTGGTTTTTCGAGACAGGGTTTCTCTGTGGCTTTGGAGCCAGTCCTGGAACTAGCTCTTGTAGACCAGGCTGGCCTCAAACTCACAGAGATCCACCTGCCTCTGACTCCCAAGTGCTGGCATTAAAGGCGTGCGCCACCACCGACTGGCCTGAAAAGTTTTAAAAATTCTTAAAAGCACTCAGAGGAAAAGAAGTAGAGGTAGAGGTTATTTTAAAAACAAAGCAAAAGAGCTGTGTTAAACTCCTGTCATCCCAGGATGTGGTAGGCAGAGGTGGGACGATTATACAAATTTGAGGCCAGCCTGGTCTACAAAGCCTTTTCCAGACTGTCCAGATCTACACAGTGAGACCTGTACAATCTGATAGTTGTGCCTATCACCTTAGAATCTGGGAGGTATAAACAAAACCAAAAAATATTTGTTACTGGAAGATCCCAAGTGGAAATTCCTTCCTTCCTTCCTTCTTTCCTTCCCCCTTCTCTCCTCCTTTCCTCCCTCCAGAGTCGTCTGCCTCCACCTCCCAAATGCTGAGATTTACAGACATTCTCAGCTGAGGATGGAAAATTCTAAAACAGAAGCCCCCAAACTTGGCCAACTAATTTCTTCCAGAATTCAAGAGCTAGCGCTTTAGTGAGCCAAGGGGAGGGAGACGGTGGGAAATGCAAGTGAAGATGGGGGCAGGTGGAAAAGTGTTCATGCATTTTGTGTGTGTGTGCACACACACGTGCCCATGTTTCTGGGGGGGCACCATTTATCTTATTCAGACAGGGTCTCCACTGGTTAGGCTAATCTGTCTGGCTGGAGAACTCCAGGGATCTTCCCGTCTGTCCCCTCAGAGGTAGGATTACAAGCACCCACCACCATGCCCAGCTTTTTATAGGACACTGAGTATTGAACTCAGGTCCTAAGGTTTGCACAGCAAGCAAGCCTTTAATCCACTGAGCTGTCTCCCCTACCCCTTTATCTATGTTTTAATAGGATCCTCTAGGGCAGCTGAGGGAAAACAGACAGTTGAGGGGCTGGAAGGATGCGATCTGGGTGCAGGAGAGGAGTTTCTGTTATCCGTTCTGCAGGTTCACTGTGGGATGAAAACTGGAAGAAAAGGTAACATGAGTCGAGGCTGAAAAGAATTCCCAGCTAGGCGATACAAGAGACAAGTCTCCAGGCTGCCAAGGTGGGCTACTGAGACTGTTAAGTTTGGATTTAAACCCCAACAGTGTGGCTTTGGGCAAGTCACAAACATTCAAACCCTGTTTCCACAATCGAAAACGGCGCCAAAAACTGGGTAGTCATTGGTGTGTTGGCGATTCCGAGAGGCTGCAGGCTATGCACAAGTGGACGAGGAACTAGTCAGGTTAGCGAGAGTGGAAAACCGCGGGCGCTGGAGAGCCCACCCGCTGAGCCTCTAGGCCCCGCCCCCAGGCTTCCCTTCCTCCCCCCCCCCACCCCCCACCCCCGCTAGGCGCTGGAGGGAGTCCGTGGTCGGCCGAGGGACGATCATCGGCTCCTGGACCTAGTGTCCCCGGTCTGTGAGGTCATGTGATGGACCACAAGTGCCAAGAGCTGTCTAGACGCCCGCCCCAGCCGGTGAGCTTGCAGAGTCCCGGATAAAGGGACAGTCTTCCGTTCAGCCTGCTGTACTTCCGGGGCTGCCACTTTCACTTTCTCTTCCGGGGATGCAGCCCGCTCTGTCTTCCGGGTAGCGCGAGCCGCGGGGCTGGAGTTCCGGACGCTGGGGTGCCCGCTCCGGCTGGCCTCCCTCTGTCCGTCGCTTTTGGGTCGTGGTTATCCACTGCCCACTGCGGACTTGGCCCCAGGGCTTTCTTGGCTTTCTTCGCTTTCTGTGTTCCTCGCGGGGGCCCCATCTCTTACCAATGCCTGGCCTTGGGCCCAGGGCAGTGTAATGCTGCCCGAGTGCGCCCCGGGATATCTCTTGGGCCACGCGCGAGGCCGGCTAGGGCTGAATCGCTGCTGTCCTCCCGCCCTCTCCCAGGTGACCCCAAGGTAGCATTTCTCGGGAGCAGCATCCCTTTGTGAGGGGATGGGCGCAGCCAGGCCAGATGGACGAGAAGACCAAGAAAGGTGGGCACCGACTGGAGCTGGTGGAAGTGGGCCCTGGGTTGGGTCAGTCCTGGGGTCGGAGACTCAGTGGACACAGAATATCGAACCTGGAGAGCTCCTGATTGTTAGGGAAACAGACTTCAGTTAACCAGAGTAATGCGGGGAGGGAACACTATGTGCCTCTGTCCGTTGCCCTTCCACCCAGATTCGGAGGAACACCTATAGTGTTACTGTCTTGTTTGCTGGAAACACTGCCCTAATAAAACCAAGCCCAGGGCTCTGGGCCACCTTTAGTGACCTCTTCCATTTCCTTGCATTCACTCCCACCAGCCTCCTCTGTTCGTCCACTACCTCCACTACCGGGGTGTGAACCTGGGGCTTTATGGCATGCTAGTCAAGTGCTCTGTAGCTGAGATATGCCTCCAGTCCTTGACTTTTTTTTTTTGTTGTTGTTGTTGTTGTTCAGATTCAGCCACTTCTTGCCCAAGGCCTTTGCCCATTCTCTGGCCTCTTGATACAGTCTTCCTTATTGAGCAATCCCTCATTCAGGCCTCAGTTTCCCTTCCTAGAGGTTTCCCCTGACCTCCTTATTATTGCTGGAATGGAGCACAGCCTGATTATCTTGTCAGACTTTAAAATAGAGGTTTTTGAGAAGGATCCTATTCATCGTAACCACTGTTAGGCTCCACTTGCTGGACATACAATAGAGTTCAAGAAATGCTTGTCAGATAAATGAAAGTGTGGGGGACTCTGAGCATGAGGGGAAAAGGGCACCCCATGAGTCCAGGGTGCAGGGGAGTGAAGACTGAAAAAGCACCCATTCCCCCCTAAAAAAAAAAAAAAGGACTTCAAATAGCCAGGTGCAGAAGATAACATAGGGAAACAGGACAAAGCATGCTCCAAGGTTAACCTCTCCAGCCTCCCTAAGCAAACCTGTGCTAACCTGCTTGCTCTGTGTTGATCTGCAGCAGAGGAGATGGCCCTGAGCCTCGCCCGGGCAGTGGCCGGTGGAGATGAACAGTCTGCTATGAAGTATGCCACCTGGCTGGCAGAGCAGAGGGTGCCCCTCAGGGTGCAAGTAAAGCCTGAGGTCTCCCCAACACAGGACATCAGGTGAGTGAGACTCACATTAAAGGGGCCTGGAGGCCTGGAGCTCTGTGGAGCCTGCAGTGCTGGGGATCAAACCCAGGGCCTCACGGGCAGGTCCTCCCGTAGGCTCTGAGCCTCAAGCCCTAGCTGCTACTCGGCTGTGGGCTGTGGGGTAGACAGGGTTTCTCTGTGTAACAGCCCTGGCTGGCCTGGAACTAGCTCTTGTATACCAGAGCTGGCCTTGAACTCACAGAGATCCTCCTGTTTCTGCCTCCCAAGTGGTGGGATTAAAGGCATGCGCCACCACTGCCCGCAGGTTCTTTTTTTTTTTTTTTAGGGGACCTTGCACAATGGTGTCATCCTTGCTCAGGGTTTATGCAGATCTTCCCTCTGACGTTCCAGTTTTAGTGTCTGTGCTGCCAAAGCAAGCACAGGTTCATTCTCTTAGGTGTATAGAAGCCGGAGAGGTTCCAGGAGACAGTTCTCTCCTTCCCACTGTTGGATCTGGTCAACAGATCAACAGGCTTGCACAGCAAGGGCGTTTACCCACCGAGTCATCTTCCCAACCTTTGTTTTTTATTTTTGAATTTATTTTTTGTTTTTAGAGATCAAGACTTACTCCATAGTCCAAGTAAGCCTATATATCACTGTGTAGCCCAGGCTAGCCTTCAACTCAAGACAGTTTTGTCTCCAGAGTATTAGAATTACTGGTACTCACTACCAGACCTGGTAAAATAGTAACTTTGGGTTTTATTTTGTTACTATAAGGCTTCCATAATTTGTTTAGCTTCTGTGGCAGTGGTTCTCAACACGACCTAATGCTGGGACTCTTTAATACAGTTCTTCATGTTGTGATGACTTCCAACCATAGAACTATTTTTTGTTGCTACTTCATAGCTGTGATTTTGCGATTATGTATTATAATGTAAATATCTGTGTTTTCTGATGGTCTTTGGTGGCCCTACTCCCCAAAGGGGTCACAACCCATAGAACTGCTGTTCTGTGGGGTTGATAGTATTATAATTATGGAATTGTTCACTGAAATGAGCATTGCAATAAACTCCTAAGATAATTTGAAGGTTAGACTCAGTTCTGAGCTGGGTGTGGTGATGCATTTAGGTGATAGAAGCAGGAGGAGCAGAAGTTTCAGAGCTAGCGTGAATACATGAAACTATATCTCACAAGAACACCGAAACAAACAACAAAAACTATGAGAATGTGGACAGAAAACTTGAGTCTTTGTATGTCTGTTTATTTCTGAGTTTGTTAGTTTGTTTTGTTTTTCAAGACAGGGTTCCTCTGTGTAGCCCTAGCTGTCCTGGACCCGCTCTGTAGACCAGGCTGGCTCAGACTCACAGAGATCCACCTGTTTCTTCCTCCTGAATGTTGGGTTAAAGGCATGAGCCACCACCACCACCCGACTTTTTGTTTTTGTTTTTTTTACTGTTGCTTGGGTATCAAAATCATTTTCCTACCCCAGGCGTGTGGGACATGCCTGCAACAGCAGCGCTTAAGAGACGGGTTAATATCTGCGTCAGAGTTCAGCCTGTTAGCCTGTCCTACATAGTCCATTTCCAAACCAGTCAGTGTTGAGTAATGAGCCTGAGTATTTAAAACAATAACAACAAACAACAACAACAAAATCATTTTCTGGAATAGTTTCAGTACTTCCTGGAGTAGTTTCAGAATAGGGGCTGCTGAGATAGCATTTTGCTATGGAGTCCAGGCTGGTCTAGAACTTGGGGCTGTCTTGCCTTGCCTGACTGCCTCTCTCTGATGCAGTGTTTCCCATGGCTCTCCAAGGTCTTAGAAAGCTGGACTCTGGTCCTATGCTGTAGGTTATCTGTTTTCTTTTGAGGTCAGCTCAGTTTTTCATTTTTATTATCATTTTTCATGCTTCTGGGCCTTTCAACAATGTTTCAGGAGTCAGGCATGGTGGCACACATCTATAATGCTAGCTGGCATTTGGAAGTCTGAGGCAGGAGGATGATGAGTGCCAGGCTAGTCTAGGCTGCATAGTGAGATCCTGTCTCAAAACAAACAAACACAATAAAATACGTTTGCAGATCTTTGAGAAAGTGATGCCTAAAATACTAGAGTAATGCTGGGCGGTGGTGGCGCACGCCTTTAGTCCCAGTACTCAGGAGACAGAGGCAGGCGGATCTGAGTTCGAGGCTAATCTAGTCTCTAGAGCTAGTTCTAGGACAGCCAGGGCTACACAAAGAACATGTGGCCTCCATGGTGGCGTGAGTCCCTGAGGTGTTTGACGCTCTAGGTTCAATCTCCAGCACTGCAAGCAAAGTCAGACATCGTTTGGAATGATTCAGTTTGGACTTAAGTTGCCATGAGGTTATTGATTGCTACTGCAACAAAGGCTGCCACAGTATGTTTCTGTCTGGAAAAGGGTGTGGCAGGGCCTGGCTCTGCCCGATGGAAAAGATTAAGTGGGTTAAAGTGATTAGTGCCACTAGTATCCAGGTGTGTGTTCAACACACATGCCGCTCGCTCACGTGGCAGAAGAGAGGGACAGATGGAGCCAGGGCAGACCGTAATCCTATACTTTGGTGAGGGAAGAGGGAGGATCAGGAGTTCAAAGCCAGCCTGATCTACATGGGATCCTGTTTCAAACAAAACCAAACCAGAAGACTCTCCCCTTCACCCACAGAAAAGTTTGCCAGGCTTGGTGACAGCTTCTTGGGAGGCTAAAGCTGATAGATGATAAGTTCAAATGCCTTGGCAATTTACTGACCCTGTCTTAAGTTAAAAATAAAGGGCTAGGACATGTGGGGGTGGGGATCCAGAGAGACCCTCTCCAGGTGGCTATCCCTGCA
Source organism: Arvicola amphibius (assembly GCF_903992535.2). Lineage (NCBI taxonomy): Eukaryota > Metazoa > Chordata > Mammalia > Rodentia > Cricetidae > Arvicola > Arvicola amphibius. Next base: position 25,025,219 of record NC_052051.1, on the reverse strand, counting down.
GGTTGTTCTGGTTAGCTTTCTATGGCTGTAATAAACACTGTGACCAAAAGCAAGTTGGGAGGAAAGGGGGATTTTAGCTTATACATCCCAGGTTATGTTCCATCACTGAGGGAAGTCAGGCCAGGAACTCTAGCAGGAGCCTGGAGGCAGGAACTGATGCAGATACCATGGAGGAGTGCTTCTTACTGGTTGCTCCCAATTGCTCCTATTGCTTCTTAATACAGCCCAGGACCACTGCCCCGAGGGGCAATGCCCAGAACTGGGCTGGAGAGTTCGCTCAGCAGTTTATAAATGTTTGTTGCTCTTGTGGAAGACCTAGGTTTGGTTCGCAGCCCCCACACGGTGGCTCTATTCTCTTTGTATTTGACATCATTTTCTGTCTGGTACAGGTACTAAGCACACAAGTGGTACGCATATTTACTTACAGGCAAACCCTCATACACATGAAATAAGGTAAATCTTTTTAAAAAATTGATGTTTAAAAAGGAAAGAAAATGCCCCACAGGCTTGCTTATATACCAATTTGACGGAAGCATTTTTTGTTTCAATTAATAGTTTCTCTTTTAACTTGTACATGTTGACAGAAATCTAACCAGCACACAGCACCTGCACACATGCAGGTGTGAACATTCCCACACTGGTAACCCAAATCCATGCCTCTCTTTCTTTCCCACAGGCTGTGTGTGAGCGTGGAGGATGCCTACATGCACACCGTCACCATCTGGCTCACAGTGCGCCCTGATATGACAGTGGCCTCCCTCAAGGACATGGTGAGTGAGGGGCTGGAGGCAGGTGGGCCCTTCTCTGCTCTCCTCATCCTCTCTGTGTGCCTCCCACCCCAAATTTTTGCTGTGGTCAAACACCTGCTAGAAACAGCTTGAGGAGAGGCTGTTTTGGCTCACAGCTCAGAGCACATGTGCGTCATGGGAAAGGGTGGTGTTCGAGAGACTCCATCGAGGGGCCAGGAGCTCACAGCTGCGGCTAGTTTTCCTTCTGCTCCTCTTTAAACTCTTTTAGAGCTATTTATCCTACTTTATGTGTATGAATGTTTGTCTGCATGTGTGTATTGCATCATGTGTGTGCCTGTTGGATCCCCTGGCCTGGGTTATGGATGATTGTGAGCCACCATGTGGGTGGTGATAATTGAACTGGGTCCTCTGTAAGAGCAACAAGTTCTCCTAAACACTCACCATCTCTCCAGCCCTCCTCTCTCACCTTTTGTAAATATGAGGTTTCACTATGTAACCCTGGGTGGTCTGGCACTCATTTGTAGACCAGACTGGCCTCGAGTTTACAGAGATCAAAGGTGTGTGCCCGCCACCATGCCTGGCCTTAGTTGTTGCTCTTCATATGGCCAGGCAGGGAGCCGAGAACAGGGCGAAAGCAGGGTAGGCTCTGACCCTCAGAGCCAGCCTTCAGTGGCCCACGATGACAGCCAGGGCTTCCACAGTTTCAGGAAGCATCATCCCCAGCTTGGATCAAGTGTTCAGATATGAGTGTGGCAGTAGATATTTTACTTTGAAACTATAACTGCCCCCTCCTCCAGGTATTTCTAGATTATGGCTTTCCACCCAGCCTGCAGCAGTGGGTGGTTGGACAGAGGCTGGCACGAGACCAGGAGACCCTGCATTCACATGGTGTTCGGCGGAATGGAGACAGTGCCTACCTCTACCTGCTGTCTGCCTGCAGCACCTCCCTCAACCCTCAGGAGCTGCAGCGGCAGCGGCAGCTTCGCATGTTGGAAGGTGAAGCTCTCTCTCAGGGATGCGCTGGAGGGCCCTGTCCATGGCAGAGGGTGTCAGATGGGAGAGAGTTTTTGTAGAGCGCTCGAGCGGGGCTGGCATGCGGAGAGGGGCTGTGTGACCCTGAGCACGCTCATTCTGTCTGTCCCCCAGCTCTCCATGTTTCTGTTTGTGCATACGGGGAATGTAGCTAGGGTTTAGTATGCTTGCCTGTATTGCAGTATTTCAGACCTGTAGAAAAGTTTCACAGTTGTTTAGAGAGACATTTTTCTTTTTTAACTTTACCCCGGGTGCAGAATCTCAGGAAATGAGATCTTCCTCCTCTGATACTTACACAGTTTTTAAAGGCCGTTCTTCTGAACAACTCTTCAGTGTGGGAAATTAGCATTTATGAAGTGCAGTGGGTTTTGTTTGTTTTTTGTTTTGATACAGGGTTTTTGTTTAGCCCTGGCTGTCCTATAACCCTTCCAAGTCCACTGCTGCCCAGCTTTTTTTTTTTTTTAATTACATTTATTGGGTCAGGCATAGTGGCACACACTTTTTGTTTTTTGTTGTTGTTTTTTTGTGGTGTTTTTTTTGTTTGTTTGTTTTGGTTTTTTTGAGACAGGGTTTCTCTAGCTTTTGAGCCTGTTCTGGAACTTGCTCTGTAGACTAGGCTGGCCTTGAACTCACAGAGATCCACCTGCCTCTGCCTCCCAAGTGCTGGGATTAAAGGTGTGCATCACCATTGCCCACCAAATTTTAGGTTTTTTTTTTTTTTGAGACAGGGTTTCTCTGTAGCTTTGGAGCCTGTCCTAGAGCTATCTCTTGTAGACCAGACTGGCCTCGAACTCACAGGGATCCACCTGCCTCTGCCTCCCGAGTGCTGAGATTAAAGGTGTGCGCCACCACCACACAGTTTGGCACACACTTTTAATCCCAGCACTTGAGAGGTAGAGGCAGGCAGATCTCTGAGTTCAAGACCAGCCAGGAATACAGATTGAGTTCTAGGACAGCCAAAACTATATGAGAAACCCTGTCTTAAAAAAGTAAAACAACCCCCCCCCCAAAGTAAGTCAATAATTTAAAAATTGCATTTATTTATGCATGTATCTGTACACATGCCACATACACATACATACATGTGGAGGGAAGAGGACAATTTGCAGGAGTCAGTTCCCTCCCCGTTATATGGCCCACGAGCTTACACTTGGGTCATCGGGCTCGGTGGCGAGCACCTCTGCCGACTGAATCCTCTCTCTGGCTGACACAGCGCAGCCAGTGTCCTTGGTGGCGCTGCCACGTCTCAGCCCCTCTCAGTCCTGGTCCCCTCAGGTCCCTGGTTGCCCTCCTGACTGGATGCAGGTCTTTTTCTTCTTGGTGGGCATTTCAACATGGTGGAGGCAGCTCTTACTCTCAAAAGGGAGGGTGGTCATGATGGTCCAGTTAGAGGTGAGGCAAAGCCTTGGTCTTGGGGTATCCTGGATACCCCCCTTTAGGAAGAGAGTTGTGAGGTGACTCAGGTGGGGTATGCCTACCTGCTTCAGCGTGTGGATACCTGGGCAGCCTGGATGCACACATACTCCTTCTGCAGATTTGGGCTTCAAGGACCTCACCCTGCAGCCACGGGGCCCCTTGGAGCCTGTCCTTCCCAAGCTCAGGCCCCACCAGGAGCCGGTGCAGCCAGATGCAGCCCCAGAGTCGCCACCGGTAAGCACCTTACTTCATGTGTGCCTTGTCTTCTCTGTCCAACCCAGCCGAGCTCACACCCCCTCTGCATCCAGGTGGGCTGGCAGTGCCCTGGCTGCACTTTCATCAACAAACCCACACGACCTGGGTGTGAAATGTGCTGTCGTGCAAGGCCTGAAACCTACCAGATACCTGCCTCATACCAGCCTGATGAGGAGGAGCGAGCACGCCTGGCTGGTGAGGAGGAGGCGCTGCGCCAGTACCAGCAGGTGGGCACGCGGGTCTAGGGGCAGACATATGCAGGCTGGTGGAGGAAGGCCTAAGCCAGAAAGGGAACACCTGCAAACTGCTGTGTCCCTGGCTACTGCCAGTCCCCTCTCGAGCACACTGCTGAGCCATAACCTTGCCCTTGACTGAGAGCTGCCTCTCTCCGAGGCCAGTTCTGTGGCTGAGACTCACTCCTCTGGTGTGATGCCCAGCCAGGCTCCTCACTTGTTCTGAATCCTCACTTTGACTTGCCTACCACCCATGTATATAAGCATTCTGGCTGTGCCAACAATACTTCCATCTGTGACCCTAACTCTGCTATGCTATGCCCAAACCTCAGTCCATGGCCTGTAACCTCATCTTGGCTCCCACTCTACCCACCTCTTTTCCCTTCCTCTCTCATGGACTGTCTTCCTGTGCCCCTTGGGAGTAACTCTGTCCTCTCTCACTTCCCCAGAGTAGTCAGACAGTTCCCACCACAGACACAATCCACAGACACCCAACTCTGGTACTCCCTGCTCCAAGAGCATCTTCCTGCCCCACCTCATTTCCTTTGGATTCAGTGCAGCCTGCCCAGCCTTGACCACGACCCCATGCCTAGCCGCCATGCCTTCCCTGCAGCCCGGCTCTCCCTCCATCTTTGACTTTTCCTCCACCACTGCTCCAGCCCCACCCTGCTTACCCTGTGGACCCTCTACTCCCCCTTCTACCCTGAGCCTCTTCTTTCTCTACCTCCCTTGTCCCTCACCTGGCTTCCTACTCTGCTGTAGCCCCACCCTCGCTGTCTTGGCCTGCCCATAGTCCCAGCCCACCATGCCTTGCTGCCCCCCATACTACCCCAGCCTTGTCCCACTTCCCACCTGACCAACTGAGACCCTGACCCACCCGGTGGCCCTGCCCTGCCCGTGTGCCCAGCGGAAGCAGCAGCAGCAGGAGGGGAACTACCTGCAGCACGTGCAGCTGGAGCAGAGGAGCCTGGTGCTGAACACTGAGCCTGCTGAGTGCCCTGTGTGCTACTCAGTGCTGGCGCCCGGCGAGGCCGTGGTGCTGCGTGAGTGTCTGCACACCTTCTGCAGGTGCGGCCCAACTCCCGCTAGGAACAGTGCTTACCAAAGCCACAGAGAAAGTGTGTGTGGCCTTGTTCTTTATCTCCTTGGATGCCCACAAAATGCCATTTTTGCATGAAGTGTGGCTCGTGCCTGGAATACCAGTACTCAGGAAGTGGAGGCGAGAGGATGAGAAGTTCAAGAATAGCTTCAACTGTATAGTGAGTTCAAGGCCAGCAGGGCTACACGAGGCCTTGTCTCAAAAATCCAAAGAAAAAGGAAAGGGGACAGACAATCCAAGCATCCATGTTGTCAAGGCTACACAACTTGTAAGAAGCTCAGAAATAAGACAAGCGTTCTGGCTCTAGAGCCACTGCCCTTCCTCACTACCGGTTACTGCCCTGGCATATGTAAAGACATTTGGGCCAAGCTCTGACACCCCACAGCATTCTGTTCTGTAGTGTATGCAGTCTTCCCTTTGGGTCTCTGTGCAGCCCTTCTACCCGTGAGCACCATAATGGGCCCTGATGGAGTGCCCCTGTCTAGCTTATGTGCCGGGTGTGTGTGTGTCTATGTTAATGTTTACAATGCCACATGCAAGTAACTAGGTTGTGAGCCTTGCTCAAGTTGTGGGTGGCAGGACTAGCAGCCCTTGAGGAAGTCATGCTGGAGCAGAGGCTGGAAAGCTGTCTGTCTGAAAATGTCAGGGAGCAGAGGGGTGGTGGGGTGGTGGGACAGGATAGTTGAGCCTGTGCGGTGACAAGCTCTAGCAGCCCTGGTCCTCTTTGGGTGGTACCTCTGTAGTGCTGAGAGTCAGCATTTGCACCAGCTAGAGAGACAAGGACCAAGGAGGAGGTTACTGCAGTCACCTGGGCAGGCATGCCAGTGCCCTAGATCAGAGAGAGGCAGGGATGGTGGCATGGATAGAAGTGAGGCTTTGGTAATGGGTTGAAGAGAGGTATGGGAAGGAAGGGCCCTGGGATTAGGCCCTACCACCTGAGGGCTGGAGTCCCCGTGGGGGGTTGGAATGAGCCTAACTGGACACTCTCTCCAGGGAGTGCCTGCAGGGCACCATCCGAAACAGTCAGGAGGCGGAGGTGTCCTGCCCCTTCATTGACAGCACCTACTCGTGCCCTGGCAAGCTGCTGGAGAGGGAGATCCGGGCGGTAAGGCCACGGGATGGGAGGGATTCCGAGTCCTGGGAGCTGGCCCTGATCTGGCAGCAGGCACAGGAGCATAGACCACCTGCATCCCGAGAGGGGTCATCCGGAGTGCCAGGGCAGCATTGGAGGGTGTGGAAGAAACCTTAGATGCTTTAACCTCACCAGTGCGGCAAGGGCTAGAGGGGTTTAGGGTGGGTGGGAGCTGTGGCTACAGCCTGGCCCTGTAACCTCACGCCACTCAGCCTCTGCTCTGTCCTTGGCCAGCACCAAAGGTGGCGTCTGCTATTGTGCTCAGGCTTGTGCAGCTGCTGCGTCAGCTGCTTTTGCTTTGTAAGGGTCACTCCAGACCTGGTGCCTTAGAGTGCTCTGGTTTGTGAATTGCAAAGTAGTGCTCCCTCGTGGGCGGAGCTGGGGTCTCTGTGCTTCAGGGTCGTCTCCTGGCTTGTCTGCTCAATCCCCTCCATAAACAGGCGGTCCAGGCCTGGCCTATGGCAGTGGTTAGGGGTCAGTGTTGCAAACACAACTCTGTGTAGACTGCTTTGTTGTCTTCCTGGTGACTGGTGTAAATTAATATGCTTAGGCCCATGTCCCCTGTGGGGGCCAGCAGGAACAGTGGACTGACATCCTGTGGTAATATGGCCATTCAGGGGTAAAAATGGGAGCAGAATTGGCATGGCAGCCCACACTGTCACCCCAGCACTGCTGAGGCGTCAGGACAAAGTTTAGAGCCGCTGGGTAGAGCGCTTATCTAGCAAGCACAGTACCTGGGTTTGACAGAGAAGCAGGATCAGAGTGGCCAGGGTCCAGATGGGAGACCCCAGGCATGCACAGATCCCCCTTCTTCCCATTGCTCCTGTCTCTGACCATGTTTCTCCTGGAGCCCCCCAAAACTTTACCAAATGTTTCTCAGGCTCAAGGGGCTCTGCTGAGGTGGGAAGGGGATCTGAGAGAGTAGAACTTGGAGAATTTCAGTTTTATATTCAAAGCAGCTTTTACCTTGTCCATGGGCTTCTGAGTGGGTAAGCTCCTGAGCCTTGCTGAAGTATCTGATCATGCTCTGGAGAGAAGGCCGCCCTGCTAAAGGCCATATTCATCCAAGGGGCTGCATATGAACACCTAGAAATCCTCAGGTCCTTATTCTTCAGGTGTGGCAGTGGGGAGGCAGGTGTCAGCAGAATGGCATGGTGATGGTGACAGAATAGCCAGGGGGCAGCACATGTCTTTAATCCCATCACTCAGGAGGCAGAGGCAAGTTAATCTCTGAGTTCCAGGACAGCCAGGACTACATAGAGAAATCCTATCTCAAAACAAACAACAAACTAACAAAAGGGTGGCAGAAAATAAGAGAAATGAAAGAAAAAGCAGCCCCAACTCTGCAGGCCCTAGCATTTTGTCTTATTTCCTTCTTTCTCAGCAGATAATATTTTGTTGTTTTTCTTTTCTTTTCTTTTTTTTTTTTTTTTTTTTTTTTTTGAGACAGTGTCTCACTATGTAGTCTTAGCTAGCTTGTCTCACAGAGATCCACCTAATGGTGCCCTCTGAGTGCTGGGGTTAAAGGCATGTACTACTGTTCCCAGATATGTATGTGTGTGTATATATACACACACACACACACATACACATGTATGTATACACATATACACATACACATATTTATTTTTTTAAAGTTACATTTATGTGTATATCAATATGAGTGTGCAACACACAGCATGTGTATGGAGCTCAGAGGACAACTGGTCAGAATCAATTCTGTCTTTTCAACCACGTGGATCTCAGAGATCAAATTCGGGTTGGTAGGTTCTGCAGCAAACACCTTTGCCTATTGTGCCATTTCTTTGGTCCCAGGCAGTATTTTCAAGGTAAAGATCATTCACTGTTACTCACACATGACAGAATGGGCCCCTTACAGGTGTATAGGTCTGTGAGTTTTGCTTACACTAAGCACCACCCAGCTAAGATGCAGAACAGAGGCCTGACTCCCCCTCACTGACTTGCTGTTTGCCACTACTTAAGGAGCCGTTCAGCTCTCTCTGGCATACCTTGTCCTGTCTCCCCTCAGCAGTTCAGCCTTCCTTGCTAGGAAGTGCAGCAGCCTCCTAGAATACTGCCTGGGGACTCCTCCATGTGAAACAGACTTATGGGATATGGAGGGCACCAGAAGATGGTTAAGTCTGGGACATTGCCACATTGTTTGCAGAGTGCAGTGTACCTGGATCCTGATTTGTCTTTGAGACTAGCTCTTGCTGTTTCCTATAGGGTGGCTTTGAACTCTAGTGATCCTTCTGCCTCAGTCTTCAAAATACTGGGATTTAATGGCTTGTGCCACTATGTTGGCCAGCTCTTGGGAATTCAAGGCCAGCCTTTATTACATAAACCCTATCAAAAAAAAAAAAAAAAAAAAAAAAAAGGGTGGGGGCATGGGACTAGGTTGAGGTGCTGGGTTTCCTGGGAGTATTTGATAGGGGGATAGCGTCTGCTGGTATGCTGAACCCCAACAACAAAGCCATGTTTGTGCAGCTCCTGTCCCCCGAGGACTACCAGCGCTTCCTAGATCTGGGCGTGTCTATCGCAGAGAACCGCAGCACCTTGAGCTACCACTGCAAGACCCCTGACTGCAGGGGCTGGTGCTTCTTCGAGGATGATGTCAACGAGTTCGCCTGTCCTGTATGCTCCCATGTCAACTGTCTGCTCTGTAAGGTGGGACAGGGCCCACGTGGCCTCTTGCCTTCATCTGGCTAGGGCTTGCTGTGACTGGCTACGGCAACTGCAGAAGCTGTTTTAGGGTTATAGAGCCTATCAGCACTAAAGCAAATAGGATTTATATTCGGCTCCTACTGATGACCCTGGCTCCACCTCCCTGGACCCTGTGGGATCTGTAATATGGGTATAAGTTTTGTAAGTGAGGGCTTCCACTGATGGCACTCAGAGGCACTCAGTGCCAGTGGCGGGCCTCTTCTGCCGCTTCCAGCGCAAGCCCTAGGGGAAACGTCTCACTCAGAGCCCCTTGTCCTGCAGGCCATCCATGAGCGCATGAATTGCAAGGAGTATCAGGATGACTTGGCCCTTCGGGCTCAGAATGATGTGGCTGCCCGGCAGACAACAGAGATGCTAAGGGTAAGTCAGGGTCTTAGCAAGGGCCTAGGGACTTATCTTCTAGATGCTTCTTGGGGAGGACTAAGTTCACATATTCTTGGAGGTTTACCCACTCTTCTGGCTGCACCATTTCAAAGTGGGACTTCCAGTAGGGTGTCAGGTGCGGAGCTACAGGAAGAGTCTGGGTTGGGAGTCCTCAGGGACAGAGGAGCAGCTAGCCATGCCAGGCTCTGAGGGAGGGTACACTGCGGAGGGCAGGGCCAGGGTCTCAGTAGCTACCCTTCCAGGTGATGTTGCAGCAGGGTGAGGCGATGTACTGCCCACAGTGCCGGATTGTGGTGCAGAAGAAGGACGGCTGTGACTGGATCCGCTGCACTGTCTGCCACACTGAGATCTGCTGGGTCACCAAGGGTCCACGCTGGGGCCCTGGGGTGAGTCTTCAGGGTACTGGAGGGTTGAGGGTGCTATAGTTACTGGGGTGGGACTCAAAACTTCCAGCCATCAACAAAGTTATTTAATTTTGAGGCAGGGTCTCAGTATGTAGCCCTGGCTGACCTGGATCTCACTATGTAGACCAGGCTGCCCTCTAAAGAGAGCTACCTGGCTCTGCCTCCCAAGTGCTGAAAGGTGTGTGCCACCGAACCTGGCTTAATATTATGTTGTATTTGTCTGCACCTCTGTGTGAGAGGGGGAGGGAAGGAGGTGGGGAATGCGGCCAGTGCTCATGTGGAGGTCAGGACAGCTCAGTGGGGTTCGTCCTCTCCTTCCGTCTTGATGTCAGCAGTCTTGTGTGACACGACCTTTGATCTGCTACACCTTCTCACCAGCTCAGGGGAAGATTTTGTTTCTTTTTGGTTTTTGTTGTTTTTCCAAAACAGGGTTTCTGTGTGTAGTTTTGACTGTTCTAGAACTCACTCTGTAGCCCAGGCTGGCCTCCAGCTCACAGAGATCCACCTCTCTCTGCCTCCTGAGTGCTTTATTTCCAGCTGGTTTTCTTCTTTCCCTCTTAGATTGTTTCTCACTCTGTAGCCCTGGCTGGCTTGGAATTTGTGGTAGTTCTCCTGCCTCAGCCTCCTGGTGGAGATTATAGTATGTGTCACCTTGCTGGACTTGAGGGCTAAGAACTTTTACATCTTAAGAATTTCTCTTAAATTATCAAAAGGCCACAGTAAATAGTCCTGTAGCCTGCCCATCCCAGCCTTTTGCCTCTTGCCTACAGCTGTTGTGGTAGCAAAGCTTCTTGCTGCTCTGCCTGGGGGAGAGCAAGTCTGGGTCAGCAGAGTTGGAAGAGGGATTGCAAATCACTCCCTCTGGCACATATTTCCCACCTCTCAACTTCAGATCCCTCTCCATGGAGTGGAGACAGTGTCAGGGCTTAGAGACAGGTGGTACAGAGGGAACTGGACTATTTCCCTCTACCCAGGTGCTGATCCACCTGCAGCCGCAGCCCCTTCCCTCTCTGGCCTGGAGAGGAAGTCCATGGAGTTGAGGATGCTGAAGGGATTGGGTTGGGGCCGAAAGGCTTTCATGGCTGCCTCCTTCAGGTTGCTGAGGCAGGAGGGCTTCTGACAGCCACTTTGACCTTCTGATGGGCTCTGCCTTGGGCAGATGGAGTGACTTGGGGGATACCCTGTTGAACCACCCTGATACCTTCTTTTCTCTTCCTTCAGGGCCCAGGGGACACCAGTGGGGGCTGCCGCTGCCGGGTCAATGGAGTTCCTTGCCATCCTAGCTGTCAGAACTGCCACTGAGTTGAAGATACTGGCCCTCAATATTGACCCAGAACCACACGTGTAGCAGCTAACAGCAGGACTAGGCCAGGGGTTTTAGCTCTGGTTTGAGAAGGCCCTGAGCTCCACTGCAAGCCTGCTTGCTGTGTTAACAAGAGCCCCAGCTGAGCTGGTGTCATGGGGATTCCACTGCCTGTGTTGCTCCATGGAATTGACCAGACTATGGCCCTGAGCAGATACCCTACCCTTACTAGCCACCAGCCTTAATTAAACACAGCCCTGGCCTAAGGCCTGGATGGCTAGTGTTCTGAGCCTCCAAGTGACTGCTCTCCCTCAGCATGCTTCCCGAGGACCCACAGCCTCATCCTTTGCCTTGCTGGCTTTCTGGGCACTTTTGCTGCTGTTGCTGTTAAAGGCCTGGCACCTCTTAGGGCTGCTATGAACCCAAGCAGGTAGATTGGTAGGTCAGAACACATAGCCCATAGGGTCCAGCTCTGCACCCCTCTTTCTTTGTTGAATAGTGAAATAAAGTTGTTTTCCAAGAAGGAAGGTATGTTGTGCTTGAGGGAGTAAACGTCCTAGGCTGAATGCTACAGAGGCAGGATGGGGAGCTCTGAGTGCTTGGAACAGCACCTGGAGGTGATCTGTTGGCCTGGGAGGTTGTGGGAATCAGGCTGGCTCAGCTCTGGCACCACCATGTCTAACTCCTGGGACAAGCATTGCTAGGGCCGATATTAGCCTGTTCTGGCAAAATTTGCCGAGAAGGGCTTGAAGGTGAGAGGAAAGCCACAGTAACAGCTACAGACTGGGAGGAAAGGCTTGGCTGTTCCCCCCTTCTCCTGGGCATCTAACAAGGGGTTCAGTCTACTTACAGTCGGGCCGGAGGCGAGGCTCTGCTGCTGGTGTCTGTTCTCGTGCTTTCCCTCCACTCTGACCCACCCAGTCCCTTCTGAGACCGAGTACTGCTGTCTTCCCACACTGTGATTCCTAACAGCAGGCATAGCACCTGTGGTCAAAGCCTCACTCTTGATGCTAGGCCACGGAGCTTTTCCAGGGTAGATGTTTTCTAGCCCCTGCAACGTAGAGCCCTGGATAGACATATAGTCTTGAGTGGGATCAAAACAGGAACCCAAAGAGTGAGGATTGCTTCTAGAAATAAGGTCTATGTAACCCAGGTTGTCCTTGAATTCATGGTAATCTTCCTGCCTTGGCCTCCAGGGTGTTGGATTACAGGCATGCACCAGGCTTGGCCTGACCAAAACTCATTGTACATGTGCTCTTCCTCCATTACCCAGTTACCCAAATCTCACTCATCCTTTGTGTTCAGTCCTTGAGTTTGAGGCTGACTTAGGTCATCTGTCACCCAGACTGCTCGTTAGCCCTCTACTGTAAGCTACCAGAGGTTGGCCTGTTAACCCTTTGAGTCTCACCGCTGCCATATCAGAGGGTATCAAAGGCTGGTAGCCTATTGTGGGAGAGCGAAGATCCACAAAGAATGCCTACATCCAGCACCGACTCCACACTCCTGACTGGCTCCTCTGCAGGCAGAGGTAGAAAAGTAGAGACCCAGCTGCTGAGTACTCTTACTGCTGAGAGCGGAACTGTTTAGAGGATGGAGTGGTGGTTCTCAACCTTCCTAATGCAGTTCCTCATGATGCAGTGACCCCAAACATAAAATTATTTTCATTGCTACTTCAGAACTGTAATTTTACTTCTGTTAATGAATTGTAATGTAAATATTTTGGAGATAGAGATTTGCTGAAGGGGTCATGACCATAGGTTGAGAACAGCTAAGCTAGAAGCTGAGTGAGGCAATCACTATCAGTGTTCTCAGTAGACAGAAACTAGGCATAAGGGCTGGGGCATCCCTTCCACAACACGCTGTTGGATTCTGAACCCAAGCATTACAATCCAGGCCTGCAACACAAAAAGGCCCAGAGCATATCTGCACCTGTCACCTAGCTGTGAGGGTGCAACAGCAGCTGCAGTAGTATGACGGCCACACTTCCTGTATGACTGGTACTTAGAAAATCTGCAGAAAGCATGTACTGCTCTCCTAAGGGCATCCAAGCTCAGTTTCTGGCACCTGTAACAGGTGGCTTACAATCACTTCTAACTCCAGCTGATACAACCTGACCTCCAGGGACACCTGCAATCACATGTACACATTACTGGCAACAAAATCTTAAAAAAGAAAAAAATCTTAACACTTTTGCTAAAAATCCTACTTGTGCCCACAAAGGATTAAAGAAAGGATGGAAGCCTGGAGTCTCAACCTTGATTTTGGATCAGTCTCCTGCTTGCCTCTGCTTGGGCATCTTAATCACATGCCCACTTGAGAGGCCCTCGTCATAAACATGTCCTAAATGAAGCCTTGAAGACAGGTCCCTCCAGATGAGAGCACTGTCCACCTTACTGAGTGCAGTCATCACTGAGGAGGTGGCGCTGATCCTTTCAGGCAGTAATGGGAAGGCCAATTCTTTCTCACATCAGTACCCAAAGATGACTTGACATCACTGGACCTTTGTTCCATGTGCGGCTCAAACTGCTTCTCTTGTCTCTAAGTTGGGCGTCCAGAAAGGAAAGTGGCTAGTCTAGCCATTTCTGGCTGCTACAGCCAGGACTTTTGCCCCAAACTGATTACAAAACTGGAAAGGCTGTGTGCTGACAGCCAAGGCTGACAAGTCTAGTCTACAGACACAGGCCCAGACGTTAGCTGTGCCCAGGGCAGAAGTTGGTGGGCACCTGAAACCAGGTCTATTTCTAGGCAAGCAGAAGAGGTACAAAGACAAGTGATTAGGAACCACATACGGGTGTTTATTTCATACAGGGCTCTGTACAAAACATCTACACGTATCTTTACAGAATAAGTAAATACCTGAAGGTAAATTGACAATGCTTCTCAGCAGGGGAGCCCTGGTACAGGCACACACCACTCTCTTCAGCTTAGCACAAGCCAGTGCCACCTGCTTGTTTGGATGCAGAATTGTGGCTTGGACCCTGGGCCCATGCCCCTCCCTCCCCTCAGTCAGCACACTTCCTACAGCTCTTCAAGTATGCCAAAGGTACAGATGACAACTTCCTGTGGCAGACTGACAGTATCTGTTGTCACTGCATTGCTCTGGATCCTGGGAAATTCTCCTTTGTCCTGAATTAATCCCCGTGAATCACTCGCCCCAGGCAGGGCTCCTGTGTGAACGACTTACCGCTCCAGCTTGGTTTGGTTAAAGTGCTTTGTGTAACTCAGCCTGGACACCTCCTATGTGCTCTGGTTTGTGGCTGCCCGGCACGCAGAGCATCCCACTGCATACAGTGGGCACAGGGGACACATTGGGTGTGGATACGGCAGGACTGGAGAAGAGTGCCCAGGAGAGATCAGGAAAATAGAAGCATGGAGATGCTTCCTACTACTCACTCTTTAAAGCAGCAAAAGGCACTTTTTGTTTTCAAGCCAGAGTTTCTATAAAACAAACCTGGCTTTGCTTTTAACAAAGCCATCCTAGGAAGACTAAGTGATCCCATGGAGCCCACACACCCCTCCTTGAGCCCAGGGGTAAGAGGGGCTGGTGGTGTGGGGTTCCTGCCAAGACCTGTCTACATGCTGGCAAATTTCCAAGGACATTCCCAGCCTGACCCAGCAGCTGAGACCACTACAGACAGGCCAGGGTGGGAGACTGGCGGAAAATAAGGAGAGCAAGACAAGAAGTGACACGGGGGCATGGGCTGTTCACAAAGCAACTTTGGCTAAGCTGAGCCCCTGCTCATATCTCAGGTACAATCCTGTCATCCCAGATAATTGGGACCTGAGTCAGGAGGATCAAAAGTTCAAGGCCAGCCTGGGTAACTTAGGTAGACCCTGTCTAAAAAATAAAACTACGAAAAAGTCTGGTGCTACTCAGTGGTAGAATATTTGCCTCACATGTGCAAGGTCTTGGGTTCCATTCCCCTCCAAGAAAGGAAAAAGTAAATGTTAGCCCAGTACATGCTCATCACTGATAGCTTCTCCCAGGAAGGAACTACGAGAGACGAGGCTGGAGAGATGGCTCCACCGTTAAGAGTGCTTACTACTTCAGTTTTACTAGAGGACTGGCGTTCAGATCCCAGAACCCACACCAGGCTCCAGGAAATCTGAAGCCCACTTCTGGCTTCTGTGGGCACCTGCACACACACATAAGTATTTTTTTTAAGTGAGGATACTTGCTATGTTAGGTGTAGTATACAATCATAAAAATAGTATTAAAAATGTCTTTATAGGTAATGTCATGTGGCTTATAGAGAAAGAATAGGGAAACATAGGCAACACCATCCAGGAGATTAGCATTCCTCTGCTGTGATCTCTAGGCTGGGATCAGAACTATTAACTAGAACCCAGCTCATGTCTGTCTCTGACTTTGTCCAGCTGCTCCCAGCCTAGAGTTCTCACCTCTCGCTTTCATCCCCAGGCTGGACTTTGTCAGGAGTCCCTGCCTGCTCTATCTCGGAAACAGAACATGTGGTGCTATAAGGAGGGCCTCTCTGTGCCCAACTTTCTTCTAGGCAGTGAGCTGGGTAGCCAGGTGTTCCAGAGCCACTTCCAACAGTTGAGGAGCAAAGAGCACTCAGGTCCACTAAGCCCAGTATCAGGCACCAAAGCCAAAACGTAAGCTGCCAAGGGCAGCAGAAGAGAACACCCCTGACGGAAACCCTTTAATTACAGCAATTCCACCTCTTGTGCCTTTCTGGAAGTGGGGAGAGCTTGGTGCACTGGGTGAGAAAGTGGCTCCTTGGGCTGAGTTTAGGGGAACAGCTGCAGCTGGAACTTAGGGGCCCACTCCAGGGCACTCTTCACCACTGCTAGTGCCGCTGCTCCAAGTGCCACTGTCAGCCCCATCACTGCCAGTTTCACAAAGCGGTTGGTCCTTGGTTTGGTCAGGACATCTTTTGTTCGAGCCTCAGGCCGCAGAAGTCCCCGAAACCGCTGCCGCAGCACCATGTCTGGCCTCTGCTGGGCCGATGCCAGCTCAAAGTCTTTGAAAGTAGAGGCTGCCGTTCTGTGGACAGGAGCAGAAGGTGGCACAGAGGGACAGAGGACACTGAGAGGACTGCTGCAGAGCAGGCTACTGTCCAGCTCTCCTGGACAAAGACCCATAAGTACCTGCTACCATGTAGATCTCTGCAAACACCAGACAGGCTGACCCTCCCTCTGCTGGCTTCCACTGCCCCAGCTGCAGCAGTGCCTCCCCCATCTCACCTCTCAGCCTCCTGCTGTGCAGCTGCCTCCCTTGCAAGTTCAGAAGGGGGAAACTGAACAAAGAGGTCTCCGGCTCTGCTGATGAGAGTCTCATAGGGCAGGTCCTGAGGGATCTGGGACAATAGGTGGTGGACAGAGGCCATGTCACAGTCACAGTCCAGGACTTCCTGCTCCCGGTACAGCACAATCTGGCAAAGGCAGGCTTTGAATCAGACACCAGAGGTACATGACCTAGGTAGGCACTTGCTCTTTTTTACACACAGACCTAAGTCTTAGTAACAGACAGTGCTCAGCCCAAAAGGTTGGCAAATGCTATAGCCCATTCCAACTATAATGTGAAAGACTGACCAATTCTAGCAAGTCCTCCCAGAACACCTGTCTGCTCAAGGGCACCCTAAGTCTTGAAACAAACTGACATTCTTATAGGAAGAAAAAAGGACTACAGCAGACTCTGAGAAGCCTCAGAGCAGCCTGACAATCATCTTGCTTCCTTCAGGCATCCTCCTGACAAGAGTGTTCACGTCCATAGCTGCTGAAGGCCACTCTCCACTCCACTCTCCTTCACCACCCACTCCTCTTTCAAGCCTAATACCAAGCCCCTTTCTTCCTGAAGCCTGGCACTGGCAGGCAGACTGAACTGTCATCTATGCCCATCATGCCCACTAGCTACCAGTTCCAGGTGATGTCAGCGGGATCACTGACAGTCACTTGGCACGCTGGTGCTTTGAAGGGTCAGGAGTCTCAAAGTGAGGACAGTTGCTTAACCAACATTCCCTGACACTTCCCAGTCTGGGGAGTGGGCCAACAGCTGGGGAGCCACTGTCCCCTTCAAGAACACTGATCAAGCTAATGGGTAACAGTGAACCTAGTCATTGCCCCCCAGTGTGTACCTACCACAGCTGCAAAGTAAATGGGCATGAGCGGGTGGCAGGCCAGGAAGAAGTCGTATAACCGCACAACATGCCTGAAGTCCGACAGGACGTGCCCAAACCAGGTGATAAGCCAGCTGAGGGCAAAGATGGTCCCCACCTCAGCACTAGGAACAAAGGAAATCCAGATGTTAGGTGCCCTGTCAGCTCATCTCAAAAGCACAGTACCCAGTAAGCTCTCCAGGACTGTGGACAGGCCTGAATTTCCAGACACAAAGAATGGACAGAAAGAAGCCTGAAGAATTTGACACTAACCATTAATATGAGGCTACAACTAAAGTCGGTTTGTGAAGAAACAAAGAGCTAGAAAGCATGGTGGCGGCTGCCCTGTGTGTCCATGTACACACAGACGTGGACTCACCTCTGCATGAAGTCATGGAGTTGTGGGTTCACTTGGTCAATGATGGGCATCAGATAATTTAGGATGTGCTTGGTGTTGTCCATTGTGGGATCCATGAAATCCCTATGAGAAGATAATCCAATCAATGCACTTGGTCAGGTTCAACAGTTTAGGTTAGGGCTGCTGAAAGAGTGGGCTCAAACGACTCGGACACTGACTCAACATCCTGAGAAAGCTGGAGGAGTGACACCGTCCTGGCACAAAACCAGATGCACAGGTACCTGAGGTGGTGGGTAGACAACTTTTCTACCAGGGATGTTGCCAGCTTCTCCCCCACTACCAGCAGGAAAGTGACCACTATGTCATGGTAGCCCTGGTAGTAGTGGAGCTGAGGGTTGCGATCCAAGATGAGGAGGATGATGTCAATTAGTTCTTCCTGAAGCCCTTCTCTCTGCTCATCTGGCATGCCTGGGAAGAGGAGATGCATCTGAATTGGCAAGGAGCCTAGTAACAAAGATTAGGCCAGCATGATTTTCAGAGAAAAGTATCCAATAACAGACAGTGAATTACAAAATAGTTGGCAATTCCTTGAAAAATTTCTTGAATAATCTACATATTACATATGTGACACAGGAAAAGCCTGTGCTTATAGTAGGGTCCCCTGACAAAACTGCCTAACTAAAACCTTACAGTCAGCATGGCCAATCATGGGGAAAGACTGCACATGCCTCTGAGAAGCCAGGCTGCCACGAGCTCTGCACCCCAGCTCCAGAAGTTCTGGTATCTGCACACTGATACACATGCAAGCAAAAGACCAATGCACATAAAATAAAGAACATTTAAAACAATAAAAATAAATAAATGGTGAAAGATGAAGTATTCAGTGGATTAGATATTTTGGGAACTGTGATGGCTGTTTACCCTTAAATAGTTCAGAAACAAAATCACATGTGTTTGTATAAAAAGAAAAAAACAGGCAGGGCTGAAGAGATGGTTCAGAGATAAGAGCACTAGCTGATCTCCCACAGGTCCTGAGTTTAATTCCCAGCAACCATAACCATCTAAAATGAGATCTGGTACCCTCTTCTGGCAAGTAGGCACACATGCAGGCAGAATACCATCTACAGAAGAAATAAATCTTTTAAAAAGATTCCACTGCTTTAAAAAAAAAGGAAAGAACAGACAATTAATGTGGCAACATGTGAATCTGTGATCAGCAGAAAAGTACCTAGAGACTTCTTTGTCCTACTTCTTAATTTTATTAAAAAAGAAAATAAACTATCTTTTTTCATTTTACATACCAGTAATCCCAGTTCCCACTCCCTTCCCGCCTCCCATTTCCTCCACCTTTCCCACCAACCCTACTTCTTGGAATGAAATTATGTAAGGAATTATATGAAAATTAAAAATGTTGTATTTGGGGCTGGAGAGATGGCTCAGAGGTTAAGAGCATTGACTGCTCTTCCAGAGGTCCTGAGTTCAATTCCCAGCAACTACATGGGGGCTCACAGCCATCTATAATGAGATCTGGTGCCCTTTTCTGGACTGCAGGCAAAAATGCAGACAGAACACTGTATACATAATAAATAAATATTAAAAAAAAGTTGTATTCAAACCGGGCGGTAGTGGCGCACACCTTTAATTCCATACAGCTCTTGGGAGGCAGAGGCAGGCGGATCTCTGTGAGTTCAAGGCCAGTCTGGTCTACAAGAGCTAGTTCCAGGACAGGCTCCACAGTGACAGAGAAACCTTGTTTCAAAAAATGTTTTGAGCCGGGCGGTGGTGGCGCACGCCTTTAATCCCAGCACTTGGGAGGCAGAGGCAGGCGGATCTCTGTGAGTTCGAGACCAGCCTGGTCTACAAGAGCTAGTTCCAGGACAGGCTCCAAAGCCACAGAGAAACCCTGTCTCGAAAAACCAAAAAAAAAAAAAAAAAAAAAAGAAAAAAAAATGTTTTGATAAAGAATTATGAACCTGTTCTTCCTTTAGTCAGAGCTCAAAGGGCATAAGGCCATGCTTAGCCCATGTACCAAGATCAAGACACCTAAAGTCGAGAAGGCTGGAGAGTTCGGACTCTGCATCTACAAGGCACCCCTGGATCTGAAAGTGACCTTGAATCACAAGGTTCTGTTAAGGGAGTTAAAAAACACAACACCAAAGAAACCGAAGCTGCTGTTGGTTGGAAAGTTGTCATGATCTGTTTTAATTCCTCTACTAAAATCGATCCAGAGCTGGGTAGTGATGGTGCGCGCCTTTAATCCCAGCACCCGGGAGGCAGAGGTAGGAGGATATCTGTGAGTTCCAAGCCAGCCTGGTATACAAGAGCTAGTTCTAGGACAGGCTCCAAAGTGATAGAGAAACCTTGTCTCAAAAAACAAAACAAAACAAAACAAAATCCACAAAACTCCACTTTTGCTATTGTATGAACTGGAGAAAATAGTCACTAAGAAGCAGGTAATCTTTGCTGCTCAGCAGAGTCCTGCCTTAGCCAGTTTGAAAAAGTCACATGGAAAATAAACAAATGTACCTAGGAGGGGCACATTGACTGACAGGAGATGGTGGGAGGCCTGCCACAAAGGTTTTCACAAGAATGACACACAGCAAGTCAGTGTAAACTTTGCAGGGCTGACTGGTCTGGTGTTTGTGAGAGCCCATGAGAGCCCATGTACAGTAATGCTAACTCTGAGTTCCAAGAATGAGTTCTATATCAAGCCTGACCTCATGAAATATTTTAGAAGAATGTCACCAAGGACAGCTTTCTTATGTGCTTAGCTCAGCATTCAGCTACAAGCAGGATTTGTGAGAGAAAACAGCAAGATTAAGGAAGGGTCCACATTAAATTGAACAATAAAGGTTCAAGGTAAGACTAAAGATCACTCCTTGCCCACATTAATTCCACCTTCTCAAAAGAGGTACACTATAAACGAGAAAGCAAAGAAAACCAAGAATTAAGTGAAACCAAGAAAGCAGCGAGAGCAAGAGTTATAGTCTGATCGAATTTCTGGTTTATGATCAGTCAGGCTGGCCCAGAGGACATGAGTGGAAAGGGTTTAAAATGCCCAGAAGGAACCAGTGTGCAGGAAGATCACCAGACTGGTGACATAAACGCAAGGAGTAAAGGATGCAGAGGAAAACAGGGAGGCACCTGCCCTCCATCACCTCAACTGGCCCAGCAGGGTAGAAAGAGAGGACTGGGCCATGGGATGTGCTATATCATAACCTCACTGTCTGGCTACCAGCCTGTGGGAGCTCACAAGCCTCCCAGGAAGAACAGATCCAAATAGGGCAGAAGCCTGTGATACATGTGTGCCAACCGGAGCTTGCTTCAGCTAAGTGTGGCCAAATATCTCTTCAAAGGTCAAGATAAAGTTACACGGGAAGAAAGCTAGATTATACAGATGAAGTTTGCTGCCCAGTACCCTCGATATGAAAACAGAAAGTATAGTCTTTTTCTTGTCCTGGAAAACAAGAGACAATTTCAGGAACATATTCTACAAACATGCAGGGAAAGGCTCCAGCCATCACAAGGCACCCAGTAACCACACATGTGAAGTAACACTCACCAAATGAAGTTAATAGTTCCCATTAGGATACATTCCAAACCAACCTGCTACCAAAGCCAGACCCCTTGCCCTGCCAATCTTTACAAAGCTCCTCTAGGGCACAAGGGCAGACAAGGATGCAAGAGTTGCTTCTCTGACTTGCCACCTCTGGGCACAAAGAATCCACAGTGAGGGTTTCCACTTGAGTGGTTGAGAGCAGGGTTCTTTCTGCATGCATGCCTCTGTTGCTGGGAAGAAAACACCCTAATCCCAGCAGGCATCATCATAAGAAGGTAAATGCAAAGGGACAGAAAGCCTCAGTCTAGATGTAGCAAGTCTGGAAATCTGCTCACCAGGAGGGAAGCGCCGAAGAGACCGCCTGACATCCAGCAGCACTTGCTGGTAATCCTTGCTCAATTGTCGCAGATCCTTCCCTAGCAGAGAAAGAAGAACATGGTATTATTGCAAAGAGGTCTGGAAAACCAACTGAGGGGTAAATTCTTCTGGGGCTTCCAGTATAGTTCATGGTAGAGAGCTAACCTAGCAAGCTTGATGCCAGAGTTTAGACCCACATCACAAAGAAAGCAAACAGTTATAAAAACGACTTTCTGGAATGATAGTTGAGACCTAGAGGACACACAGAGCAGTCTTTTCCTCAAGAGGACAAGACTGAAGATGTAATACCTGCATCTAAGCACCAGGTACAAGTAGAATCCCAACCACGCAGTCAGGTGCAATGCTGGATTACACTTGTAATCCCTGTCCTTGGGAGACTGTGGCTGAGGGATTGCCTCAGGTTTGAAGTCAACCTAGGCTACCCAGCAAGACCCCATTCAAAATAAAAATTTAAAAAGAGAATGAAAAACAAAAAGAGGAAGAGGAATACTAAAATGGGAGAGGCCAAGGACACAGTTTAATGGCACAGTGCTTGCCCAGCACATGCAAGGCCCTGGACTGGATGCCCACTACTACTGAAAACAAATACCAGGAAAGATGGATTTGACAGGTAATCTCTAGTTTTAAACACAGCTGTTTCATGTCTGATGAGCACAAAGGAGGGAAGAGCCTGTCCACACGTACCTCTCAGGCTCCATGACTAGAATTAGGAACGAGGCATAGTGTGTGCTCAGCATGTGAGCACTGTAACTCTACGTGCAGGGCCTTGAGCATCTCAAGATATGGGCATGGAAGTGGCACTGGAGTGAAACGTCACTGAATGCTAACGAACAACTGCACCTTAAAAGTTTGGGTATAGCTGGGTGGCGGCGGCACATGCCTTTAATCCCAGCACTCGGGAAGCAGAGGCAGGAGGATCTCTGTGAGTTTGAGGCCAGCCTCACAGAGCTCTACTTCCTGGGTACTGGATTAAAGGCAGTACTAGGATTACAGGCATGTGCCATCACAACTAGTTTTATGCAGTGTGGGGACTGAACTTTGTGAATGCTAGGGAAATGCCTTTATCGACTGAGCTAGAGAGATGGTTTACAGATAGAAAAATGTATCTTTCTCATCCCAAGCCAAGTGCTGCTGTGTAAGTGTTGATTTTCCTCACAATCCACACAGAAAACTATCAGAGGAGCCTGTGCAAGACTTCCTCTTTCTCCCTCCCAGGACCACCCTTCTAACACAGGCCCATTGCCCTGAGGAGGCCAGTTTCAAACATCTGTCACATCTGTAACAAGTGGCAACCTAGCATCCACTTGGCACCACATCATCAAACTTTTTAGCACATGAGTCATTTGAATCACGTCCAGTATGTGGACACAGCAGGGCACCAAGACTGCCAAGTGAACGAGAGAAGGCCCAGCACACCAGGACACCGCCCAAAGAGGTGGCAGGTGGGCACTGGCTACAGCTCTTGTGCTCAAGGACTTGCTTCACTGCATGGCTGACAGATTAGCTCGTTAGCAGCTTCCGGCAGAACTGAAGAACTCTGGAACTCCAAGGAACCTTAGCATTTCTGTAATGTACCCAGAGGCCAGAAGTGATGGAGGAGAGTTATCTGTCTATGTTTCTCTCATTGGTTAATTAATAAAGAAAACTGCCTTGGCCCTTTAAGAGGACAGAAAATTAGGTAGGTGGAGTAGACAGAACAGAATTATGGGAACAAGGAAGTAGAGTTGGGGAGACGCTTCAGGCAGTCGCCATAGTGAGTCTCCATGCTGCTCCTCTCCGAGATGGACGCAGGTTAAGATCTCTCCTGGTAAGCCACACCTCGTGGTGCTACCCAGATTACTAAATATGGGTTAAAGGAAGATGTGAGAATTAGCCAATAAGAGGCTGAAACTATGGGCCAGGCAGTGTTTTAAAAGAATACAGTTTCCGTGTAATTATTTCGGGTGTAAAGCTAGCCGGTGGCCGGGTGGCGGGACGCAGCCCCGCCGCTTCACACTACACAGAAGGGGACATCAAATCTCCTGGAACTAGAGTTAGACATGGTTGTGAGCCACCATGTATGCTGGGAACTGAACCCAGGTTCTCTGCAAAAGTAACAGGTGTTCTTAACTGCTGAGCCACTTTTCCAGCCCCTAAGATAGGCATTTTTAGTAAACTCCTCTAACTAGACAACTTTACTCCCGAGTTGAAACTCCCCACCCCCAGCTTTTGGTTCCTTACTTGACACAGGTGGTGGCTCATTGGTGTTAACATTGAGGAGCTTGGGCCACACTTGGCACCTGATCTCATCAGTCAGGAGCCCTCCCTCGCTGATAGCCATTCGTCGGAGGGCGGCCACGTCAATGGGATCACTGTTCAGGGCCTGGTGTATCTCCGCCACCTTCTTTTTCCTTTTGGCATTAAAGTCTGGGGAAACAAATAGATATACAATGTGCATACAGAGAATGAAGCACACACTTAGCACGTGCAGTGTTTGGCTTTAGAGTCCCTATCTCAACTTGGTATGCAGTAAATCGGGTACCTTCTCTTAGACAGCTCTAATCCTCAAGCTTGCTTCTTATACAACCTACACATATTTGTCACACAGTGGAAAAAACACTATGGCCATACCCCAAATAAGTAGCAAGACATGATAGTTTTAGGAAGTATTCAGTAAGTACCAGTGTATCTAGCAGCTACTGTCAATGTGTTCGCAGAACACAGGTATCTCAATGTAAATGTTTTTCTTGAATTGGGGAGTACAGTGGGAGAGGACTTGCCTAGCATAGTAGAGGTCCTGGGTTCAACCTCTAGCACTGAAAAAAATTTTAATTCTACATTTTAACAAAACCATATGCAAGTCTCAGCCATAGGCTAAGAGAACTAGTAAAACACTAACCGCAGGGAGACGTTTTTGAAAGCCAAATGTCAGAGGAATGTGTATTTCTATTGTGTCTGGTGGTTCAAGAGGCTGTGACAGTGTATGAAAGTCAACGGTTTCCCAAAAGTCACATTCAGGGATGGAGAGATGGCTCAGCAGTTAAAAGTGTACAGTGCATTCCAGAGGGCCCAGCTCAGTTCCCAGTACCCACAAAAGGCAGCTCACAACTACCTGCATCTCCAGTTCTGGGAATTCACAGCCTCTTCTGGCCTCTGCAGGTACCAGATATGAGTGTTTACATGTAAACACTCACACACATAAAATAAAAATTAAAAAAAATCTTAAAGTCACATTCATTTTTGGCAATCAGAAAGTGGTATGCTTTTTTTTTTCCCCCTGTATATTTGTGTTTTTCCCGCATGTTTGTGTGAGCATCTCATCAAAGCCCGGGGTCAGTGGAGTCAGGAAAAGTTTCAGATCCCCTGAAATGGAGTTAAGGATGACTGTAAACAGCCACATGTATGCTGGGAACTGAATCCAGGCCCTCTGCATAAACAATAAGTGCTCTTAACTCCTGCACAATCTTTCTACCTCCTGTCTTTTGCTCTCCATATAGCCAAGAAGAACCATGAACTTCTGATCCTCCTGCCTCTGCCTCCCGAGTACTGCAATAGGGGCCTATGCTACCATGCAGTGGATTGAACCCAAGGCTTCCTAGCATCCCACCAACTGACCTACATCCCAGCCACAAAGAAGCTCACATTTATATGCAAGAGTCTGTTACTTATAGCTAGTTTATAATGTTGAAATATTATTTTAGAAGCTAGGTACAATGGAGCATTCCTTTATTCCAGCACTTGGGAAGCAGACTTAGGAGTATCCCAAGTTTAAAGCCAGCCTTTCTTCTACATAGCATGTTCAAGGACAGCCTGGGCTATGGGAGCCTATTTCAAAAAACAAAACAAAAATGATTTTTTATCTGGGGGAGGGGGTTCAAGACAGGGTTTCTCTGTGAAGCCCTGGCTGTCCTAGAACTCACTTTATAGACCAGGCTGGACTTGAACTCAGAGGTCTCCCTGCCTCAGCCTCCTGAGTGCTGGGATTAAAGGCATACACAACCATGCCCAGATCAATTTAAAAAAAAAAAAAAAAGACAGGCTCAGCCAGGCGGTGGGTGGTGCACGCCTTTAATCCCATTACTCGGGAGGCAGAGGCAGATCTCTGTGAGTTCGAGACCAGCCTGGGCTACAAGAGCTAGTTCCAGGTTGGCCAGGAACTTACTATGTAGACTAGGCTGGCCTCTAACTCACAGAGATCTGTCTGCTTCTGCCTCAAAAATTAGTTTTTTTAGAAAGCAGGATTGCATCTTAGACTACTAACTCATTTCAATAGTATAAAGCCTCTTGATTTTCAAGTGGAACATCTACTTTTATGAACAGCAGATGATGTTGTTAAGAGTTTATGGTTACCTGCACCACTGAAAAAATAAAAACTATAAGGATTTCAACACAAAAACACCAAATGTCACAAGGCAGTACACTATAATTATCAAGAAAACCTGTATGTAGATGATAAGGCCAAGAGTGCAGTACACTACAGTAAGTCAGGCCAACCTACATATGCATAAACACATCTATAGAATAAATACTAGATACTAGAAACTGGTTATTGTAAGGCAGACACCACCATAAGAAGGTAAGTAAGACAAGTAACAATATCACACGGTATTTTAGATTCTGGAACAGGTACTGAATAGATGACCTTAATAATGTCCTAATCTGAGACAACAGTCTACAACTGTGTTCATGACAAACTGGAGTTGTTTTTTTTTTTGTTTGTTTTTTTTTTTTGGTTTTTTTCGAGACGGGGTTTCTCTGCAGCTTTAGAGCCTGTCCTGGAACTAGCTCTTGTAGACCAGGCTGGTCTCGAACTCACAGAGATCCGCCTGCCTCTGCCTCCCGAGTAATGGGATTAAAGGCGTGTGCCACCACCGCCCGGCTCAAACTGGAGTTGTTAAGAGTCCTGGTGACATATCTGTGTGAGCTATGACAAATGAGAGCTTTGGAGTCATATGCAACTGGAGGTCAAACAGGAAGAACCTAGGTAAACCTGTTCTATTACTACACTGTTGTTGCTGTCCCTAGTAACACAAGACAGTGACCAGCGTCTGAGATTTTCCTGGTATAAGTCTAGCCTCTGAGCATAACTTCTCAGAGTAAATTCAAATTGTTCTCTTCACTCTCAAGACTGGTCCAGGTTGGATGTTAAATTGAATGGCTCCTTTACCTAGAGATAAAAAAAAAATCAGGCTCTTCTCTCAGTAAAGGACACCACCAAATATTTCTGAGGTATGTCAAGCTCTTGCCTCAGTGGTGCCTCCCTTCCAGGCTCCCGTGCACTATGAGGCCCATCATTTAATGGGTCTGTAGGAAGTACTGAGGTGAAGAACGAACAATGGCTTGCTCACAGCTCCTGAGAAGCTCACAGCAGGAAGGGACACAATTATTACATAGGGTATTTGAGAACCCTGAAGGATGGCAAACCCTGAAAGGCTTTGCCAGGATTTGATTCTGAAATTCCCTAAGAACTGCCACACTGACGTGTGTCAAAGGCAAAGCATGCCTGGCAGAGGAAAGTGTTGTAGAAGGAACAGCGGGGCTGCATCCCACCACCCGGCTAGCTTTACCCAAAATAATTACACGGAAACTGTATTCTTTTAAACACTGCCTGGCCTATTAGGCTAACTTCTCACATCCTGCTTTAACCCATATTTAGTAATCTATATAGCACCACGAGGTGGTGGCTTACCAGGAGAGATCTTAACCTGTGTCTATCTTGGAGAGGAGAGGCATGGCAACTGCATATGGCGACTGCCTGAAGCTTCTCCCCAACTCTGCTTCCTTTCTCCCACAATTCTGTTCTGTCTACTCCGCCTACCTAATTTTCTGTCTCTTAAAGGGCCAAGGCAGTTTCTTTATTAATAATGAAAGTAACACACAGACACTCTTCCATCAAAGTGTGTGAGCAAAGACATCATACAAGAAAACACCATGGCAAGAAAACAGGCACAGGGAACAGTAGAACAAGAAACAGGGAACATGGAAGTTATGACTGGAGTCGGGGAGCTCAACTTGAGTTGAGTGGTTCAGCAGGAAGTCTGGGCTCTCTCTGAAGGGCTACACACATCCTCCGGAGACAAGGCTGCATGCTTCCCAAGAGGATCAAGAAGGTGAGCAATGTTGTTGTTGTTATTGTTCTTTTTCACTTTCCTGCAGGGCAGGGATGAGCGCAGGGTTTATGAAATTTCACAGGGATCCCTACCTACCACGGGAGCTATGCATGCTGTGTGACCTCAACAGCACGGCTGAGCAGGAAACTGAGCAGGAACTGAATTAGTTTAACAGTGAACACAACATCAGCTCCATACAAACCTTGGCAGTAAGAACCCTTGCATGCTCTACACACCACAGGGAGGAGCACTGAGGTGGCAGTCCCAAAGTCACTTTCAACTTCTGCTGAGCTTTCACCAAGAGCATGGAAAAACCTTATTTCTGCCCATTCCCAGTAAGCTACTCAGCAATGTGGGGAAGAACATAGTTTGCAAACTCCCGGATTCCCATGAGGTTTAGGCAAAGACACAGCTATGAGGTAACTAATTCTGGACCAAGCCATGGCTACAATACTTACTTCTCCCTGATGTTTTCAGCTTTTTGTTGTTTTTTGTTTTTATTTTTAAAGACAGGGTCTCTCTTTGTAGTCCTGGCTGTTTTGGAACTTGCTCTATAGACCAGGCTGGCACTGAACACTGACTCCTGAGATCAAAGGCATGCAACACCATGCCTGGCTGTTGTTGTTTTTGAGACAGGGTCTCAAACTAGTCCTGGCTGGCCTGGAACTCAAAGTTCTGCCTGCCTCTGCCTCCTGAGTGCTGGGATTAAAGTTATGCCCACTGAACCTGGCTAAACCTCTTGATTTTGACTACGTGGAACTCAAAAAGCATGTGTAGTAGAATAAATTATGTAGCTTACTTAGTTTCTGCTCTTCTGAAACAAAACTTCCACATAGTAAGTACATTACTTTTCCCCACACTACTGTGTAGCTTACTGCAGAATTCTGAACACTTCTGTACATTTTCTGGCTTTCCTGACAACTCTGGGTGCTTTCCTGAGGAGGGTACTCAAATGTGGACTTGGAGTGCTATCTGATCACTTGGATACTGCCATCCTTAACCTTATTCCAGTAGGTAAGGTTGGCAGGGCCAGTGAGATAGCTCAGTGGGAAAAGGTATTTGCATACAAGCCTGATGACCCAAGTTCTATCCCCAGATCTCATAAGGCGGCAGGAGAACTCATGGGAGTTGTTTTCTGACTGTGACATGTACTCAGTAGTCACAAGTGTAAAGTTTAGTGGCAGATGAGGAAGTCATTCCTACATATGCCACCCTACACATACTTTCCTGAGCCCAATGTGTAGCATTTTATTGTAACACAGAAAGAAAACAACTCAAGAGAACTCAAGTGAGCCACTGGTGTACAAACTGCACAGCGAGGCCAACCGCTAGCCTATACCATAGAGCATCAGGGTCACTACTGAACAACTAATTCACAAACATCCTATTTATTCTTCAAAGTGAAAAGTCACAGTTGCCCCTTCTTTAATCAGAGAAAGATTAAAATTCATGTCTACTATCTGTTTTATTTTAAGGTAAATTCAACTAACAATTTCTTTACGCTTCACTTGGAGGAGCAGTGCATCATTTACTCCTAAACTGAGAGCTTCCAAATTCCTTTATGGAAGAGAACTTGGCTATTATCACCATGATGAAATAAAATGATTGTCCTAGGTCTTACAAAATATTACTACTCCAAAAAATAAGCTCTAGATGCCTAAAAAGTAACTGATTCAACAAAAGAGAAAGATGATAATGGCACTACTTTGGCCTGCTCCCCAATGATTTTTTTTCATGACACTGGGGCTGGAGCCTAGGGCCTTTAAATGGCAGACAAAAGTGTGCTAGTACTGTGCTAAACCCCTAGCCCTAATATGCTTATTTTAATAAGGGTCACCAAAGCAGAAGATCTTTTTCTTCTCCCTTCCTGGTACTGGAGAATGAACCATGGGCTTCACATACTGTAGGCAAGTAATCACCTACTGAGCCATAACCCTAGCCCCTACCTACTCTATGTTTGAGACAGGGTCTCACTGTGTAGCTATGGCTGACCAAGAACTCTCTATATAGATCAGGTTGGCCTCAAACAGAGATCCATCTGCCTCTTCCTCCTGAGTGCTGGGACTAAAGGCATGGACTATTATGCCTAAACAATGCTAACATTTTATAGGAATATTATTCTGGTTTGGGTTTTTGGTGAAATGTTAGTATTTTAAAATTCAACTTAACTTCTGTTTACTACACTGTAAAGCTTGCTTGAGGCCAGTCTGGTCTACGTAGAGAGCTCCAGGCCAGCCAAGGCTACATACTGAGACCCTGTTTCCTAAATTCAACCAAACAAAACTGTTGGCACTGTGCCTGGTTCCACAGCCCATATACTGAAAGAACCCAGACAAGAAAAATAACAACATTAACAAGTATGACAGTGCATGCCTGTACCTAACACCTTGGAGTAGAGGGAGAAGATACAAACAAGGCTATCCTCTGCTACAAAGTAAGTTCAAGGCCAGCCTGGGCTTCATGAGACCTGATCTCAAAAGAAACATTAAAAATAAATAAAGGAGGCTGGAAAGATGGCTCAGAGGGTAAGAACACTGACTGCTCTTCCAGAGGTTCTGAGTTCAATTCCCAGCAGCCACATGGTGGCTCACAACCATCTGTAATGAGATCTGGTGCTCTCTTCTGGTGTGCAGTTAGTCAAACATGCAGGCAGAACACTATATACATAATAAATATATTAAAATAAATAAATAAAGGGCTGAGAAGCCTGGGAGGTAGTCCCAGCACTCAGGAGGCAGAGGCAGGCAGATCTCTGAGTTGGAGGCTAGCCTGGTCTACAGAGTGAGTTCCAGGACAGCCAGGGTTAAACAATAAAACCCTGTTGTGAAAAACCCACTCCGCCAACAAGAAAAGAAAAAATATGTTTGAATACCATGTTTGTATAAAATAAAGAGTGGACCACAAAAATCTTATATTCGTGGTAAAATTCCTGTTAAAAGAAAATAAACCCAAGTGTCCTTTTCTTTGATAGTGCTAATTCATTTCTAAAAAACGTAACCAAACTGGAAGGAATTCATTAAGTACTAATATAAAGACAGATGGAAACTGTGAAGTTCCTGGGTAAATTATCAAGATCTGTAAACTTGGTAACTGTAAAAGGGCCCTGGCCATGTAGCTGGGGGTCCTTCCAGCACTTCCTGCCCTCTTCAAAGAATATACTTTACTGAATGGGGAAAAAGAGAACACACCAATTTGGCTATGAGCTCTACAACGGAGTTTTTAGCATTAGTAATTTGGTCGTCATTATATTTAAAACCAATCATCTTAAATAAGAAATATTCTCTGCATTCCCTTTCCACCCAGACAAGCTGGAGGGCCTGAAGTTTTGCAACCAAGATATAGCTGCATTTCAACAGGTCACACGACCCATGTCACAGGGGCACTGGCTATGCCATAAAGACAGATGTCACACAGACACAAGCAAAGAGTGTTACACATACCAAAGAGCCCGGGAAAGTGGCTCACAGGCTGTCCAGCTTCTCGGATGAGAAAAGAGGAATAACAGAAAATGAGCCCGGAGAACCAAGACGTGGAATCTAGAAGCATCATCCAAACATGTGGGAGGGATAACAGGGTCAGTTCTAGCATGCGCACCACCTGTCAGGGGACGGGAAGGGAAACAACGGCGCTTTTGGATTAGCTCACCTGGTACGGGACTTCTCACCAAGCAGTACCATATGGGAAATGTATTCCAGAACACGCGCACAACAAAACCCAAGATTTCACAGAAATGCTTTAGACGCAAAAAAAGAGTATAGGAAACAGCACTGCTTTGTGCACAACAGAACACTAACATAGGTGGCCCAAGGAAGGGCCAGAAAGTAGCTGAGCAGGGAGTGTGGGGTGGAGAGCTCACCGACGGGAGTTTCTGGAACTGGACAGAGGCGACTTTGCATGAGTTTGTGTGTGTGCGCGCGTGCAGAGGGGAATTTCAGGGTCACGAGTGAAGGCCGGAGCTCCAGCAGCCGTCTAGCACGGGCAGCCCGCTCTGCGGACGTGGCGGGCGGCGTCCGGGGCGAGGCCCGGTTCCTCCTCACCCGACGCCGCCCCCCTCAGGCCCCGGCCGCTGCGCGGCCCTCGCTCGTCGCCCCAGCCCGCCGCCCTCCGTACCTGCCTTACCCGCGCCGCGCTTCCAGCGGCCCGCGGAGCCGTCGCCCTGTGAGGGCCGGTGGGCCATCCCCGGGGGCCCGGGCCCCAGCCCGAGCCCCGGCTGGCGGCCGAGCCTGAGGCGCCGCTCCCACCGCCGATGGAAGCCCAGTTCAGCCGGGGCAGGCTGGTCTCCGTCAGCCTGCGACGCGCAGGCGCGCAGACAACCACGCCCCCACGTGACCCGCGTGCTGGTGTGGGAGGGGCTGGGGCGCGCGCATGCGGCTTGACAGTGGAAAACGCGGGTGCGGAGGGTAGGCTCTGAGAACTTGGTTGTGCGTTCGTGTGCTAGACCAAATTTTATTATTGCTTTTACTTTTATTATCTGTGAAACAGTTGTGAAAATTACTGAACTCACGAGGCTGGACACTGCCAGGCTCCAATGTTATGCGCAGACTATCGTTTGCCAAGGGCTCTACCTCCGGTCATACCTGGCTCCCCAACTTAGCAGGGTCGCCTTGTGCAGTTCCTGCGGCTCTGGCTGCACAACGCCGGGAGACGGCCTCCATTCATGAAGATGGTTATGGGGCACTGCTCCCTTGCTGAGTTGTGCGAACCAGTTATCCTTTGGTCAAAATACTATGGGTGGGATCAGGCCTTTGAGCTCCTCACCTCCGGTGTTTCTAACTGAACACACACTCAAACCCAAGCTCAGTGACTCCTCCTAAGAGTCATCCCCGCCTAGACACTGCCTCATCTCTCAGATCTCTAGTGAAGATGCTCCTGTGAGTCTAGCTGTTGATGAGCTTCTCCAGCCTCACTGCTGTTCCCCTATCCCTCATTTGCAGTCATCCCCAGAGACTGCCTCACCTCCCAGATCTTCAGTGAAGATGCTCCCATGAGTTTAGTTATTTGATGAACTCCTCTAGTCTCAGTATTTTTTTTTCTTCTAAAGTATTGGCTCCTCCTGGTTCCATATCCTTCTCTCTAGCCCACCTTTGTTCTGCAAGTCCTTTCTCTTTTTCTTTTCTTTTTCGTGCTTTTTTCTTTCTCTTCTCTTCTCTTTTCTTCCCTCCCCCCCCCCTCCCCCCCCCCCCCCCCCACCTCGGAGACAGTTTTTAGCCCTGGCTGTCCTGGAACTCACTCTGTAGACCAGGCTGAGATTCACCTGCCTCTGCCTCCTAAAGGCATGTGTGCAAAGCCACTGCCACCGGGCCTTCAAGATCTTTTTAAAGGGTCTTTGAAGAGGATTCCTAGCCAGCCAGTCTAGTCTAATTGGTGAACTCCAGGCCAAAGGAGATGGATGGGTATTCCTGAGGTTGTCCTCTGGCTTCATGCTAACATACACACACACATCTAAAGATAATCGATCTCTCCTCTCTCTCTCTCTCTCTCTCTCTCTCCCTCCCTCCTTCCCTCCCTCTCACACACACACACACACACACACACACACACATACACACACAAAGGAACAAAGGAGCATCTTCTGGGGAATTTTCATGAGCAAAAGAAATTACTCTAAAGTCATATTGGTTTTTAAAATTAATATTTAATACATGTAAGAATTTTCAATTCTGGGGCTGGAGAGATGGCTCAGAGGTTAAGAGCACTGTCTGCTGTTCCAGAGGTCCTGAGTTCTATTCCCAGCAACCACATGGTGGCTCACAACCATCTGTAATGAGATCTGATACCCTCTTCTGAGCTGCAGGCACACATGCAGACAAAACACTGTATACATAATGAATAAATAAATCTTTTTTAAAAAAGAAATTTTCAATTCTAATTGTTCCCCAATTTCAACTGACTGAAATCGAAAAATTTTTTTTCTTTTGTTTTTTCTTTTTTTGTTTTTCGAGACAGGGTTTCTCTGTGGCTTTGGAGCCTGCCCTGAAACTAGCTCTGTAGACCAGGCTGGTCTCGAACTCACAGAGATCTGCCTGCCTCTGCCTCCCGAGTGCTGGGATTAAAGGCATGCGCCACCATCGCCCGGCCTCGAAAATTTTTTTAAATGTTATTCCTAATCTCACAGGTTATAATAATCACTTCCCTGATCCTATTAACAAACTCAATTAATTAAAATTATGTGCACATTTGAAACATCATTTACAAATTTAGTAATTCTTTTTTCTAAGCTGTGGTTCAGTGGCAAAGCATGTGAGACCCAGACTGAGTTTGTTTTGTATTTGGTCTTTATTTGAGACAGGGTTTCTCTGTGTAGCTTTGGAGCCTGTCCTGGAACTCTCTCTGTAGACCAGGCTAGCCTCGAACTCAGAGATCTGCCTGCCTCTTCCTCTGGAGTGCTGGGATTAAAGGCATGTGCCACCATCACCCGGTCCATACTGAGTTTAATATAGTGTTCTGACAATGAAAAACCTTTTTAAGTATCCTGATTTTCTAACAAAGCATTTCAAACCTTTTTTGTTGTTGTTGCTTGTTTTTTTTTTGTGGTTTTAGATTGTGTTTTTATATACAGGGTCTCCTGTGGCCAAGGCTAATCTCAACTTGCTGTGTTCCTAAAATGACCTTGAACTTTTGACCCTACTGCAGCCACTTCTGTAGTGCACTACCAACTCATTTGTGCTAAGAATCCAGCCTAGGTTTTGTGAATGTTAATGAAGCACTCTACAAGCTCTATCCCTGACCTGTAATTACTGTAAATATAAAAAGCATTTAGACTGAGTCATGAAACTTCCCTCTAACCAAGAGACATCTTTGTTTTGTACTTTAAACCACACCTCATATCCTTTCAGCAAGAAAAAAAAATGAAGTGAGACACATTTGTTTTGAAGGTTGCTTTGGGGGCTGGTGAGACAGCTAAACAAGTTAACAGCACATACTGCTCTTGCAGAAACCCCAAGTTTGGTTCTCAGCACACACATGGAATGACTCCCAACCCAACCCTCCAGCTCCAGGAGTCCAATTCCCACTTGTGGTCTCTAAAGGTATATGTACTTGTATACACCCACACACTTTTTTTTTTGATACAGGGTTTCTCGGTGTAACTGCCTTGACTGTCCTGGAACTTACTCTGTAGACCAAGCTGGCCTCAAATTTACTGAGATCCCGGGGAGGGAGGGGCAACTAGGATTGGTATGCAAAAAAAAAAAAAAAAATTGTTAAAAAAGATTTACAGAAATCCCGCCTGCCTCTGACTCCCAAGTGCTGGGATTAAAAGGTATGTGCCACCATTGCCAGACTACATAATTTAAAAGAAAGTATCTTAAAAAAAATGCACACAAGAAATGTTTCTTTTGGAGCCAAGACACCATATACTTCTATGCACTTATAAGAACATTTTCCGGAGGCCTTTTATTTTTCTACACTTATTAAGCCATGAGTTAATTCTCAGGGGCTGTGCTCCAGCAGCTCAGGTTGTGTAGGCTTCTTGGGTGGATGGGCTTGGTGATGCAGCTGAACAGGCTCCTTTCCCTCTGGCATCCATCCTTTGTCTGATCATTTCCTTCACTCTAGAGCCCCAGCATGCTTAACACACGCAACAGACACTCATTCTCTCAGCTGACATTCGTTGTTTGTGACAATGCCGACAGGTAACACCGTAGAATCTCCCGGTTTTGCCAGTGACATTTTGGGCCATTCTTTTTTTTAACAGGACCCATTCCAATGTTTTATAAAGGCCCTAGAGATCATGTATCAGGTGTCCTTTTGTGTTCGTTAATTTGTTGAATTGCTGGAGAAAGGCTCTAGCCAAAAGGGAATGAGGTTGGTTGGTTAATTTACTTCTTTTGTGTGTGGAGGATGAATTCAGGGCCTGCTCAAGCTAGGCAAGTGTTCTACCACTGAGCTCTCTCAGGGCCCTCATAAAGTCTTTTAAATGTGTTCATATAAGTTTAAGGCTACAACTTAAAAATCACAAGTCTAAATTATTTAAATACATATTTGTCATTGAAACATAAGTATAATCTGTTAATGGCCAAGTAGGCATGGTAGTACAAGCCTTTAATCCCAACACTCTCGAAGAAGAGGCAGGTAAATCTGAGAGTTCTAGGTCAACCAGGGCCAAAAGGTCTCTCAAATAAATAATGTTTTGGGGGATGGAGAAGTATCTCAGCAATTACTTGTTGCTTTTGCAGAGGATTCAATTCCCTGCATCTTCATGTGGCTCATAACTGTCTAATTCCAGTTCCAGAGGATCTGATGCTCTCTTCTGGGCTCCAGGTATGCATGTGGTGGACATACACACATGAAAGCAAAATATTCATACTCAAAATGTTTTATTACATGTATGTATTTAGTGTGTATGTGTGAGCACGGGATTGCCATAAAGAGTGTTTGGAGGCCAGAGGATAACTTTTGGGTGTTGGTTTGCTCCTTCCATCACATGAGTTCTGGGAATCAAATACAACTCAGGCTATTAGACTTGCCGGTAAGAACCTTTGCCCACTGAGCCATTTCTCCACCTGCTCCTATTTGGAGCCATGCTGGCTTTGAACTAGCTGCTAACCGAAGATAACTTTGAACTTCTGATCCTCCTGAGTGCTGGGATTACAGTGCTTCTTAACTGGGCTACCATGCCTAATTAAGGGGCGCCATGACTTTTAAAACTCAGGACATCATGCATAACAAGCAAACACTGCACTAACTGAGCTACATCTCTAGTCTTAAAATCATACAAAACTTCTAAGAAACTAAAGTATTACATAATGCAAAGATATTACTACCCAAGGGCTGGAGATGTAGCTCAGTGCTAAAGCAGACCATGGCCCTAGATTTGATTCTTCCTACTGCAAATAAATAAATACATACACACATACATACATATTATCACTGAAAGTTCAGTCCAACTCCTCTAAGTCATTACTGAGGATAAAGAATGCTTTGTGCTTATAGAGAATTAAGTCATCCCACTTGGAAATTCGGAGAATGAGGTCATCCCACTGGGGAATAACCTGCTCAAGCAATTTGGGTCATAGTATTTATGACTGTGCTAGTCAGTGAGCCAGCTGGTTCTGGATTCCTCCCTTCAGTGGTAATCTGTCAGTGATTCCTCCCCCCTAACACCGTAACTGCAGGGCCAAACTTTGTTTTACAGGGCTAGCACTGTAAAACAAGGACATGCCTGGTTCTCATGACAAAGTTCCGGAAAGACAGTTAAGTGCAAAGAAAGGAGTAAGCTGCTCACAGTGACTGACTGATACATAGTTATTTCCTTTAAAGTGGTACATTCCTTCCTGGAGAGAGGATTTTTTTTTCTTCTTTTTTTTGAGACAAGGTGTCTCTGTGGCTTTGGAGCCTGTCCTGGAACTAGCTCTTGTAGACCAGGCTGGCCTCGAACTCAGAGATCCGCCTGCCTCTGCCTCCCTAGTGCTGGGATTAAAGGCCTGTGACACCACCGCCCGGTTGAGAGGATTCTTAAGATTCAGGAAGGAGAGCAGTTCAGTAGGCAAAAGCACTTGCCATCATGCACTGAACCAGGAAACGTATCCCAGCAATTTAAATGTGATATACTAGTGGTATCTATGTATACTTATTTTCTTTAATGTTTTCTAAATCTTTTGTTTTATACACTAAAATATTTTTTAGTGTATTTGTCTGCATGCTTATGTGCACCACATGTATACAGAAGCCCTCACTGCCCAGAAAAGAGGCTCTCTGATGCCATGGAACTGGAAGTTGTGATTTGTCACGCTAGTGCTGGGAACCAACCTGGTCCTCTGCAGGAGCAGCAAGGGCTCATAAGCACTGAGCCATATTTTCAGCCCCTAGCATGTATTTAATGAGACAGGGTATCATTCTATATCCCTGTATCGCCTGCCTCTGCCTTCCAAGTTCTGGAATTAAAGGGGTACACCACCAAATCTGGCTTGTTACTAAGTGTAAAGTGTATGGGTACATGCATATGGAGGCCAGATGATAATTTGTAAAGCTGGTTCCCTCCTCCCTTCATGCGGATCCAGGGGAGCAAACTGACGATTGGCCTTTTACAACAAGCACTTTACAACACCCCTATTTTCTTTTTAAAACCCAAAATCTGATTCTATTTGAGTGTATGTATGTTAGACAGTGGAGCTGGCTCTCTTTCCACCTTGAGCCCTGGGGATGGGACTCAATTTTGGCAACAGGTGTGCCTTTACCTGCTGAGTCATCTTACCTGTCTCCAAGTGTCCTGGAAGTTATGAATGGGGGAGAGGGGATTACAACCACTGAATTACACTCCCACCTGTCTCTACACTTTTGATCTTGCATGTTGATTTTTGCTAATTCCTCTATCAAATTAATTCGTTATTTACTAGCTTCAGCATTGACATCAGAGTCTAATTGTGCAAGACTTCTTGGAAGTGCACCACACGTCTACGGTCTACAGAGTCAGTGGAGTTGGGTTAGCTTGTTTAGGAATTCAAATAAAAGGGCTTTCAGGTGTGGAGTTAGGCATGCCTCTCCTTCTGCTAGGCCTTTTGTGCAGGAGTTGAGTTGGGTTGGTTCAGTTAATTGTTGCTGAGGTGAAATCCCATGCACAAGCTTCACATTCTGACATTGCTGACTTGGAGTGCAGAGCGATTTTTCTCCTACTGTGCTTCTGTCTTCTACTGGCATCTTCCTTGGAGGCTCTGTATCCTTGTCCTTCTTGCTATTGCTATTAGTATATATCATACAATGCTCATTTGCTCAGCACTGAGAGGTTCTAGAGCACTGTCCTGAGGCCCACTCAGTCTTCTTCAGGCACTGTGCTCCTGGGACTTGCGGTGTGGCTTCCTTAGAGCTCCTGCCCTTCTGTAGCTGGGGCTGTAGACCCAGTATGCATTTCTGTCCCTATGAAGGGTGGTTTTGTTTTCTTCCAGTTGAGTACTTGGTATCCTACCTTTCTATTTTGGCCTTTTGTGTAGTAGAGGACAAAGGACAGTGACTGCCTCTCTCACAGATCCCTTCTAACAGATTTTAAAAGACACATTCTAGTTTTTGTGTGGTTGTAGTGAAAACATTAACAGGTCCAGGGCCCATCTTTCACCTATATTCATATTAGCTGTCAACCAACAGCTATCTC
The DNA here is from genome assembly GCF_903992535.2 of Arvicola amphibius. NCBI lineage: Eukaryota > Metazoa > Chordata > Mammalia > Rodentia > Cricetidae > Arvicola > Arvicola amphibius. Next base: position 24,986,899 of record NC_052051.1, on the reverse strand, counting down.
TGCTTCTACATCATGCTTGTCTCTATTTACCTTTGACCTCTGCTCTCCATAAGACTTCTCCTGTGCCTCTCAGTCACGATTACCCAAGTCCCAGAAGAGAAAGTTGGTCATCCTTCCCACCCTTCAAGTGGGGCACTGTCTATAATGAGGAATATATTGGGAGACAGCAGAAACTGTGCAATTGGGAAACAATTGGGAAGCAATTGATAAGCTTTGAAGCAAGAATCAAAAGACCTGTTTCTGAATGAGTTCTCCGGCTGGAAAGTTTAGGACAAATCTGGAAACAGGATGGCATAAAAGAGTGCTAGTTGGCACCAGGATGGTGGCCTGCAAAGAAATTTGGCAGTTGGAATAGTGGAAAAGAATGTATTCAAAATAAATATCCATTTATTAAAATTTGGTTATGTTTTAACCAGAGCAATACAGTGTTACAAGTACATAGTTCTACTATGTTAACAATAAAAATATCAAAACAACATGCATAAAGAACTAATTGCTGATTTTTCAGTTTTAGCCGTAACTTCTCATAAAGTGTTGAGTGCTTCTAAACTGTTCATCCTGTTATGGATGCTACCACACCCACACTTCCCACACTAATTCTTTATTGTGACATTCTAATTTTGGTCAGACAAGTCATGATGGCTGCAAGTTCTCCTCACAGCTGACCGGATGATGGATTTATGTTAACGTCCCCCATGCTCCTAGCGTTGGTTCAATTTTGAATTTCTTTTGCTTTTCCCATTTTACTTTTAAAACCTTTTAACATCTAAACCCCTTACAATTTTGCCAATCATATTGTACTGTTTAACTAATAACTACCAAGTGAAAGCACATGTAACCACGTCCCCCAAAACATAACATTCCTAGACTGCAGAAGCTCTCTGTGTAGCAAGACTTCATGTTGTTCTGGCCAGGAAGCCTCAAACTTGGAACTGATTTCAATTGTTGGAAAACAAGAGCCTGGTGTGGAGGCTCACACTTGTAATCCTTGCACTCAGGAGGCTGATGCAGGATTGCTGCAAGGGCTAAGACCCTGTCAAGAAATAAACACACAAACAAAAGGCTAGAGATGGTTAAATAGTCAAAGAGCTCTCATACTGCTTTTCTAGAGGACCTGAGTTCAATTTCTAGTACCCATGTTGGGTGGCTCACAACCCCCTGCAGCGCCAGCTCAAGAGGTCACAATGCCTCTGTAAGCATCCACATTCATAAGCACATATCCATACACATTAATTAAGAACAAACGTTTTTTTAAACCAACAAAAAGTACAAGGATTTCTGATAAATACATATATAATGGTCCTCTGTAATTATGAGTTCTATACCCACTCAAATGAGAATTGAAAATCTCCTAAAAGAAAATGATTAGTTCTGGATTGAACAAGGACAACTTGTTATTTTCCCCTTATAGTAACTATCCACATAACATTACATTGTATTTAGATACTATAGAGAGGTGACTTACAAGTGTGTGGGAAATGTATGAGATTAACTACAAGGCCATTTTACAGAAGGAACTCAAGGTTAGACAGATTCTCGTACTTCATGGATACAAAGGGATGACTACAGATAGAACTTATGTATGACTTCAAATGATTAAAATTACCCACAATGCTCACTCCTCGGTCATCAGCGGTTAAACAGCTTCAGTTTCTGCTGAGATAGCATGATTGATTGTGTTACTGGTCTCAGTTCTTCACTGTCTTATAAGACTATGTATCATATCCTTTGCCATATTACTTCCAACAGTTCTCAACATGAGGTGTATGTATATCCTTGTCTCACTGATGACGGGCTTGACGACTTGTGGCCAACAAGGTGGCACATACCTGTGTGACTTCATCTGGCCTCTGTGCTTCTGCAGTTCACCATGGATAACATGTCCCGGGCAGCTAGTTCAGCATGTGACTCAGAAGGAACCACCTGGAACAAACATGAATCTGATCCAAATGGAGATGCCCAATCTAGCAAAGGCTAACCCTGAAGGACAGCTGCTTGGCTGAACTTAGTCTAGACCAATTGCCCTAGAAGTCTATGTGGATGCAAGACTATAAAGCAAAAAGAGAGTTTATTATAAAAGCAGAAGGGGCTCAGGGACTCCTTGAAAACACAGCTGTACACTCAGGAAACAGAAGCCAAGAATAGTTCTGATTCTCATAGTTCAGGGCTTTTTCCTAGTAGGGTTTCCCATGCTACTGTAACCTCATTTTCCAGAGGCAATTATAGCTAAGATTTTGTTTTCTTCCAGATGTTCCCCCAGAGGCAGCCTCGACAAGTATCACGGAACTGTTTCAGCTTCTACCTCAAAAGGCGCGCGCTCTCTCTGCCAACACTAGCCCCTATCCTCTGAGGCTCATTTCTAGCTAGTTTTCAGTATGCATTTGTTCCACAGTGTAAATCCTAACTTCCTTTGAGAAGTGGGAATTTCCCTTTCTTTAATCTGGCCTTCTATTTTCAAGTAAACTGAGGTGTTTATATGCATTTGGAGTAGTAATGACCTATACAAATTAGTTCCTTTTACCATGTTGACTGGAAATCCTTAATTCCCATACATAATTAATCAATTTATTATTTTATTGTAGTGCTAGAGAGTCCAGAGCCTTACACATCCTAGGTTTCAATACAAAGCTAAATCTCCAATCTAGGAAATTAAAAAACAGACCAGTTGGAATTATTCTACATAAATGACCTTGATTCTCACTTTCCTAGTTGATATTTCTATACATTAGATTGTATCTACTTCTTGCTTCAAATTATTTTACATAGGCCAAGGTTCATGAACACCAACACATCTGTTGATAAAAGATTAAAGGCAAGTTCAAGGTCTGAGCTACATATTAAGTTTCAGGCCAACCTAGGCTATAGTGTGAGGTCTTATCTCAAAATAAAATAAAAATAAATGGTTAAAAATATATACACTTTGGGAAGATAGTCAAGGTAGGAGAGAAAGATGAACCTCCGCTGGGGAGCAAGGAAAGGAATGAATATGAATATACAGAATGGGATGTGAAGGAGGAGGAGATTAATACCACCACTGTGTGAATGTATGTCGCTGTGATCGGCTTAATAAAGAAGCTGACTGATCAAAAGCTGGAGAGGATAAAATTAGGTGTGTGAACCAGACTAAGAACACTGGGAAAAGGAAGAACGGAGTCTGGAACTGCCAGCCAAACATCGAGAGGAAACAGGAGGTTCAAGATGCCACCATGTGGCAGAATGTAGATTAATATAAATGCGCTAATTTAAAATTTATGAGTTAGCTAGTAACAAGCCTGAGTTATTGGCTAAGCATTTATAATTAATATAAAGTCTCCATGTCAGTTATTGGGAACTGATGGGTGGGACAGAAAAGTCTTCCTATAAGCACCTGGGAGGTAGAAGCAAGAAGATCATGAGTTCAAGGTCACCTCAGCTACATATTGAGTTCCAGGCCAGCCTGGACTGACTACATGAGTCGCTATGAGAGGTTTAGGCCTTTTCAACAAGAAGTTTAACACTCAACTTTCCAGGTTTCTGGTACAAGTATTTTATATATGGCTGAGAATCACAGAGTGGCTTAGGAAGCTACTATTGTTTCCTTCTTCCCTTCTTTGTCAAGAAGACAATTCTGGTCAAAGTGAGTAAGGCACAAATGCTGTTGACTGAGAAATCCTCAATCCCTGTAGCCACTCCTCTAAGGAATGGACTAGCCATTCTGGAAGAGCCTGGAGGGTCCAGGGCAGGGCCACTTCAAGGTGGTCAACAAGAACCCTACTCCGGCCAGAGTGACAGAATGTAAAAAGGAAGACTGGGAAGAACAGCAAAGTGCAGTGCTAGGCTTTGGGAACTAGAGGGCCTGCCTTGAAAAAAAAAAAAAAAAACACACACACACACAAACAAAACAACAACAAAAAAATATCAAAACCAAATTTCTGTGTTCAAATCTTCTACACTGGTTGGAATTATTGCTTCATCTCGTTCACTTACTGACTAAGGCTCATAGCCATTTTCTTGTCCTACTGATCAAATCTGGCCTCCGGCTTATAATTACAGCTACAGACCCAAGGACAAGGTTCTGAGATGCACCTTGTCATGGCATTTCCATTTTTTGCATGTGTGGAGGGCAGAGGATGGTAGTGGAAGCGAGGAACCAGCCATTTAGTAAGCACTATGTTATTTATTCCACTCAGCCCTCTTCAATCCTGGGAGATACTAGCCTACATTTTAGAAAAAGGGTTTTAGTAAGACAAATAAGGTCACCAGGGAGCTAACTTGCAAGTGGAAAGGACAAGTATATCAACAAAATAATAAAAGAAGGTTCAGGTGGCCAGACAAAGAAAGGCAACAGTAGAAGCAAGGAAAGGAAATGCCACATGGGTGGGACATGAGGATCCAAGTTTTCAGACCCAATTTCTCAGGAAGGAAGGGTCACCCCAAAGACTTCTGGTTAATTTAACTTCTTCCTCAACCAAGAAATACTTCTAGGCTGGACGCTATGGTGCACACCTTTAATCACAACTTAGGAGACACCCAGGACTATTGACAGAGAAACCCTGTCTTGAAAAAACAAAAAAGGAGAGAAATGGTCCTAGAAGTTACCCACAACCAGGGACATACCTTAAAACTATACCCCTAAGGAGAAAAGCCCCAGCAGGACCTGTCAGTACAAGACCCACTCGGACCTGCTGGGGAGATTGGTGGAGAATGAGAACAAAACTCCATCTTTCAGGATCTGCTCAAACGATCAACTCTAATTGTATTACATGACAGTTTCTTGCATCTCAACCTAGCTCCTCAATCTCTAATGATCAAAGTTGGAGCTATAAAATCCTATGCAGTGAGGATCTAAGACAAAAGAGAAATCCAGGATACCAGCATTCTCCAGCTCTTACAATCACGGTTAAGTGAGAAGCAAATGGGATCTGCTCTGTCTGTGAGGACTTTTCTCAACTGGCTGACAGTTACCTGTTCCCACAGCTCACCAGCCCAGGTCTCTAAAACTGCAAAACAGCCTCCATAGTTAGGCTATCTTCAAGGCTGACTGTCCACGGGGACTATAACACACTTAACCAACATTTGCACCCCTCCCCCGGAAACAAGCTTTTTCCACAGGCCTTTTAAAATTAAGTACCACTCAGAAGTTCTTTAAAAAAAAAAAATCAGTTATTAGAGGCAAGCAAGTCCTCAGACAATTCATTTAGTTTCTCCTTCCTTAAAACACATAGAGCATAGAGGTCCTGAAGAGGGAAGGACCTCTTCCAAACTGTACTGTGAACTGCTGATACAGCAAACACCAAGGACTAACCAGAGGAATTAGGCCAGTGCCAAACACCTGACATAAATACATTTTCACCACATTGCCAACAACAGCGGCCCCATCTAACAGATGATATGTGATATACCTAGTAACAATGTGTATGACAGAGACGTAAATGAAATAGAATCACCGTGTTCCCTTCCACAGTTCTTCTAAAACTCTGACTTTAGAGTTTTATCACCAATACCGACTTCTCCCACCTAACATCTTCACCAACCCAGTATTAAGTTCAAATAACACAAAAACTAAACCATCCTTTATTACACACGGTGTCGGTTGGAGAAGCATATTGCTCAGGCTACAGGGACATTTCATTTATTAAATGTTTTTATTAAAAAAAATTAAAGACCTTCATGGCACAACTTCTTCCCAGCACAGTTATGTCTTAGTCATACCAATTACAATACAATTACAACCAATAAACCAAAGAGGGGAATTCTGACTTTAAACTTAAAGAGCGGAAGGGTACACTTCAAAACAAAGTAAAAAATACTTTGCCAACACAGTTGTTTTATATTGGCATTCATTTCCCACCATCTAAGCAATGCAGACACAGGAAGTGCTGAGAAATAGTGTCCCAATACAAGGTGTACAGATGAGGTAATTTACAACACAGAAGTTGTTACTCTGTAAACCACCCTACACACCACCCACTCAGGTCTTTTAAAACCCTCACATTTCTGCGTGACTCCTTGCTTCTTTTCCATTTCTATTATTTTACAAGGCTCTTAGGTGGCACTCCAGAGTCCTCTGCATCCCCATCAGCTCTTGTACTAGGTGTGATGAGTGTGAGGAGGCCCAGCCGTCTGCAGCTGTCCACAGCAGCCTCAAACACATCTGTATTTCTGAGCTGTGAGCAGGGTGTGGAGTCCTGATTACAACCTTCCTCTCCACCTCAAAAGAAAGAATTCAGTCTAAGTGTCTTGTTCAAATCACGATCCAGTGCAAACATAATCACAAACCGCATCTCTAGCACACCTGGTGCTTTCAGCTCCGCACAAATCCAACATGGTAACCCTCACAGCACGCTAGGGTATACAAGAATCAAGTACAATAAATAGTCACTGCAAGTAGCCAAAAAGAAAAATCACTCTGCAGTCAGAAAGTTTTCTTTTTAGCTCTCCCTATGGTTGAGAAAGGTTAAGAAAGGCATTAGCGTCCTCTACTTTTATCATTACATTCGCTAAAGCCACCACCTTGATAAAGTTACTAAAGCCAAGATGGATTACAAAGTTAGGTAAGTTAATTAAATTCAACTCCCCAAACAATTATGTTTTGTCTATGATGCCAGGTGAGAAAGCTTATGAGTCTATAAAGGTAGGAGAATGGGGAACTAAGATTTTAGGCCTTAAAATATGTTGGAAGATTTTTTTCCTAGTCCCCATAGGCAGCTACTGTAATGAAACAACAGGAGAAAATACAGAGCTGATGATTTGCTATTGTGCTTAAAAAACTAGGCTTCCTCAGTGAAGCACCTGATAAACTTAGGTGGCTGGATTACAGTGGAAAGTCCACTTTACACACACACAAACACACAAACTGGCGACTTGTCCTATCCCCAATCCCTGCAATGCTGAGACACAGAATGAGTTTTATGGCAAAGGATCCTTAATCCCCAGAGACGCTTTGGCTTGTGGTGCTTTTTTTTTTTTTTAAGGCCTCTGCCCTGCCCAGTACCATGGGTCGAACGAGGGGTGCATAAAAATGAGGGCCCTGGGAAGCCTCCATGGTATGGGCTGTAGTCCCCTCAGGTTTGAATGTGAGACACCCACCCAGCGAGACCTTTACACAGGGAACTTAAATCTACCCTTGATAAATAAAACCAAACGTTTATTTACACCATAGAATTCCAACACTGGATCTTTCACATATGAAGGACAAAGTTTTATATATATACACACAGCGAGGGGTAGCAGGGCCATAACAAGAGAACTGATAGTTTCCCACAATTACAGGTCTACCATTTCTGGTTCACTGGAGATGGTGGCTCTGCTCCTGCCTCTCAGATACAATTATAACTCTGAGAGCAGGTCTCCTCACTAGATGGCATGTGAAGAAAGGGGAAGGTAGGAGGAGAAAAAAGTACAAAGTTTAAAATGAACCCAGTGTGGCCACATCACCCGTTAGCTCTTAAGAGTACTAGCATGAAACTTACATGGACAGTATTTCTTTTTTAAAAAGCAATAAATTATGCCCAGTAACTAACTGACTTCAAAATGGCCAAGTCAAAGAAAACTGAAAAAGATTTTGCCTTCCCTTTCCTACCAGCTATGAAGCACAGCATGTGAGGAGATGGAAAGGGAATGACCAAAGCAGGAGCCCAGCAGGGAAAGTATCACAGATTTAAACTCAACTAAAATTAAAACGATTTAGGGTTAGGTCAGCAAGACATGATTCAATCCGAAAAGAAGCTTTAGGATCTGTCTGCAAGTCGGGTAGACTTTTAACATCTTGATGTAATGAAGACAGATCCACCTCCACCAGAGCTGGACTAACCCATGGACGCAGTCCTGAAGAAAGGTGAAGAAGCGACCAGCAGCAGAACAATGTTCAGGATAGACTGGGTCCTCCCTAACTATTTCCTTCCCACCTCCCTTGATAAGCTACACTTTCTAATCTCTGGGGAAGAGCATGAGATCTGCGCCCCAAGAGTGTAGTAATGTGGGGAGAGCATTGTGGGAAGGGGAAGAAATCTCCACCCAAACACAGTAGCTGGGATTGAGGCCAGTTTATCTTTTTCTTTAGTGGTGATGAACTGAATTTGGAAAGGGAGAAAAAATGTCCATGAAATATTCCATCTGCAAGTAATTTTTCAGGGAATACCCTGAGTTATGAAAAGTCCAAGTTTAAAAAACAAAAACAAAACAAAACAAAAAAAAGAAATCAGCCTATTATAATTTTTTTATGACTCAACTACTAAATCCACAAGCAACGGTTCAGACACGGTGCTTCTGAAGTTTTCTCACCCCTCCCAACCAGGCGCAAGCTGCATCAAGGAGAGGGTGGACTTCCCCACCTCTGCTTAGGCATCAGGAGATAGATGGGGATCATTACTGCTGAGCGCCAGCGGCAGCTGGAACAGGCATCCCAAGGGAGTTGGCAGCAGCAATCACTGGTGAGCCTGCCAGAGGTCCAAGGGGTGAAGGGGTTGGCACTGAAGAAATCCCTGAAAGAACAGCCAACAGTAAGCCCGAGACACCAATTACAGCCAGCAAACTTTCCATAAAACTTTCCCCAAAAGGTAATACAATGAAGATTCTTTCTTCATGACTTCTCTTGGCTACATTTTTGCACACTTTAATCTGTACAAATCCAAGTTAAAACCAACAAGTCCTAATAAATAAATTTAGCAGGCAGCTAACCGACAATTATGCACAGATATCATTAGTAGGGTGTCTAGAGGCTCTCTGCTCTGCATCCCACCTTCTCTCAGGATGACCTCTGGCTAGACATGTGGTTAGCACACACTTGAAGTGTGGCTACAAGGACTGGAGACTCAATACTAATTTTATTCAGTTTTTATTAAATAGCTGTGTGGGCCGTTTCTACCATACTAAACAGCATAGCACTTCAGGCAGCTGTCAATCTACAATGGCCAGGGCCGGAGAGATGGCTCAGTGGTTGAGTGAAGTGACTGCTCTTCCAAATGGACCTGGGTTCAATTCCCAGAACCCACATGGCAGCTCACATCTGTCTGTAATTCCAGTTCCAGGGAATCTGACACCTTCACACCAATGCACATAAAATAAAGTTAAAAAAAAAAAAGAGGTATACTCTTAAAAAAAAAATCTACAATGGTCACTTAGTGGAGAAAGGCGAATTCTTTACAAACTATGACTGTGATTTGGTATCTATTTCCATTTGATTTCTTCTCCATTTATTACAATTATATGTCAGCTTGCCCTCAATTAGCCAGTTTTCTCTCTCTCCCTCAAATACAAGACTGCCCCTTATCTGTAGGGGATGTGTTCCAAGGCGTTAGGGTGCCTGAAACCATGGATAGTACCCAATATTATGTATATGTATACTATGCTTTTTTCTACATACATATATGTATAATAAAGATTAGTTTATAAACTAGGCACAGTCATAAAATAATTTAACAAAAAACTAACAAAAGTTATATGAATATGTTTTCTCTTGATAGATTCCAGACAAATTGTATTTTTTGGATCCTGAGTAAGTAAAACCATGAATATAGGAGATTTTTGTACATGATTCAAAATATAAAAGGTTTAAAGGAGTCTATAGTGAAAAGTCTCTTTGAGCTATATATACAAGACAGTTTCAAAAAAAGCAATCACAACAAACACATATCTCTTTGTTCTTCAGGATTTGTTGGGAATTCAAGTCTCTGCAAGAACTTTTCTGCAGGGATACTGGAGATTTGAAGGGGAGACACCACTGATATCCTACTCAAGACAGTGTCACTAAAGTACATCCAGACTATTTAGTAGCACAGATTATATATACACACCGATCAATTTTTGATCCCAGCACCCATAGAAAAAAGTTACATGTAGGGGTATAATTGTAAACCTAGGGTTGGGGATGGGGAAAAAGACAGACCCCTGGGGCTGTCTGGCCACTTAGCCTAACCAAATTGATGTGTCCTTGGGAGAAAGCCTATATTGTGTTACACAGGCATACACTCAGGTAAACACTATTAACAAGAATGTGGATGGCTCCCTAGCAACCATATTTGAGGCTGACCTCTGGCTCCCACACAATTCACGTCAATGTTCTCACATCTATCCATCTCCACCATTTTATAAGAAAGGCACAAAGAGAGAACTGAAACTAAGAACAGTAACTTTTTTCTAAGTTTTCTAAAAAGAGAATTACCAATCAACCAACCTGACATCATATTGGCGCTGCTGACAGGTGTACTGCCCCCTGGCATGCTGGATGAACTCATTCGAGCCTGGTCTTTCACAACAGTGTCTAGAAAACAGATAATAAAGTTAGATTCTGTTCTGCTTGACGTACTAAACCAGTTGGGGAGAAATAAGAGCAGCTACCTTCAATCTTTACCTTTAATTTATACTCTGTATCACTTTTAGAACATATAGTGGCAACTACCATCACCATGAATCAAATAATAAATAATAAACACCTGGCCTGTAGAACTGTGGTTAAAAACCCAAGTCTGAATATAACAGCAGGATGATAAGAAAGTATCCATTATAGAGCTAAATTAAAAATAATGGTTAAATGAATGTTTAATGGAGATAATACAATCTAATCTGGCCAAGAGAACAATTTATTATCAGTGAATTGGTCCACCAGAGCAGGAGATTGAATGGGCTAAAGCTATTTGCCTATGTAGGTTAGTGCTATAAGCAGACTTACTTTTTATACCAACCAGCCTATGTGTTTTAGTTATCATAGTTGGCTATATACCCATAAACCTTAATGGTTTATACAACAGTTAAGACTTGTAAATTTCACTGGCTTTCTCCAACAAATGATTGGCAGAGATGGAACAGGTCAAGACCTATTATATTCCACCAAGCCAAACCAGCCATAGGGAATTGGTAGGAAAATAAATGTCTATAGACAAGAATCTTTGCAACAATTCTGCTTTGTTTTGTTTTGTATAGATTCTTACTTTATAACCCCAGCCTGGCTTGGAATTTACTATGTAATCCAATCTGACTTGGAACTTGTGGTGAACCTCCTGTCTAGGTCTCTGAAATATAGAGATTATAGGCACGAACCAACACATGTCTGATAGACAGCAAAACTTCATTAAAACATCATGTCCATTTTTGGTAGCACTGTGGATTAAATTGAAGGTTTTACATGTACTGGGTAAGTGTTCTACCACTGGCTATATCCCTATCTCTCTTCCCAGTAATTCTGCATGTCAACTGCTGACAGTGCCCCTCAGCTGAAGAAAATGAGGCTCAGAATGGGTGAAGTAACTTTTTGGTAGGAGCTAGATTCCAGATCTGATCTATAACACTCAGAACCTTGTTTACAACATAAATTCTCCTCTGCCTCATATAATCTGCTAGGCAGTGAAGGGCTACACAACTGGACTCACAGAAGTAAGGATGCTCCATAGCCTCTCTTGCAGTGAGCCGTGACTGGTGGTCATATCGCAGGAGCTTATCCAGAAAATCCAAGGCCTCAGGGCTAACAAGGTGTTGATTTTCACTGTGGACAAAGCGTTCCCATCGCTTACGAGAGTGTCTGTAAGGCAAAGCTAGAAATGAGAAATGGGATGCAGGGTACAGAACAAAAGCAAAGAAGGATAAAATCCAGAGGACAGTCTTTTATCACTCCTGTTCTCAAGGGGATGACACCCACAGATAGGTGGCTGGCAACTGGAAAGGACAATGCTGCACCAAGGAGAAACCTGGGTCTTCCCCTCTGAAGAGCCACACTTCAGGCTGTTAATGTTCTTGTGCAGCAGTCAGCGTCTGAGATAGCCAACACTCTTCCTCCATCTTCATTCTTTGCCAATTCTGCCACTTGGCAGATAAATGTCTTTGCTTCAGTAAGTCTGTGTCCTCGTATGAAGTGGCCAGTATATTCCTATTCTGTCTCTTCAGCACTGCCAGGCAGCTGTCAGCAAATCAGTCTATTTCTTTGTTTAGAAAGTCCTAACATTTAAGACACAAACTGTATCAATGTTGGATCCAACTGGATTCTTCTACTCAGATCCAAACTTACTTAAATTCCTTTCCCAAGACCCCCCTGGCTATAATCGTCACACTCAAGACTTTCCTATGTCAATTAGGACAGATGGCCATTCAATCCGATGTTATCATGTGTGCTCAGACAGCATCCTGCAGCTCCAGATCAGACACCTTACACTTTTGGCAAAGAGAACAAGACAATTTCCAGGAACCAAAATGCCAAAACACAGACAAATTTTGTGTGTGTATGTGTGACTTACCTGCCCAAGATATCGTTGAAACGTGGATCTAATTCAATGTTGTACTTGTCAATATAGTCATATAAATCTTCTGTTCCCAGAACCTTGGCTATCCTCACCAACTAATATTAAAGAAAAACAAAGCTCACAACACAAGCATATTGTATGATCAAATCAGTAACTAATAATAAATGGTACTGATATGCCCTAAAATAAATGTCCCTTAATGCTTAGTTCAAATTTTGGTGTGTAGCAGGAGTATGTCCTATAAAGTACTTAAGTCAACTCAATGTGAAAATGTTAGAAAAGTCCACCTATTTTGCTTTTTTCTCCCCTTGAAAGTTTCCCCTCCCCCCAGGGTCTTTTTTCCTCGTCACAACTCAAATGATGGTGTCTCTTCTTTGGAACTTGCCACACTTCTGCATTTACATTACTATAGTCAATTGCTTCTATTGCTGGATTTGCCTATAGACAATGAGCTATCTGAAGGCATTCCTCTTTGTAGACTTTAGTGGCTCACACCTTTAATCCCAGCACTTGAGGGGTAAGGGAACAGAGGAAGGCAGATCTGCTTTCCAGGCCAGTCAAGGCTACACAGAGATACCCTGGCTCAAAAAGCAAAACAAAACGTCTACTATGCCCAAAGAGAACTAGGCATTAATACCTTCCTATTATCACCACTAATTTAATTTCCTTAAATTCCAAGGGGCAAGTGTAATTAGTTCAAAGTACCACCTACATTTCTATTGATATATATAGACACCTAAACACAATTTATATAGAGAAAATAACCAAAGCACTATTAAATATAAGCCGACACATGGAAGAAAATATTTTCTTCTCTTCTAAAGGAGTTCTATTTTTATTTGATGTATATGGGTGTTTTGTCTACATATATGTCTATGTACCACATATACACCTAGAGCCCATAGTGGCCAATCACCTGGAGGGTTAGAGCACTTGGATCTGCAATTAGCCATTGTGTAGGTGCTAGAAACTGAAATCAGGTCCTCTGCAAGGTCAAAAAGTGGATTTACCACTGACCCATCTCTCTAGCCTCATCTTTTTTTTTTTTCTTTTGAGAAAAGGTTTCTCTGTGTAACAGCCCTTCCTGTCTTAGAACTCTTTTTGTAGACCAGGTTGTCCTCAAACTCACACTGCCTCCCAAGTGCTGGGATTGAGGGCGTGTAGTATCATGCCTGGTTCCAGCCTCGTTTTTTGCAAACTATTTAACATCCCTGCCCCAACAATAACAGCAAAAAGCAACCTTTTTATGTATGTATGTGTACCACACGTGTGTTGTGCTCATGGAGGCCAGAAGAGGACACCAGATTCCCCAGAACTGTACTACAGCTGGTTGAGAGCTGACTGATGTGGGTGCTAAAAACTATACCCAGGTCATCTGCAAGAGCAGCAAACCCTCTAAGCCACTAAGTTGTCTCTCTAGTCCTGAACATGTATTTTATAGAGCATTTTACATGCACACTTTACAATGAAGCAACAAACATTAACAAGACTGGGGGAGGGGTGAGACTCTGATGTCTGAAGATTAAAATGTAGGGCTCCAGTGAACAAGCAGAGAATTATCAGGCACTGTGCATTAAGAATTGGATTTGGAGGTGAGACTGGGAGGAGGGGGTTATGAGGCAACTGTACTTTATTTTTTTAAAAAATTGTTTTATTTTTTAAGTTTTTGAGACAAATTCACCCTATGTAGCTCTGACTGTCCTGGAACTTGCTGTGTAGACCAAGCTGGCTTTTAACTCACAGAGATCTGCTGCCTCTTCCTCCTGAGTGAAGGGATTAAAGGTGTGCGCACCATGTGTGGGAGAGTGGGGGTGGGGCATAACACAGGACATGGACTCTGGGATCCACATGCCCACATGCCTTTTGACTCCCAGGTACAAGGAATACAAAACCACATCTGGATGGGTTTTTAAGTTTTTTTTCTTTTGTGGTTTTTCGAGACAGGGTTTCTCTGTGGCTTTGGAGCCTGTCCTGGAACTAGCTCTTGTAGACCAGGCTGGCCTCGAACTCACAGAGATCTGCCTGCCTCTGCCTCTGCCTCTCAAGTGCTGGGTTTAAAGGCGTGCACCACCACCACCCAGCGTGGGTTTTTAATTTTTAAACCTTATAGCCCAGCCTGGCTTGGAGCTCACCTGTAGTCCAACCCCACTGAAGTTTCTTATGAGTTTGCAGATCTGGCTAATTTTTTAATTAGGTCAATAAATTTCTTAGTGGGAATAACATGTTATCACCTGATCATAATTGTCATGTCCATGGAAAAATGGCTCCTTCCGGAAGATCATACTTGCCAGCATACAACCCAAGCTCCACATATCCAAACTATAATCATACATCTGTATTAAAGAAAACATTGTTATCACATGAATTCCCAGACACAATAGACATTATAAAAGAATTTTAAAATTCACTTTGCTCACAGTGAACCATCAATAACACATTCATGTACCACTTCTCAGTCTTTTTATGACTTCTTTTACCCAGTTATTGGCTTGTGTTTTTTTTCTTTTTTCATTTTTTTAGTACTGGGGATCAATCGAATCTTGATCAAAATCCTTTTGCCTCTATCTCCTAAAAGCATGATTAGAAGTTATTTACAACATTTCTTCTGGATCAAGATAACCTTTTATTGGTAATCTTCTGGTTTTGCTTTGGCAAATTAAGGACCATAATTTAACATTACCACAAATAAAACAAATTACAGAAGACAGCTCATGTATTTGTTACATTTTACCTTAAAAAGGACAGCTACAGATATAATAAATGGTTTACTCAAAGCACAAACTGACATTTCTGTAAATTCTGTGCTAAATAAGCACAGGAACAACACTATACTTGCCATTCTCTTCTTACCTGATAATCTACAAGTAGCTCTGGACCTTTGAAGTATCGGGAAGCAACTCGAACATTATATTCTTGGCCAGGATGGTAAAATTCAGCTAAGCCCCAGTCTATTAGCCTTAGCTGAAAGGGGTGGGAGGGAGAACAAGTCACATATAACTACAGCATCTTTCATCTATTCTCATCCCAACAATGGAGTGCTCCAGAGAAAGCATCCTCAACAAGGTGTCCACATCCTTGCCAGCACTTTGCAATGCCATTGCATTTGCATTTTAGTGATTTCACCACATATGCAGGGAACTTTCAACATGCCTGCACTCTGCCCAGACCCTCTCCCTGTCCTCAGAGAAAAGGTCTGGGGAAACATGACTTGAAAGTCCTCTTCCCCCAACGTACTCAGCTCTATTCACGCTGCTATTCCGGCACGCCATATTGTGATATTATGATTTTAATACACATACATTGTTTTTTATCCATGGTTTCTGGCTAATTTCCATAATACCTATATTTTCTAAGTTTCTAAAATGATAAGCATACTTTTGGTAAAGTTTTTGCCTTTTTCTTTGTGTGCTAGCCTTTGACCCTAGCTAGGGCTTCCTAGGCACTGAGCTACATTCCTAGCCTGAGTTCCTGGAACAGTGTAGGCCTCAGACAGTAAAACTGTAAAACTCCCCCTTATGTACTCATTTTGCCCATTCTCTTTTTTTCTGAAGGTAAGCAACAGAAACTGAGTTTCGCTTTCCTAAACTAGATCACAGAAACCTGTATAAAAATGTGTTTTGGACCGGGCAGTGGTAGTGGTGCATGCCTTTAATCCCAGCACATTTTTTTTTTCGAGACAGGGTTTCTCTGTGTGACAGTTCTGACTGTCCTGGAACTAGCTCTTGTAGACCAGGCTAGCCTCAAACTCACAGAGATCCATCTGCCTCCGCCTCCCAGGTGCTGGGATTAAAGGCGTGAGCCACCATGGCCTGGCATGTAATAATATCATTTTTAACAAACCAGTAAATCTATTTACCTAAATTCTGAAATATTCTAGTAAATTGAACCAGAGAAGGGTTGGGTAAAAAAGTAATAGTTGTTGTTGTTCAAAAATGCAGCTACAACAACCTGGGGCTTGTAGCCAGCATTTGAAAGGGAAGAAGGGGAAGTCTGAGGAATCTGATAAAATGTTTAGGCACTCAGTGTTACACTGAATCAAATTAGAAAATACTATGTGCTGGTGTCTGCCCTAGAGTTCATTAGTTTACTCAGGGAGAGAAACTCCTTTTCCTTCTTGGAATATATTTTTTTCTTAACATTGTATTTCTGGGTCCAGTTCAGTACTCTCAAAATTGTCACTTTTCCAATGGACCCTATAAAACATCCTACAAAACACTGTACTGGCTAGTTTTATTTTAACTTAACGTAAGCTCGAGTCACCTGGGAAGAAGAAGCCTCAACTGAGAAAATGCCCCAACAGACTGGCAGACAGGCAGGCAGACAAGCCTGTGTTGCACTATCTTGACTGATGATATGTGAGAACCCAGCTCATTGTGGATGGTTGTAGCAGGCTGAGAAAGCAAGCCAATAATCAACATTCCTCTATGGTCTCTGCCTCAGCTCCTGCCCTCCAGGTTCCCTCAGTGATGGACTTTGCTGTGGGACTATAAGCTGAAATAAATCTTTTCTTTTCCTCCCTGAGTAGCTTTTGGCCATGGTTTTCTTTCACAGAAATAGAAACCCTAACTAATCACAACATATTCCTTAGTTAAATCTAAAGTATCTTCTGTGATCTGCCATTGCCTACTCACTGATCCCACTATCCTTCCTTCCCTTTCTAATACCTCCCTGAAATAGGTTCTCACTATATAGAACCAAGCTGGCCTTGAACTTGAAGCAATCACCTAGCCCAGTCTCCCAAGTATTGAGACTGCTTGCATAACGGCTTTAGTTACCACACTCAACTGAAACGTAACCTCTTCGGAAAAGCATTTTTGTCTGCTTTGTTCATTCATGTACCTCCAGTCTCAAACTACCTGTTACAAGGTATGTGTCAGAAAATGTATTAACTAGTCACCTAAATTCCTTAAGTCGACAACAATCATCACTGTGTAAAAAGATGGGTTTGGTAACTTAAAAATCTGAATGTCAGGGATAAGGAGAAAGCTCAAAGTGCTTGACATAAAAGGATATGAACCACCGAGCGATGGTAGCAGACGCCTTTAATCCCAGTACTCGGAGGGAGAGGCAGTCTGGTCTACTGAGCTACTTCCAGGACAATTAGGGAAGTTACACAGAGAAATCTTGTCTCAAAATACAAAACAAAAACAAAAAAGGGATATGAACCTGAGTTTTAACCTCAGCACACAAACGAAAAACAAGTATCAGGCAAGGTAGCACACATTGGTAATCACAGCATTGCAGAAATAATAGCAGGGGGAATGACTCATGCAGCTCACTGGCTAGCCAGCTACCAAATTAGTGAGTACCAGGTGCCAATAAGAGACACCGTCTCAAAAACAAAACAAAACAAACAAACAACAACAACAAAAAACCACACAAAACAAAACAAAAAACCAGAGATGTATGACTCCAGAGGAAGAAACGCAAGGTTGACACACATACATTGAAACACACACACACACTTGTCAGAATGCTTGTGTAGATTGCTCAACACGTTGAGTTCAGCCTCCAGTGTCACATAAACTGAGCATGGAGACACGCTGTAATCTCAGCACTCAAAAGATAGAGGCAGGAGGATCAGAAATTCAAAGATACCCTCTGATATATGACAAGATACTGCACTTTCTACCAAGGTTGATGACCTCAGTTCAAGTCCTGGGACTTACATGGTAGAAGGAAAAAAAAAATGACACCGAAGTTTTCCTCTGAGCTCTATACACATACCATGGTATAACATGTCCAAACTCATATACACACCCCATTCCTCCCTTCACAAAATAATGAATTTTTAAAAAAGATTCTATCACTCCGGGTGTGGTGACGCACACTTTACATCCCAGCATTTAGGAGGCAGAAAAAGGTAGATCTCTGTGAGTTTGAAGCCAGACTAGTAAACAGAGCAAGAGCCAGGACAGCCAGGGTTACACAGAGAAACCATCTCAAAAACAAACAAAAGCAGGAAGAGAGGGAAGCAAAAAAAGGAGGACAAAGAGCTAGCTATTGAGTAAAACTTTGTCTCCAGAAGAGAAATAAATATACATAGTGACACATGCCTTTTAATCTCAGCACTCAGGAGGCAGAAGCTAACAGGTGGATTGCTGTGAGTTTGAGGATACCCTGGTCTACACAGTGAGTTCCAAGACAGCCAGGGCGACAAAGAGAGACCCTGTTTCAACACACACAAATAAAAAAGGGGGTTCAGAGGAATGGGGAGATGGTTCAGCTAATAAAGTGCCTGTCGGCTGTATAAATAAGAAAACTTGAGTTCTGACCACACGACCTATGTTATAAACTAGGTGTGAGAGCATGTGTCTGTAATCCCAAAGGTTGACAAAACAGGGGCATTCCTGAGGACAATGGTCAGAGGGATTAGCGAATTCCTCCATCTTGAGGTTCAGTGAGAAACCCTGTCTGAAATAATGAAATGGAGAGTAATCAAGGAAGACATATGACATTGACCTCTATCTTCTAAATCCAGGTGTAGTGATGCGCGCGCGCGCACACACACACACACACACACACACTAAAATCTGAAATATTACAAAGCATGCTACTATTACAGCATTTGTAAAGGTCACAGGCTTCTTGATCTCTGCTACTAAAGCAGCGTATTCTGAATAATTTATCAACTTCATAAGCATGTGTTTTATTTATTCATTTACTCATTTATTTATTTAGTTGTTCGAGGCAGGCCATTTATTTATTTAATTATTTGTTTGTTTATTCAGGGCAGGTTTTCCCTGTGTAGCCTTGGCTGTCCTGGAACTTGCTCTGTAGACCAGACTGGTCTCTAACTCAGAAATCCACCTGTTTCTGCTTCCCAAATTCTGGGATTAATAGTATGTACCACCACTGCCTGGTCCTATTTATTTTTTGAGACAAGGTCTCTATATACTAAGTATATACTAGTATATAGCCCTACATAGCCCTGAAACTTGCTATGTAGACCACCCTGGCCTTGGACTCAAAGAGATCCCCCCTGCCTCTGTGCTGGGATTAAGGGCATGTGCCATCACACTCAGCCCAAGTATGAACAAGTATTTTATCAAGTATCTAACAGGTACTAAGGACTAAGGTAATGGGGATAAGTATTGAAGATGGACTGCTAACTCTCCACCATATTTACAAAAGAAGTTCAACTATGACATTACCTTTCTGTGCTCATGATCAATCATGACATTATGGGGTTTCACATCTCTGTGCATAATCCCCATGCTGTGACAATAATCCAAGGCCTGCAAAAAAGAGATTTGTTTACATGAGTCAGTGTTTTAAGTAACTTGTTTTTTTTCTTCTGTGTCAGTTTTTTTTTCTAACCTCACAATCCAGAAATCAGGGAATCAGGAATAGTTGCTCTCAGCTATTCCTCAAAACCTGGTTCAGAGTCAAATCTCATATTCAAGTTACAAAATCACCTCATCTCATCCCATTTCTCTCTCTCTCTCTCTCTCTCTCTCTCTCTCTCTCTCTCTCTCTCTCTCTCTCTCTCTCTCTCTCTCTCTCTCCCTATCTCTCTCTGAAAGACAGGATCTTGCTATGTTGTAGCCCAGCTACTTAGACTTCTGTCAACCTCCCCCCCAGCCTTCTGAGTGCTGGGTTATAGGTATTGCTGCTCTCTAGTTATTGCAGCATCCTTTCTGTTCAGAAAGAACTAACGTCCACAGCAACTGTACAACTCCTTATCCAAAACTTAAATTATTTCTATAAACACATTCTCCTCAGAAGAAAATTCGCCTACCAACACTTTGTTTGAAGAACAGTAATTTCTTCAGTGGCTGAGAGTGGGGGTGAAATCCCCAGCTGCCTGTTTATATGAATGTTTTATCTGCACACAACTATGACTGTGTACACACACTAACCACGGCTATTTTCTTGCTGTAACAACAGAGGTGAACAACAGAACAAAGACTTTAGCCCTATAAAGAAATCTGTCAACTCCTGATCTAGGTCATCTATCAAATCTGAATACAGTTCATAAGCTTAAATTAAAGTGAATAGAGCAACACACCTTTGAGTTTGTCAATCCTGGCCTTTAGTCAAACACTGCCATTAGCTACGTAAGTTCTTGCTCTTCCTAGGACAACCTGTGATTCTAGTTTGCGAGGCTGGGCAAAATATGTCTACAGCTTTAAGTCCTGCTTTCCACATGAGCCAACAGAAGATCAAATGTCTCTGAAAGTATAATCTTTGATGCTACTTTGAGGGGGGAGAGGGAAGGGAAACAGTGTTTCACTATTTAACTCTGGCTGGCCTAGAATTCACTATGTACAACAGACTGGCCTCAAAACCAGAGATCTGCCTGCCTCTGCCTCCCCAAGTGCTGGGATCAATAGCATGTGCAAACATGCCTAGCTTTCTTTTGATACTTTTAAATCTTAAACAGCTGGCATGGTATTAAAACCTATATTCATAAGAAATTTTAGCCAACTAAGCAGTTCTCTCCTTATAAATCTGATCTTGGAACTACTGAGTGCCAAGGATTTGTGATCTCACTTTAGAAATCAAAGTCCACTGTAATCAACAGT
Organism: Arvicola amphibius; assembly: GCF_903992535.2. NCBI lineage: Eukaryota > Metazoa > Chordata > Mammalia > Rodentia > Cricetidae > Arvicola > Arvicola amphibius. The sequence goes on along the minus strand of NC_052051.1, from coordinate 24,966,162 downwards.
CTACAGGAAGAAATTTACAGTCTTTAGAACAATAACTCTCTGAGGGTTGAGTTCAAGAATCTTTCTTTAATCTTGTTTATTTCTTGACAGTCTCACTCTGTAGCCCAGGCTGGCCCCGAACATGCAGCAGTCCTCATACTGGGATTACAGGAAGGCCTGCACTGCTAGGCTACCGTCATTTGTTGAATCCAAAGTAAAATAAAGTATATCGACAGCCAATGCACAAAAAAAAAAAAAGAGTTGTTTTTACACTGTCACTTCCACCCCCAGTTTTCTTTAAGGCAATCTAGGGCTGGGGAAATAGCTAATTGGTAAAATCCCTGTTTGGCATGCATCAACAGGATAAAAACTGTAACCAAAAGAGAAAAAAAGGGGGGGGCATTGTAAAGTTGGGTGTGGGTGTGGTGGGTGGTAACTGTGAGTCCTAGAATGTGGGAGGCTAGGGCAGGAGGATCACCAAGAAAGGCCACCCTTGCTTAAGAGGCCCTGTCACATAAAACCCACATGTTCTAATTACAGTTTCTTTGTACCCCATTTCATTACTGAGACTTTACCCAAGAGTCTAGTACTAAAACAGTTTACAAATACTGCTGAAGCTCCTTGAGTTTAGCACACATTACAAAGTTAACCCCCTGGTTTTTCTACTATCAAATAAACTTCTCAACGAAGCAAAGACCAATTCAAAAATACTTAGTACCTACAGTTACTTACTTTTAGAATTTCATACATGTAAAATCGAATGTCATAGTCTGTTAACGTCTGGTACAATTGCTGTTAAAGACAAATGAGATTATTTAAGCTATAAAACAATGGTAAGCTAACACTTTACTCATCATAATTAATAGTAACTTCAACTAAAAACTGGCTCATTCGCCATGGTCCCAAGATTTATTTTTCAAATGCTCTCTATTTCTCCAGTTTCAAGAGACTCTTGAAGTCTTCACCTCTACATGCAAAAGTAAAGAATAACACAAACATATACTGAAGCTATAATGCAATGCTGGACCTACCTATATATACGACTGACACAACATTCACTGATATACTTTTACCACCTAGGGTTTTCTCTTCATTTACCTTCTAACTTCCTTCAAAGGCATTTTGCTAGACAACCTTTATAGTAGTGAAATGTCCTTCTTATGCCTACACACTTGGTACTACCATCACCAGGGGGATATGAAAATGTAAAGACAGATTTGCTGAGCCAATAGAACAGAACTATTCCAGTGTAGAATTACCCTAGACTGCAAACATCTGCAATATAACTTTTCCAGTTTCTAAAAAGGCTGTAGATTATTATTATTATTTTTTTTTACAACTAATTACCTTTAAATGGTGAGTGGCATTCTCTGGAAGTTTATTATTCTGATTATAAAATATCTAAAATAGTTCTTTTTTCTCTTTTTTTCAAACAAAATAAACCATGTTTAGTGTACTAACATTCAGACACCAGATTTGTACAAAGTCAAGTCAAACTCTATTAAATGTGTACTTGAGGAAAGTGCCTACATTCTTCGGTTATACCAGAATAGAGAACTGTTTGAATAAAAGATATGTATTGTCCATGTTTGTGCTATAGCAAAATCTTACATGACCTTTCCTCATTATCTTTTATGATCCATACCCTAGGGGAGTACAAAGATACATCTCAATGATAGTTGAACTGCCAGGCACTTTAAACGCTCAAGACCTGGGTTCAATAACCAACAGAACAAGAATAAGGAAAAAGAATAAGAGCCCAAAGTTCCTAAGATCTTATGGAATATGCATGTAGTCCTTACTATTACAGAAACAATTTATTCACTCTTGAACCTAAAGTCAGCATATATTGTCACCTTCACTAGTCTGATTACCAGCAGAAACTATTAAATCAATAATAAATGTGCTAGCTATAAATGTACTTACTAGTTATTCAAAGAGCACTAAACAGATGCAAGTGTAAAATATCCATGGAAAACAGATACTACTTTGAGCACTGATCAATCAATCTAGCAGCAAAACATTCTTTTTAAAACAAGCAAAAAAGCAAGCTCTTTTTATACCAACGTTCCCAAAAGATGTTCTGTATAGTTTGAAATGGTTGCTTATACCTTGAAGTCTGTGTTGTTTACGTGTTCAAAAACCAAGGCGGGGGTTCGTGACTAAGGGAAGAAAAAGGAAAATGCATTAGTATTGGTCCAAGCAGCTTTAGTTTACAGCTTGTGGGCTTTGTGTGGGGAATGTGGGGAATGTAGCCTTTGCTACAGTAGTAAACCTCCCAAGGCTCTAGAGGACCCAACAATATTCCTATTGCCCATTGGCCCTAGGCCTAGGTTTGCAGATTGGATTTCAACACATTTGGTTTTTTAAGGATATCAATCTCTTAGAATAACAGACTTTGTGGGTACATATGTGTGCACATGTTTTAAGTCTTTTCTTTCAAAGCAGGAGCACTAAGCTGGTTAAATGTGTAACTGATTTAGAACATTTAAAGCAATATTTAATGGTAGGGTAGTAAAAACAGAACAAAATAAGTTGTACTTTGGGCCCAATACCTCCTGAGCCCTGGCAAGCATAGCTAACAACGACTGTACTCACCACAGGGTCTTTTACAATATCTGCAAGTGTGATGATGTTGGGACCGCCTCTCAAATTCTCCAAAATCTTTATTTCACGCTTAATTTTCTTCTTTTTTACTGGCTGAAATGGTAAAAGTGTATTAGCATATACACACAAAAATACTTCTCAGTATATCTTCCAGTTATACTGGAAGTTATTATATACAGTTATATATAATACAGAACAGCTTCTATCTGGGCTTCTTGAAGAAAGGAAATGTGACAGACTTCTCTGAAGCCCTCCCAACACTGTCGGGCACTCTGCAGGTATAAAATTCCCACTCCAAAGACCAGATAGTCACAGAATCTTCATTTGGTCTCTATTTAATAGTAGTATGCTACACTTTAAAACCTTGTGAACCATCATTTAAAATGGCAACATAGTAGATCCTTTAAAACAAACAAACAACAACAACAAAAAAGCAAAAAGAAACCCACAAACTTTTAGTGGCCCAGAGATAAGGCTCAGCCTATAATGGAACTTTGCCACCCACACTGCTGTGCTGACCTCTGAGATTCTTCCCAAGTCCATGTGATGTTGTCTTCTAATCTCCAAAGACTCACAAAATAAGTAAATAATGTTAAAATAAAGCTTTTAATGCATTAAAGAGGGGCTCTTTTTTATTTTTTCCTATAACAAAAGTGGCTTCAAGTTCATATCAATATTCCTGCTTTGCTTCCAGATGTACTTTAAAGGAATGCAATTTCTTAAAAAAAAAAGGCTAATAGCTAGAACTAATAGTTTTTGTGTTTGTAGGTGTGTGTGCACTAATTGAAAAACCGCACGCCTTTAATCCCAGTATTTAGGAGGCAGAGGCAAGTGGCTATCAGTGAGTTCAAGGACAACCTGGTCTACAAAGTTGAGTTCCAGAACAGTCAGGACTGTTATACAAAGAAACCCTGTCTCAAAAACAAAACAAAACAAAAAAAACAAAAACCTGTGAGACAAGAAAAGAGCTACAAATGAAAGGTGTTGGGAACCTCTGCTCCTCAGTAGCAATAGACACCTTGGTTACAAGGAACTGAGCCTCCAATATAATGCAGCACAGAAGTAATGCATTAATAAACAATTAATAGACGTTGCATATTGACAACCAACTGGCTAAATCTGACTCGTGCGATACTTCAAAAAACCTTGATCAAAATTTATATATTTTTAAAATTTTATGTGGATGGATATTTTGTCTGCATGTTTGTGTATGTACCACATGTGTGCGTGATGTCCTCAGAAGCCAGAAGAGCATATCAGATCTTCTAGGACTGGAGTTAAAGCCGGGTATGAGCTGCTATGGAGACTAGGAATCAAACTCGGGTTCTCTGAAGAGCAGTAAGTGCTCTTAACCACTGAGTCATCTCTCCAGTCTTCTAGAATCAACATTTAAAATATCAGATTATGTAAATATTGTTTTCTAAATTCTCTTTGCCAAAGAAATCATCAAGAAACACCAGACTTGCACTGTTACATGAACACCAGTCAGCTGCAGCTAAGAAACTACCTCCTTTTCTTTTGTTGGGAAGGGTGTGTATAGATGCATGTGTATGTATAAATGTGTGTCAATACTGGGCATCTCCTGAATTGGTACAATGTTATATATAACATTTATTCACTTTTAAGTAAGTCCCACAGCATGTGCATGGCGATCAAAACAAAGGTAGCGAGTTGAACCATGTAGGTTACAGGGACTGAACTGAGGTTGTCAGTTTTATCAGCAAGCACATTTACCTGCTGGACCATCTTGCTAGTCCTCACCTTGTATTTTGAGACAGGGTCTTCTTATCTTCTTTCATTAAATCTGAAGCGTACAGAGTAATTAGCCTGCTTGGCCAGCAAGTTCCAGACAAACTCAAGTCTATAAATTCCCGGAAATTATTGCCATGTCTGGCTTTTTAGGTAGTTACTAGGGATCTGAACTTCTGATGCAGGCCCTCTGACTTGCATGGCAAACACTTTACTTAGTAATGTTCCTAGCTGTTGTTTTGTTTGTTTCTCCTTTTTTGTAGCATTAGGAATCAAATCCAAGGCCTGATGCACTTTTGGCAAGCACTCTACCACCGTGCTTACATGCCCAGATAGTTCCTGTTTCTGATGAAGTGTGTGCTTCCAGGTTTGTGTTAGTTCCTAATATTCACATGGCTGAAGTGTATGTGGTAATACTACATTAGGTGTATCTGCTTGCCTTCTTATTCCTATTCTTACAAAGCAGAGGTAATGATTTGTTTATTGAAAACAAAAGCAAAAACGAACTGAAAGCATGAAAATGGACATTAGGTAAGACCTGGGAAAGAGGAGTCTCTTCAGCCACTCTAACCACCTCTCTCTTGCTTTAGATCTAATCTGGCAAGCTAGTATCGGGAGTTCTGTTGACTTCAGAGGATATAAGAGGGAGGCTAAATTACTAGAAAAAAAATTCTTTCAAGGGAGATATATAAAAAGACATCTATGTAAGCCGGGCGGTGGTGGCGCACGCCTTTAATCCCAGTACTCAAGAGGCAGAGGCAGGCAAATCTCTGTGAGTTGGAGGCCAGCCTGGTCTACAAGAACTAGTTCCAGGACAGCCAGGACTACACAGAAAAAAACCTTGTCTCAAGAAAAACCTTCTATGTGAGCCAGATGGTGGCTGCGGTGCACGCCTTTAATCCCAGCACTCAGGAGGCAGAGACAGGAGGATCTCCATAAGTTCAAGGCCAGCCCAGTACAAAGAACAGAGTTCCAGGACAGGCCCCAAAGCTAGAGAAACCCTGTCTTGACCACCCTCTCAAAAAGAGAGAGACATCTATATGCATAGATTCTACATTTCAACTCTGACATTATTTCTCTTCTTGTACTCACCTTGAGAATTTTAACAACAACTTTTTCATTATTTGTGATGTTGATGGCTTCAAACACTTCACTGTATTTGCCCCTGCCTAATTTTCTAACAAGCTGGTAGTCATCTTGATTTCTGTAGATAAAAACAAAGTGACAATGATTTGAAAATATCAAATTTTCAACATGCAAAACTTTTTGCCAGACATGGTGGTGCATGCTTGTAATTCCAGCACTTGGTAGGTGAACATGGGAAGATCTGCATTCAAGGTTATCCTGAGCTATTTACAGAAAAAGAGAAGCAACACACAATCATTGAGAGAAAAAGAGAAAGAGAAAAAAAGACAGATACCTCCATTACCAGCAAAAGTAATACAAGAGATATTCCAAATGTATTAAAAAAAAAATCTGGGCCAGTTAAAACTATGTGTGCATCAAACAAAAAACAGAAAAATTTGGGGCTATGGCTCAATTGGTAGAGTGCTGACTTAGCATATATATGGCCCTGGGTTCAATCTCCAGTACCATGTAAACCAGACATGTCACACACCTATATTCTTAGCATTCAGAAGGTGAAGACAAGAGGATCAAAGTTTGCAACCACACCAGATATAGTGAACCCCAAAGGTCCTGCATTTATTCACATTTTGTTAACTAATAAGGACATTAGACATCATAGGCAGAGTAAAGAATAAAGCATATGTTAATACTTTCCCTTGTCCCCTGTTGGTTAGGCCCTTGCTCTAACCAATAACAAACACAGTTCCTTCAGGAGGCCCGGCTGGTTAGAAGGGTCTACAAATATTATCCCAGGACTTAAGAGGCTCAGGAAGGGGAATGGCAAATCTGAGGCTAGCCTGGGCTACAAAAATACAAAAAAAGTCTGCCAGAAAAACAATCAAGCAAACAACAACAAACCAGTAAGGCACAATTCTACCAGGTATGGTAGTACATACCCATTCCTAGATATCTGTCAAATTTAGGGCCTGCCTGGGCTACAGAGTGAATTCAAAGCTAGCCTGTTTAACTTAGAGAAACTATCTCAAAAGAAAAAATGAAGTGGGGCTGGTGGCACACACCTGTAATATCAAATCCCAACACTTGGGAGGTAAACGCAGGAGGATCAGGAGTTCAAGCTCATCCTTAGTACATGAGAATCTATCTAAAAAATACCAAAAAAATTAAAAATAAAAAAAAGATCTGGAGAGATGAATTAGTGGTTAAGAGCACTTGCTCTTACACAGGACCTAGCTTCAGTCCCAGCACCCACATGGTGGCTCCTGACCATCTATAATCCAGGGGATCTAATCTCCTCTCCTGATTTCTGAGGGTACCACACAAAACATTTATACATATCAATTAAGTAAACCTTAAAACAATAAATATGGGCTGGCAAGATGGCTTAGATGGTAAAGGCCCTTGCTAGAAGGCTCGAGTTCAATTTCTGGTCCCAACTCACAAATTGTTCTTTGGCACATGTAGCACATATAAATTCCCCATCAACTAAATAAACTACAGTAATTTCAATAATTTATTATTTTTTTTCGAGACAGGGTTTCTCTGTGTAATAGCTCTGGCTGTCCTGGAACTGGCTTTGTAGACCAAGCAAGCACCAGGCTGACCTCGAATTTACAGAGATCCATCTGCCTCTGCCTTTCCTGTGCTGGGAATAAAGGCATGAGCCACCACCACTAAGCAAGTATAATTTTTGAAACCCCCCCAAAATAAATCAAAAAGTTTAGTTAACATTCTATCATGCATGAATCCCTGATGCATATAACCCAAGGTATGCTAGTGTACATTGAACCTCAGTTCTGGAGAAGTAGAGGCAGAAAGATTAGAAGTTCAATGTCATCCTGGTTAGACAGCAAATTTGAGGCCATTCTGAGCTACATGAGTCCCTGTGTCATGAAAGAAAGAAAAGAAAAAAAAGAAGACTGGGGCTATAACCTAGCAGTTGAGTACCTGCTACAATCCACAAGGCCCTACGTTTAATGGTTGAGTAACAGGGAATGGGGGCTAAATTCTACTTATTCCTATAATACAGTATGCATGATTATCAGCCATTAATATTCTCAGTTAAAAAGGAGAATGAAAGAAGAGACATAAAGAACTAAGAACAATGGACAATGTTAATACTATCAGATCTCTTTCTGCTCATTGAGTTCTCTTACACAAGGGCATATGAACTAACACAGCAAGCAAATAGCACCATGTAAACACTCAAAAGGGCTCTGTAGTATCATTTCAGCAGAGCTATGGAAGAGCATTTGGTTTTGAAGCAGTAAACAAAGGTAATGCCTTGAGTTCAAAGTCCATGACATTACAGAATTGTTAAGATTATCAATAGTGATAACACTTATTGGTTTGTATTATGGTTCTTAACACCATCTCTAAGCTAAGAGTGTCTCCTTATATGTGGAAAATTGCTTGCTGTTAAATATCACAGCATACCAGAATGGAAACCATACCCTATGACAGTTCAAGGAGAGAGTTTTAACCACTTACAGACTACACAAAGTCATATGGAATCAGATATAAAATATCATATATGGAAGTTAAGTTAAAAAACAAAAACAAAAAACCAAGGTATTATTACTGCATAGCCCTAGACCTCCAATTCAAGGTCATCTGGTCTTAGCTTCTCAAATTTAGCTGAGTTACACCTCTCTGAGTTTTCAAATTCCTTTATTTTGTACTTAATCAAAATGCTTTTATCACAAAAGTGACAAAACTCTCCATGTTCAGACAGGAAATGCAAATGTTCAAATGAGCCTCTCATGGGTAACTTTGAGAGTAAACACGGTTGTTGAAGTAAGCTACAGCTCTGGAGGATAAATGGGCTGCATTCCATGATGCACATAACTAGGATCATGGAAAGGATAAAGGGTAAATCCTGCTTCTCATCTAAAAGAAGTTTCTATTTCTAGAGAACTGTTTCATCCTTTACTATCATCATGGGACACAACTCTGACCCCCCAAAAGACCTTAAGTAATTAAGCTTGGTGATTTTAAAGTCTCTCAAGTATTTAAAAACCTCTCTAGTATCTTCAGTGCTAGCTTTTAACTCAGAAGCCCAGGCAAGTCCTAACTTTGAGTTCTACCTGCCTCAGTTTCCCAAGGTTCCAGAACAGTAGCTAAAGCTGGAAGGCAAACTGACAGCTAAGTCTTTGTTAGTACCATAATGCACAAAATACATAAACCAGAGAAGTAATCACAATGACTTTTAGACTACAAACCCAGAAACTAAGCTTGCCAAATCACCGACCTGCTGTGTAATATACCTATGTAAGAAAGCAAGCTCGGTTTTGTCCTGTGCTTTGAAGGGAAGGCTTACTAACATGAATCTACAAGATACAGGACTGTGGGTGAGGACACTGAAGTAAACGGAAATAATTACCCCCATTCCACCACATGTGACTCATAATCCCAGTATTCTCGAGGTCTGTGCGTGTTAACATCTGTGTAAACTCTGGCCCTGCTTGGCACGGGTCCCGACATGTCAGACAGGTTGGCAGACAAAGCTGAACTTGATGTTTGAAGATCTGGCAGTCACTGTGTTCAGAGGCAGATGTAGGTAAGACCTTGTTTCAGACCTATTTTCTTCAAACTGTTGGGAAAAAAAGTAAAAACAAATTACTTTTTTCAAAGTATTTTTGGGGAAAACGATTTTACTAATAACAACAACGATCTCAAATATAATGCTATGCTAAATATCCCAGCTGATCTTAATCAAATTCCACAAAGTAGCTTGTAATCCATATGCAATGTGAGGATCTTTTTCTTTTGCTTTTTGAGACAGGGTTTCTTTGTGTTATATAGCCCTGGCTGTACCGGAACTTTGGCCTCAAACTCACAGAGATTGCCTCCCTCTGTCTCCCAAGTGCTGGGATTAAAGGCGTGCACTACCACTGCCCAGCTGACACCTGCTTTTCAACAAAAACGAAAACTAGAAGCTTAGAAATGGTCTAAAATCTGATAATTATACAAGGTAGATTACACAGTTCTACTAAAGTAATTTTTGTTGAATTTCCTAGTATTTGAAACAAAAGATTATTCTGGGATGTGAAAGGTGAAACTGGTTTTTATACCACAGTTTTATTTAGTCCATTAAATACTAATCAAAAGAAATTATGAGAGATGGGCCTCGATTTCCATATAGTCTCAGTTTCAGTGCCTTCAGAGTCCAGGTTCTTACAGGGGGATCACCTACTGGACTCCCAATCTTACAAGAAATAAAGCTGCACTGGAGGTTTTATCACATCTCAACTTATTTCAAGGTAGCCTCTGGAGACCTGATAAGCAAGGTCGAGAGAAAGAAGAGAAAGGAAGAGAGAGATAGGGAGGAAGGGAATGGAATGTCTTGCTATGTGTCTCAATGATTCCACACAGGGATGGAAATTTGAAAGTCAGCAGCACCAGCAACGCACAAAGTCAGGTTTACTGGCACCTACCTACACCTATAATCCCATTATCTGAGCGGTAGAAGCAGGACAATTGGGAGCTTGAGTTCAGGGGCTGGAGAGATGATAGCTTGGTGGTTAAAAAGTTCCATTCCCAGCATTTACATGACAACTTCCAACCACCTGTAGCTCCAGTTTCAGGGACTCCAAAGTCCTCTTTTGACCTCAGGGGCACTGTATGTATTTGGTACAGAGAAGAGACATACGCAGACAAAACACCCAAAGAAATTAAAACAAAACAAAAATTCTTCGAGAGGACACAGGCTTGGTTTCCAGTACCCATCTAACATGCTCACAACCATGTGGACCTCCAGTTCTGGGGGAATCTAAACACCTCTTCTGGCCTCCACAGGCACCACACGCACATGGTGCACATACATACACGCAAACAACACAAGCATAAAATAAAAATTTTTGTTTTCTTTTTGAGACAGGGTCACTTCCTGGCCATCCCGGAACTCACTAGTATAGACAAAGCTGGCCTCAAACTCAGAGATTCATCTATCTCTACCCCACAAGTACTGGGAACAAAGGTGTGGGTTACTACACCTGGCTATAAATAAAACTTAAAAACCCATCATTGGCTACATAGTGACCTTGAGGCCAATATGAGTTCCGTGAGGACCTGCCTTAAATTTAAAAAGTTAATATGATTGTTAAAATTAGCTTTAAATTTTTTTTATGTGTATGAGTGTTTTGCCTGCATGTGTGTGCATAGTGCCCTCAGAGATTAGAAGAGAACATTGGAGCCCCTGAAGTTACAGATGGCTGTGAGGCACCATGTGGGTGCTGGGAAACAAACCTGGGTCTTCTGGAAGAACAAGTGTTCTTAACTGCTAAGCCAACTCTCTAGTCCCTTTATGATGATGATGATTTTGAGACTATCTCTGTATTATAGTCCTGGAGCTTGCTGTGTAGACTAGGATGGCTTTGAACTCACAGGGATCTTCCTGTCTCTGACTCCTTGTGCTGGAATTAAATGTATATACCCTCTATTACTTTGAGACAGGGTTTCTCTGTGTAACAGCCCTAGCTGTCCTGGAACTCACTTTGTCGACCAGTTGGCCTCAAACTCAGAGATCTGCCTGCCTTCTACCTTCAGAGTGCTGGAATTAAAGGAGTGAGTATCCACCCACCCAAGCCCTTTATTACTTTCTTAAAGATTTATTTTTATTCTATGTATGAATGTTTCCCTACATGTATGTGCACCATACACATAACTGGTGTTGGAAGAAACCAGAAGGGTCAGGTCCCCTGGAACTAGAATACAAGCTGCCAGGACAGTACCAGCAATCAAACCTGCATCCTCTGGAGGGCAGTAAGTGTTCAATTGATAAGTCTAAATTCCAGTCCAATTTGGTAATTTTAGCACAACTTATTCTTTCAAGAACCAAGGGAGACAATGTAACATAGGCATTAAGCTATATTTCAACAGGATATCCAAGTTGGATGGATGATTTACAAAATATCTTCAGAAAAGATACAATAGCATTCAGAACTAGACAGGTGGCAACAATAGTTTAATAGAAGCTAACTTTATTTTTTCCTCATTTTTTTAAAGAACAAATATCCAACTTTAAGATATTAATGAATCTTTCCTGTTAGACTCAATTACTGAAATTTTAAAAACCCAAGACACAGAGAAAATACTGGTATTGTACTAAAAGAACAGGACTACTACTCCAGCTACCACACTGCACCTTATGTAAATAACTTTAGGCCTAAGGGTTGATGTCAGAAGTCTTCCTCCAAGGTTCTTTCACCTTACTCTTGGAGGTCAGGTCTCTTAAACCCACAACCTAGTTTCACTAGCCAGCTTGCTCAGGGGAATTTCCTGGCTCTGCCTTCCAATGCTAGAATTACAGGTGGACAGTCACTCCTGTCTGGCATTTACCTGATTCTGGGCATCAGAACTTAAGCTCCCTTGCTTGAGACATCTCCATGACACCCCCCCCCCCTTCTTTAACAGGGTCTTGCACTGTAGCTCCAGCTTGCCTTATGTAGTCCCAGGCTGTCCTGGAACTTCTTACAATCCTCCTGCTTCAGCTCCTTAAGTGCTGTGATTATAAGCACATGCCACCGTGTGGTTTAAAGCACAATTTGTTTCTTTTGGTTTTTTTGTTTTGTTGTCCTTTATGAAGATAGGGTTTCACTGTGTAACTCTGGCTGGCCTTGAACTCAAGAGTTCTACCTGCCTTTGCCTCCTGAGTACTGGGATTAAAGGTGTACACCACTACCACCACCTGAAACCAGAATTTCTTCCTATAGTACTACGTCTGAAAGGTGCTGCTTAGTACTGTCAGGCTCTATACACACTCACATGCATCTGCAAAGAAGTGTGTTCACACAGTGCAAACACATACACACACAAAAGATAAATACGGCTCTAACAACGCTTTGTGAATAAACTTAGCATCAAGTCTTGATAACCTAGGTCTGACTTCCAAAATCTACATGATGGAAGAGAACCACAGGTGCCCACTCCTCACAATAAAAAAAAAAAATAATTTTTTAAAAAGATACTGGTGAATTAAATTGAGGAAAAAATAGAGCTTAATAAAATTACTGGATAATGGTGCACCCCTTTAATCCCAGCACTTCAAAAGCAGAGGCAGGTGGATCTCAGAGGTCAAGGTCAGCCTGTACACAGAGTAAATTCCAAGACAGCCCGGGCTACACAGAGCAATCCCATTTCAAAAGCAACAAAACCACCAATAACAAAATGGATTAATAAAACCAACAACTAGAATTTTGACAGTTCCCAAGCTTTCTTTGACCTTCAAATTTCAAAGTTTCTTTCTTCTGTCTCTCTCTTTCTCTTGGAGACATGGTTTCTCTGTATAGCTTTGGAGCCTGTCCTGGAAGGCCTCAGTAGACCAGGATGGCCTTGAAATCAGAGATCCACCTGCTTTCTGCCTGAGTTAAAGGTGTGAGCCACAACCAACTAAGAAAACTTCCTGTTCAAAACAAAATTTGGCTATACTAAGGGTCCGATTTTGAAATATAATATTTATAATAGCTGTGGATATAGCTCAATGATAGAACTCTTGCATAGGGACTAGTATGACACGCGGCATACCCCCCCCCCCAAAAAAAAGCAAAACAAAACAAAGCCCAAACTAAAACTGTCTTGAGGTGTGGATGGAGTGGCTGCCTGAGGGGCCTTTAAAACAAAGCCTTTGCTTTAAAGATGTATGAAGGTCACCTTAGGACATTTAAAAAGCTGGGATATAAGATGGCTGTAAAAAATTAAAACAAAAACCAGGAGCACAACTACATGTTAACTACAGGAGAACATAGGTAGCTGCTGGTGGATAGTTAAGTCCTTAAGAATGATATCTGAAAATTCTTCAGTACATTCAAAGTGTGAAGTACAACATTTTGGGAGGAAAACTTGTCAGAAAGACAGATGAACAGAAGCAAATAATGAAAATAATCTCCAACTAAATTACACAGGGGGAAAAAAAGACCCAACATTGATGGGGGAAGCTTTGTTAACCAATCATCTTTAAGAAGTAGAACCTAATTAAGGCGTGGCTACCTGGAGCCCAGGAAGAAAAACTGGGAGGGACCAGGTGCTCACTCTCTCTGGGTGATTCCCGCTGGACACAGCGGAACTTGGACTTCCCATTTCTGTGGCATGAGTTTCCCCTTATAATAAGTAAAAATATAATTGTTTATCTTTAAGTTGGCCTGGTTACTTCCCAAATCAAGTTAACTTATACACAACATGCTTGAAAATTTACTGTTTTGATTACCAGGCTTTGTTTTTTAAAGGAAGAGGACAAGGAAGTGTGCTTGTCTAGAATGTGCAGTACCACAGGTTCAACCTCCAGTAAAGAAAGAGAGACAAGAGTCTAGAGATTGGGGTTACAGTTCAGTTATGAGCACTTAGCTAGCATGTTCAAGGCCTTAGTCTCAACCCACAGCAACACACACCAAAAAACATACTTTTCACTGTGTGTTATGGTTTACCCCTGTAATCTCAGCATGCAGGAGACTCAGACAGAAGGATCACCTTAAAGTCCAGCCCTAGCTACACAGCCACGGCCCTGTCTCAAAAAACCCCAACCCCAAAAGGACAAAAATTGAAAATAAATGAGAGAGTTTATGATTTATATCAGGCATGGTGATATGGGCCTGTAATCCTTATATTTAACTGACAGAGGCAGGAGGGTCCTTATAAATTCAAGGCCACCCTGGTTTACTAGCAAGTTCCAGGACAGTCAGAGAGTTACAGTGAGACCATATCTTAAAAATAAGCAAACAAACAAAAGCACTTGTAAACAACGATTCTATCAGGCCAGCCAAATGGCTGTTGACTTCAACCTCAAGGATTCACAGGGTACAAAGAAAAAACTGACTGCAGAAAGTCATCCTCTAACCTCTATACACAGAGACATAGACCAGACAGACAGACCACACACACACACACACACACACACACACACACACACACACACGAGTTCATCCCCATATGTAACAAATCATACCACTTCTACAGAAACAGAAAAGAATGTATGTTTTAGCTGGGTGTAGAGGCTCATACTTGTAATCCTAGCATTGGGGAGACAGAAACAGGAGGTTTGTCAAGTTCAAAGCCAGTCTGGGCTAACACAAGTGAGTACCAGATTAGTCTGGGCTATAGAGTAAGTCCCTATCTCAACACTGTCTCACAGGACTGTCCATCTCCCTATTTCACAACTTATGACAGAGGTACAGCTCAGTGGTAAAGTGCTTACCTAGCATGGGCAAGACCCCAAGGTTCACTCTCCAGCATGCTGTCCTACCCCCAGAAGAACAAAATACACACACACACACCCAAAACCAAAGCAAAGCCAGACATGCTCTAATGTCAACACTCAAGAGGCAGAGACAGAAAGAGCACTTAAAGTTCTATGCCAGTCTGGTCTACACAGTGCATGGCTCAGTATTGTGTAGAAGAGAAACTACTCCTAAACGTTGTTCTCTGACCTCCAGTTATACACACGGCACAGTATGCATCCATACACAAAAGTCAACAAAAAAATGGGTCAAGGGTGTGTGTGTACCCCCATGATAAAACACTTACCTAACTATATACAAAGCTAGGTGGTGGTGGCGCACGCCTTTAGTCCTAGCACTCAAGGCATAGGCAGGTAGATATCTGTGAGTTTGAGGCCAGCCTGGTCTACAAGAGTCAGTTCCAAGACAGACTCCAAAGCTACAGAGAACCCTGTCTCGAAAAAAACCAACCACACAGAAACCAAAAAAAAAAAGAAAAAAAATTATATATTTTTGTTATTTTTTTTATTTCTTTTTAAAGTTTTATATATAAACTTTAAAAAGAAGCAGTCAGGACCTGGTGATATATGTGTACAATCCTAGGCCAGCCAGAAATATATGAAGACAATCCACTCAAAAACAAACCAGATGTGGTAGCACATGCCTTTGATCCCAGCACTCAAGAAGCAGAGGCAGGTCAGTCTCTTGAGTTTGAGGCCATCCTGGCCTACAGAGTTCCAGGACAGTCAGGACTATAAAATACAAGCAAACAAACAAACAAACAAAAAACAGAACATCCAAAATAAAAACAAATTCATATGCTGGGCAGTGGTGGAACACAGCTTTAATGAAATCTCTGGAGTTTGAGGCCAGCCTGGTTCACAAAGTTCAGGAAATCCTGTCTCAAAACCAAAAAAAACCAAGTTCACATAAACAAGAGACGGCTGTACAGAAAAGATCCTATAGGTACATTTCTAATACAGTATCAGCAAGTAATCCCTGGTCTATGATTATGGTATCACCAAAAATACCACTTCTGGGTGCTGGAGAAGATGGTTCAGAATTTGAGTACATACTGCTCTTACAGGAATTCAGTTCCTGATACTTATTTCAGGTGGTTCATGACTGCCTGTGACTCATGACTCAACTCTAGGGGATCCGCTGCCCTCTTAGGACACTACACTCACCTGCACACATTTCCATATAGATTAATACAAATACACACAATTAAAATATTTTAAAAAAGAAAATACCTCTAATTAAAGGCCATGTATCTACAGATGAACAAACCTAGACCTCTTCCTGAGTCTGAAACAAGAAGATAAATTCAAACTATAATTAAGAGAATCCTAGATCTTGGGGAATAGAAAAAAGAAAAAAAAAAAGAGGGAGAAAGACTCTTAGATCTGTCGAAACTATACAACATACACTGTCTCTGGGTAACTGAGGCAATCTACACTGGGTGTGACTTATATACAGATCCACACCTAAGCAACAACTCAGTGTCTCACTCACCCAGCAGGCCACACCAGAAACAACATGTACAAGTCAAGAGTCTCTTTTAAAAATAAGAACTTTTGGTATCAGAAAAATCAAAATCAAGAATAAAAAATAGCAACATCAGCATTGACATAATATATTATTAGCTGGTGATTTCATTAATAATATTCACAATTTAGAATATTATGAGGTGTAAAGTACTAACCCCATTTTACAGATGAAGAAACTGAAGAACAGTTAAGTCATCCCACCTAGCTATTACTCCAGCTGTAGAGGTTGAAGCAACAACAAAAACAAACCAAAAAAAAAAACAAAAAACAAGGCTTGAAAGATTGTGAGGTTTGATCCTCAACTCTCCAAGAGCAGAGTTCTTCCTACTAGCCTCCTAGCCCTCCTACCCCCTAACAACTTCAGCGAATTCTAAATTCCATTCTCTCCCATCCAGTCCCTACAGCTGTCTTAGAAATTACCCCAGGGCACCACAAAAAGCTACTAAGCTGAGACACAGTGTATTTATTAGGACAAAATGCCAGCCAATTGTGAAGTTGAGGGCAACAGTATCTGGGGGTCCTTGGTATAGTACCTGCCAGAAGTATAACAAGCATTCAGGGGCTGTTGAATGAATATCTTCTGACTAATCCAAATGGCCACTTTATACTTTTTAATACAAAAATGACACAATTTTCTAATAAATTACCCCCCCATTCAGAGGGAGTATCTTTCCTTGTAACAGGACACACTATGTAACTGCAGGTATACAATATGCAAATACACTGTATTTTATACACACACACAAACTGCCTCTATCTCAAAAGCATACACCATAGCTTCTTATCTTCTGTTCACAGAGGCCAGAAGAAGGTGTCAGATGACTTGGAGCTGGAGTTACAGATGGTTGTGAGCCACCATGTGGGTGCTAGGAATTGAACTCAGGCCCTATGGAAGAACAGCCACTTTTCTTAACTGTGGAGCCATCTCTCCAGCCCTGTCCATTCATTTTTAATAGGGTGATTTTCTTAAAATTCATAGTGCATTAGCGAGATAGCTAAATTGAGAAATGCCCATTAGAGCATTAATCATAACTAAAAAAATTCCAAGTGCTCACCTTTCTAAGACTAAAATGTTTCAGTTAATCAAAACCACTCAGAAAAATTCAAAAGACTCAGGGTTAAAAGAACAGACAAAAGGTATTTGAGATCTGACATATACAAATTATGAAAAAAATCCTCTAACCATATACTCAATCCTAAAATTTTCAGATAACAGTATTTTTCTCATGTAAGAAAACATCATCACAATTAAAAGGTGCTCACCCACCATAGCAACTGTTAAGTAGGTTTTTTTTAATCTAAGGCTAAAAGACACAAAATTTGCAAAAACCAATAGAACACCACTCCTAGCTTTATCTTGTGATGTAATTATCTATTCCCTCAAACTTTTAAAAAGGCCCAATCCTTGATTTCTATAACATGTTTCGTCAACAACTGCTGGATTCTGATCTGTAACAAAATATTTAAATATTGGCTAGAAATTATCAATTGTTTCTTTTCTGTGAGAAAAAATTCCAACTGTTCACTTTTCTAAACAGACTAAAATGTTTCAGCTAATAAAAAACAACTCAGAGCCTGGTAGTGGCGGCATATGCCTTTAATCCCAGCACTCAGGAGGCAGAGGCAGGCAGATCTCTGTGAGTTCGAGGCCAGCCTGGTTTACAAGAGCTAGCTCCAGGACAGTCTCCAAAGCTAGAGAAACCCCGTCTCGAAAAACCAAAATAAAAAACAAACAACAACAAAAAACCCAGAAGAACTAAGACCAGTGTTAAAAGAATAGAATAGATAAAGTGGGGGCATTTGATATGTGACATATATAAATTGTAAAATATTCATGCCTATAATTCCAGCACTTGGAAGGTCAGGGACGAAGAAGAGCAGAAACTCAAGGTCATCCTCATCTACTTACTGAATTTGGGGGGAAAGGGGGGCAGTGAGGTGAGGCTTAAGACAGTTTCCTGTGTAGCAGCTCTGGCTGTACTGGAAATCACTTTGTAGAGCAGGCTGGTCTGGAACTCAATGAGATCCGCCTTCTTCTTCCTCCCAAGTGCTGGGATTAAAAGAATGTGTCATTCTGGAATGGCTGTCTCTGAACTGTGTAGACCAAAATGGCCTTGAACTCACAGAGATCCACTTGCCTCTGCTTCCCAAGTACTAGGATTAAGGTGTGTACTATTATGCCTTTTTCATAATTTTAAATCAGGTATTACAAGCATTACTATTGTCTGAAAATGCTAAGCCCTTAGCAAATTAAATGGCAAACCTCATCAGATGTAAGTTTCTGCAATTATATATTTATATACAAGTTGTCAGGTTACCATACAAGTTATAAACAGTTAATATGTTGGAGACATTTTCTGAGCTAGGTACTAACTGTCTCTCAACTAATATAGTCTTTCAACTAATCCTCACAATGACTCAATGAAGAAGCAGGCAGAGAGAACTAACTATAGTCCCAGGTATTTTAGGGTGCTCAAGGAGAATACAGGTTCAAAGCCACGACTACAGTCTTGACCAGGATCCTTTAGACAGTTCTAGAGTCATCCTGGTTGCCCTTTAGAGGATAATTTTCCTTACTGCAAAGTCTAAAAGCCAAACTCGAACAGAGAATCTCAAAAGTCCATTATACCCTGAAATGTTAATTTGTCAACTGTATTCCAAGGAATCACTGTGAGTTCTAGGAAAGTGTGGGCTACAAAATGAGATCCTTTCACACAAAAAAAGAAAAAAAATATTTTGTAGATATGATTGCTAAATCTAACCTCAAATGACAATGGCAGACAGAAATAAGTAATATCTTTGAGTAAGCCGCACTGTGAGAGAATAGACACAGCCAACGTCCAGTGACGCTGCCAGTGATTCAGCACTAGATCCAGCACTCTAGCAGGTTTTCTAGGCCCTTCATATTGCATCTGAGAACAGGAACAAAATATTTAAACATTAAGGACTTAAGAGATGTCTGGGCTGTTAAGAGCACTTAAGTTAAAAGGACTCCAGTTCAATTTTCAGTCCCTACATGGAAGCATACAACCACCTTGAATTCTCTCCAGTTCCAGAGGAACGAATACCCTCTTTTGGTCCCTATGGACATTAGATATACATGCAGGCGACACACACATATTTTAAATATCAAGCTCAAGGCATAAGTGCTACTTTATACATTATTCTAGGAATAATCTTCGCTGCTTTTGTTCTCTAGAAAACACCTCCACATTCTGAAATAAACCTAGCAAAAGTCAGTGTAAAGTTTTCTATTGTTGCTGTAACAAATTACCAGAAACAAGAAAAAAGCAACATAAATTACATCAGTTTCAGTAAATCAGAAGCAGAGTGAGCTTAATTGGGTCTTGTTGAGTGGCCAACTAAGCCAAACCCAAAGTATCAAGGAGCCATTTTTCTGGCTGGAAGCTCTGGGAGGAATCTGCTCCCTGCTCATTCAGGTTGTTGACTTAATTTCCTATGGTTGCTGGACTGGAGAACTGGCTCCTCTGATGGCTGTCAACTGGAGCTCTCTTGTTGCACAAAGCTGCTTGCTGTATTCATAATTTCCCTGTTGCCAGCTCCCAGAATGGTAGGATGGAATCTCTAACTCCACCCAAAGCTCTCTGCTTAAAAAAGTCTCACTATGTAGTCCTGGCTGACCTTATACTCAGACTCACTTGTATCTGCTTTTGCTTTTGGAATACTGGGATTAAGGGCATGGACTGCCCCATCCAGAAGCAGGTTCTTTGCTTTTTAAGGACACAGTGCTTAGACTAAATCTCTGGGGGAGGGAGGGGACAAACAAAGACAGAGTAATCCTTTGAGTCCCTTAAATTCCCTACATCAGCAGTTCTCAACCTGTGGGTTGTATCCCCTTTGGGGATTGAACAACCCTTTCAGAGGAATCACGTATCACATATTTACATTATAATTCATAACAGTAGCAAAATTATAGTTATGAAGCAGCAATGAAATAATTTTATGGCTGGGGCCACCACAACATGAAGAACTGTATTAAAGAGTTGCAGCATTAGGAAGACTGAAAACCACTGTCCTAAATAGTCTTTCTGCCACATAACAATATTCTAGGGATTAGGGTACCAACATTTTAGTAGGGTCATTGTCCACTACAGTCCATCCTACAGCCTCCAAAGATTTACATTCTCCCACAAAACACATACATCCTATACCAAGTTAAAGTTCCCAAAGGTCTCAAACCACTATAGCATCAAGACAAAGTCCAAAAGTCTCATCTAATGCTTTCAGGTTAAAAAGAAAAACCTAAATCTCAGCTAGGCGTGGTGGCATACAATTGTAACGTCAACATTTGGGAAGCAAAGACAGGAGGATAGTCAACAAATTCCTTCCAAGCCAGCCTGGTCTAGCGAGCTTCAGGTTATGAAGGCACACATGGCAAAATCCTACCTCAAAACAAAATCATCAACAAAATATCATCATTTAATTTAGGTATAAGATGTTCTGGGCTACAATATGTTAACTAAAACATTTGGGATACAAACATAAGAAATACACCCAAAGCGAAGCCAAAGTCCACTCCATTTCTTGCCCAAAGAAAATTCTCTGTTGCTTTGTTTCAATCCTCTCGGCTCTTGGTCCTACTATAAGAGACAAGGGTTTAAGCATGCTCACATCCTTCTATATGCAACAATCCTCTTTAATTTTTCCTACTTCTTTTTTTAATTGATATTTATTGAGCTCTACATTTTTCTCTTTCTCTGCTCCCCTCCCTGCCTCTCCCCTCCTCCCAGGTCCCCATGCTCCCAATTTACTCAGGAGATCTTGTCTTTTTCTACTTTCTACTTCCCATGTAGATTAGATCTATGTAAGTCTCTCTTAGTGTCCTCGTTGTTGTCTAAGTTCTCTGGGATTGTGGTTTGTAGGCTGGCTTTGTTTGCTTTATGTTTAAAAACCACCTATGAGTGAGTACATGTGATAATTGTCTTTCTGGGTCTGGGTTACCTCACTCAAAATGATGTTTCATAGATCCTTTTTTTTTTTTTTGCCAGAATTTTGAAGCTAAAAATACTTTTTTTTTTTTTTTTTTTTTTTTTGGTTTTTCGAGACAGGGTTTCTCTGTGGCTTTGAAGCCTGTCCTGGAACTAGCTCTAGCTCTTAGACCAGGCTGGTCTTGAACTCACAGAGATCCGCCTGCCTCTGCCTCCCAAGTGCTGGGATTAAAGGCATGTGCCACCACTGCTCGGCTAATTTTTTCCTACTTCTTTCAATGGACATTAGCATTGTTCCTTTGGGCATAAAATTAT
Organism: Arvicola amphibius; assembly: GCF_903992535.2. NCBI lineage: Eukaryota > Metazoa > Chordata > Mammalia > Rodentia > Cricetidae > Arvicola > Arvicola amphibius. The sequence goes on along the minus strand of NC_052051.1, from coordinate 24,944,718 downwards.
CAAGAATGCAATGGGGCTTTCTTTAATTTCACGGGGGTCCACTCCTTTACAAAGATATTCACAATTAAAGCAAGCTTCACCTTCATCATTTTGCTAGGACATCTAAGTTAAAAAACAAAACAAAAAAACACCTAAGTTTATTTGCAAATAAACTTACAAACGCTGCCTTCCATAGCACAAGATATAATTTCTGTTTCGTTTGCTGTTACGTGTAACTCACTCCTATCTCAGTCTTCACTAGTAAAGTCCCATTCCTACTAACAATCTGTTCTAGGGCTTTTCTACCACAGTCTTCAAAATTCTTCCAGCCTCCACCCACTGGCACTTCTATGTTTAGGTTAACAGTACACCCTACTCCTGGTACCAAAATCTATTCTAGTGTTCTGCTACCATAGTACCATCAATGTAGTGACTTATAGCACCACAAATTTATTATCTTAAGTTTTCTATGGGTTACAAATTGGGTGAGCCTGGCTAGTTTAGGGTCTCGAGGCCAAAATCAAGTTATCTACAGAACCGTTTTACTTGCTGAGAACTCTGGAGAGGAATCCACTTCTAAGTTCATTCAGATATTGGCATTCAGCTCCTCATGGTTGTAGGACTGTGGTCTTCATTTCCTTGCTATCAGATACTAGAGGGTACCCACATGCCTTCTCATATTCTCTTTGCAGCCTTCTCTAAATGCACCTAACGGAGTCCCTCTCATGCTTTACATCTGTCTGACTGCCCCATCCACCAATCTAATCCAAATGGAAGAGGTACTCTACTCTAAGTGCTCATGTAATCAATCTGTGACTAAACCAGGATCCAGGTTAATTTTCTATTTTAAGATTTTTGGGGCTGGAGAGATGGCTCAGTGGGTAAGTGGAAGTACTGCTCTTCCAAGGGCCCTGAATTTCATTCCTAGCACCCCCACCAGCACAGCTTACAACTGCCCATAATTCCAACTCCAGGGGACTCAACACCTTTTTTCTGGCCTCCATGAGAACCCACATACATATAATTTAAAATAAAATCTTTCAGAGAGTTTTAACATTAACTACACCTGCAAAGTACTACATAACAATATATTTACAGATTGTGTAGATGGATACACACAGGTAAGGTATCATTTGCCCCATGTTTAGACATTAAATTCAATTCTTTTTCTTTCTTTCTTTTTGTTTTGTTTTTCAAGACAGGATTTCTCTATGTAGCCCTGGCTGTCCTGGAACTCACTCTGTAGACCAGACAGGGCTCAAATTCAGAGATCTGCCTGCCCCTGCCACCCAAGTGCTAGGATTAAAGGCATGCACCACCACCTGGCTTAAATCCAATTTCTAAGAAAAGTCTTCCTTATCTTGAAGTGACTGTAAGATCTAAAAATGTTATGGTCAGGCCTGAGCTGGTGCTAAGGAAGCAAACAAAGACCTAAATTCAATCCTGAGCATCAACATAAAAAGTCAGATGCAGAAATCCTAGCATAGGTGGGAGATAGGAACAAGAGCATCTCTGGTGCTGGCTGGATGAGCTAAATCATGGAATTCCAGATTTAGTGATATATTGTCTCAGGAAAAGAAAAGGAATGCTAAAATGCTGGGTGGTGGTCCACACCTTTAATGTCAGTCTCAGGAAGCAGAGGCAGGTGGATCTCTAAATTCGAGGCCAGCTTAGTCTACAGAACAAGTTCTAGGATAGCCAGAGTGACACAGAAAAGCCCTGTATCGAAAAACAAAAACAAAACAAAAAAGTAAAATAAAATTAGGCAGAGGGGTTAAAGAGCTAGCCTAGTAGCTAAGAATGAGTATTGCTTAGCTGGGCAGTGGTGGCGCACACCTTAAATCCCAGCACTTGGGAGGCAGAGGCAGGCGGATCTCTGTGAGTTTGAGGTCAGCCTGGTCAACAAGAGCTAGTTCCAGGACAGGCTCCAAAGCTACAGAGAAACCCTGTGCCGGAAAAAGGAAAAGAAAAAGAAAAAAAAATTTAAAAAAAAGAATGAGATTTGTTCTTGTAGAGGATGGAAGTTCAGTTCCCATCACCCATACTGGGCAACTTATAACTGCCTGTAATTCCAGCTCCAGAATTTCCAGCCCATTTCCGGCCTCCTTGGCCACCAGCACTCATGTGCACACACATATCCCCACACAGACAAAGAATTTTTTTGTTTTTATTTTTCGAGACAGGGCTTCTCTGTGTAGCCCTGGCTGTCCTGGAACTTGATCTATAAACTAGGCTGGCCTCAAAATCAGGTATCTGCCTGCCTCTGCCTCCTGAGTGCTGAGATTAAAGATGTGAGCCGCCACCACCACCCAACAGTCCAGACACAGATCTTTAAAACAAAACAAAACAATCAAAGAAAAGGTTTAATAGCTTAAAAAGGCAGAGAGCAATTGAGTAAGACATCTGGCCTCCGTGTTCACCTATAGACAAAAAGCATACACACATGAATATATACACACACACATACGAAATGTTATGTTCAGAGACAAATTCAGTACCAAGAAGCTGGGTGTGGTAATCACACCTGTAATTCCTTATATTTGAATGCTTGGGCAAGTGGACTCCAGACCATCCTGGGCTACAAAATACAAAAGCAAGCAAACAGTAACAGAGTGGAAGACTCAAAACCTCATCATGGAAATGTTACTGCCTAGTTCAGTCAAGTCCCAACTTCCAGGTCACCCAGAAACTGACCCATGATCTCCCTTCTCCCCTGAGTACTTGATTTTCTGTTCTTGTTTTCCATAAAAGCCAAAATAAAGCAGGTATGGTGTGCGTAGTTTGTGTCAAAGAAAAGCTGCCAAAGAGTAACCTAACTTTTCAACTATTAATAAAACCAATCTAAGTAAATATCCAACCCTTTCCTTCTTTCTTCAAGTTACACATCCTCCTCCAACAACAAACTAAGGCCAAATATTTCAAAGTCAAGGGAGGACAAGCTTGCCCTGGTAGGACTGCAGCAGGTGAACTTTCCAAGATGACATATAGGGAAGAAGTTAGTGTCTGTCCTGGACATTCAGCCTCAGGTCTACTAGGTAATTATAACCAGCTACAGAGATGACTGCTGAAGTGACTCCTAACAATAAGCTGTACCTAGATGGGAGGAATTCTGAACATATCAGCTAGCCCCTTTAATAACAACTCATATGGCCTGAGCACTTAATGTTTGCCACACAGTCTAGCAAACGCTTGATACAATCTAAAGACACTCCTTAACACAAACTTATAAACTTGTAAGCTAGGAAATACCACAGTTTAACAAGTAGAAAAACAATGCCTCCAGAGGTTAGGTCACACAGCTAAGTCAGTGGTTCTGATATCTGAGAAGCTTAGGGAAGTTTTACTTCATTGTCACCGGCCTATATGGCCAGTTATTTGACGAAATGAGGTCTCCAAATTTTGGGGGGCAAAAAAAAAAAACTTCCCTCCCTACTTTGGTTTTCATTTTTTTCTCCCCTAGGCCCTTTCCAAAAAAATTCAACAGTTACAAGAGAATCAGTTCCCCAAATAACCTGTCACCTTTTCAGAAAGAAGGCTTTATTCCCCCACAACAGCAAAGACAAGCAGCAATTCTTCCAACTCTGACTCTGGTTCCCCGAAACAAACTCCAGAAGTTTCACCCATCACCGGCCTAATCTAGATCTGTTCCAAAACTGCAAAAAATCATAGAAACAAATTCGAAAGTACTCTTCTTTCGAAAGGTCATTAACATGTCTAAACTCTTAGCCAACTTTCTTCTTCTACTACTTCTCCTCTTCCACCCAGGCTTCCAAGGAGCCCTCAAGCCCAAATCCGCTCGATCGGCCCCAATTCGTGCTTCCCTCGCCCTTCCTCACCAGCAACCCCGCCCCGGGCCCCGTCCACCTGGCACCGGGTCTGCAGGTAGGAAGTTCAGCCCCGCCCAGAGGAACCCCAGAAAGGGCCCTCTCCCCGCTGCCCCGCGCGGCGCAGGGATCCGTGCCACTCTGCCCAGCAGGCCCCGATCTCTCCGTGCGCCTCCCCAGCACCCGCGCGCGCCCCCCACCTCCAAGTTGTCCCTTAGTCTCCGCCCAGTCCAGCCTCCCTCCTGCAAGAAGCAGGAGTCTGACAGCCAGCTCTCCACCCTCGCACCGGCCGATCCCTCCGCCTCGCTCTGCGCCCTCCAGGTCGGCGGCGAGCGTCCGGGATGGACTGCAGGGGCCTCGGCTGCTGTGTGCGGCGAGGGGGGCAGGGGAAGGCGACAGGCCGCCTAGGCGGAGAACGTGCAGGACGACCTCGCCCTGCTGCCTGGGCCTGGGCTCACCCGCGCGCCCCGATGACCTCGGCCCGCGGCTCCCTAGGTACCTGCGGTGGAAGCGGCAGCGGCAGTAGCCGCGCTCCCCTCTCCTCACACAGACAATATGGCGGCGGCGGAGGAGGAGACACACGGCTCGGCCGCCAGCCGCAGGGACCAGAGCGAGGCTACAGCCTCCAATGCCGGAAGCGGAAGCCCCCTCCCAACCAGCGGCGAGGCGGAGCCGGAAAGGGCGGAGCCGCCCCGCCCTCGTAGGCTCCGGCTGCGTGCAGCCTTGCTGGCTTGTTCAGTGTCATCTGAGAGCGTTCGGGGTGAGACTGCGGAGCTGAATTGGAATTCTGATCGTAAAACTTAATAGTGAGAATTCTAACAGAGAGGCGCATTTTAGTTAGAACCTGTAATAGGTGGCTAGACAAACCATGAGCGTCCCATCAAGCATACACACGGTTGGATTGACCCAGCCGAAGATGGCGTTATGTTAGGTTTCCCGCACTACGCCTAGCGAGAGAGTCACTAGCCGACGAGGCCCTTCCTTTCTGCAAAGAAGCATGCGCGACCTTCCGTACTGTAGAGTGAAGCATCCTGGGAACTGAAGTCTCTCCTGCCTGGACCCCCTGGTCTAGGTTTTGGTTTCCAGCAGCACTTTTTTTCCCCTTCAAACTTGGAGTTTAGACTAACGAAAGTTGGGTACCGTAGGTGGCGTGACTCTAGGTTCTACAGTTCTGTAATCTAGGAAAAGCTAGTAATAGCTCTAGAGAAGAAGGCCCCGTTCCATCTATGGAATCCTACCCAGAGCTGCCTACTTAGATCACTATAGGGTTGTCTGCCTTTCAATCCACCCTCATCCTCACTCTGTTTGCACGTGTTTCCTTCTCCAAACAGGCGCGGGGCTCTTTCTGCTGTGCATACTGGAGTATGTTCTTTTGCTCAAAATACTCCTGTGAGGAGTCTCAAAATTCCCTCTTGTGCACCAACACTCGGCTTATATTCAACATCGCCCCCCTCAAAAAAAATTTGCTCAAACCCCTTCCTTTTAGTCTCTTACCTTCTGTAAAATTCCTGATGTGCCACTTACTAAGACTGCAAACAATCCCGGAACTTGGCAGTGTTGGCTCCCTCTCTTTGAACTGTGCTACAATTACCTTGTGGACTGGAGAACTTGCATGCATTGGTCAAATTCATCCAGGGGGTTTCTCTTCTGAGGAACTGCCCTCCTTGAGTTCCCAAACCCAGGTGCCATCGCGTAGCAGCCTGAGGGCCCTAGCTGACCTCCTCCATCAGACTGTGAGCCCCCTAGCAGACAAAAAGCTGGTGTGTCTGTGAGAGCTGCTGAACGCTATTGATTATTAGCCTCACCTCTGGTGGGGCAGAGGTGTGAGGGCTGGAACAAGGGTGAGGAGGCTGGGTTATTTCTGTAGCAACCATTCTCTCCAGCTGCCTCAGAATAACTGTGTGTTCCAGGGATAGGCTTTCCACCCTCTCCAGCCCTCCTTTCACGGTGTGTCAGCTGACTGGCACCTCTGCTCCCAAGGAGACTCTCCTGCCCCCACCATGAAAGGAGAAGGATGGTGGCTTGCAGATATGTACCAGTGACTTTAGAGAGCTGTCAGTTAGCTTTTATGGGCCTCTCCCAGACAGGCCTGTGATGTTTGATCCAAGTTGCCTGAGCATCCACAATTATCTGGGTGTCTGCAATCTAAAGCCATTCTCTTCCCTGGGCCCCAGTTTTCTTATCTGTGAACTGAGGTGATCAAACAAGATGATCTCAAAGTTACCCAGCTGGGCATGGTGATGCATGTCTGTAGTGACTGCACTGGAGACGTAGAGGCAGGAAGATCAGGAGTTTGAGGCCAGCCTGGGGTTCGTGAGACCAGTCACAAACAAACCAGAGAGCTGTGTCTGGGATGTAGCCCAGTTGGTATAGTGTTTGCCTAGCATGTTCTAAGCTCTCAGTTCAGTTCCCACAGCCTGCATAAACTGAATCTGGTGACCTTCAATTGCAACCCCAGGACTTGGGATTAGGGAGTTTGAGACCAGCCTGAAATATATCAGATCCTGTCTCAGATGAAAGAGGGGGGGGGGAGATAGATAATTGGATGATAGAAGAGATAGATAGATAGTAGATAGATAGTAGATGAGTGGATAGATAGAAGAGATAGATAGATAGATAGATAGATAGATAGATAGATAGATAGATAGATAGATAGATGCCATGAAGGACAACAAGGAGATGTGAAGTAGATTTAAAGCTTTAGATAGCCTAAGTGTTATGAATGAAAATGGTAAGTGGTTCTGAAGTATCCAGCAGCGCAGAAGCCCACTCTAGGAAGGGAAAAGCAGGTACAGAGGTCCCAAGGCAGAAAAGAGCTTGCTACATTTGAAGTCAGCCTAGGTTCTGAAACACTTATAACTAAGGAAGAAAGGAATAGAGAATATGGGAGGAGAGTGGTCAGGACACTGGGCTGTTTCAAGGACGCCGCGCCTTTGAGTGAAATGGAGGTCTTGTTGGGCTTAGCACATCTGTCTCTCTGATGGCAGTGTTGACCTGAGCAGTGCATAAGTGGCCTGAGTTTTTATTTATGTATCTATTGTGTTGTGTGTGCACATGTGTGTATACATGTATATATGCACTGTGTTTATGTTTGTATAGGTGACTGAAAAGGCCAGAGTGGACAGGCAGTTACAGCCAGTTGTGAATCACCAAACCTGAGTCCTCTGCAAAAGTAGCAAGTGCTCTAAGCCTCTGAGTCATCTCTCCAGTACCCCCCTTTTTTTTTCAAAAAGATTTTATCATACTTTTAGCCCAGGCTGGATCAAACCCTTGACAATTCTTATGCCTTAACCTCCCAACTGCTTAGATGTAAGCCTGAACCTCACTACAGGCTCAACACCAGGATTGCTTTTTTTCTTTTCTCTTTCCTTTCTTTCTTTTTTTTTTTTTTAAAAAAAATTAGCTGGTGATAGTGGTGCACGCCTTTAATCCCAGCACTTGGGAGGCAGAGGCAGGCAGATCTCTGTGAGTTCGAGGCCAGTGTGTCCTACAAGAGCTAGTTCCAAGACAGCTAGAACTGTTAAACAGAGAAAACTTGTCTCAAAAACAAAAACAAAAAACAAACAAAAATAGCATATGTGGGGGGGCGTGTGTGTTTGTGTGTGTGTGTGTGTGCATGCATGTGGGGATCAAGAACAACTTGGAGGAGTCTGCTTTTCCCCTCAGCAAGTGCTTTGACTGGCTGAGCCATCCTTACCAGGATTTCTGCTAGCTGGATCCTGTTTACCTCTGAGGACAAGGATGCCAGAAACCAGAAGATTCTCCTCAGGTAGACTGGTTGAAATTATTAGATCTAACAGGGCTTCCAGGGTTACTGCCAGACTACTTCCAACTTCATTACGATCTCATCTGCATACTAAATGGTACACTCTCCAGTGCCTTGACAATTGGCAATTGTCATAGCAACGCCTGGAAAGAACCATGAAAGGAGGGAAAAGAGGGCTGCAGACCTAGCAGAGTAGGGAAAGCATATACCTCCCAAATATGAGGAGCCGAGTTTACTCCCAAGAACCTAGAGGGGGGAAGGTCCAAAAGATGTGGTAACACAGACTTGTAGTGCCAGCACTGAGCAGGCAAAGGCAGGTGGAGCCCTGAGGCCTAAAGACCAGCCAGCCTAACCTATTTGGTGAATACCAGGCCAAGTAAAACACCATCTCAAAACCAAGGTGCTGCCTGACAAGCAATGCCTGAAGTTGACCTACAACCTCTATAAACAAGCATAAGCACACATGCATAGGCATCCACACACAAACATATAAAAAGAAAAAAATGAGGGGCTGGAGATATGACTTAGTGATTGAGAGTACTTGTTCTTTCAGAGGGCCTGAATTCAATTTCCAGTACCCACATGGTGTCTCACAACCATCTGTTATTCCAGTTCCAGGAGACCCTATGCCCTCCGTGGCACATAAACATACATGCAAGTAAAACACTCATGCATATGTTTAAAAAGAAGAAGTCGAAATTGCTTGCCTCACGATGTATGCAGAATGCTCATTTTTATATTTAATTCTCATATAATAAGACAAGGTAGAATGAAAACTATCCCATTGTACCGTTGTGGAAACTGAGGGCCAGGGAGATCACAGCCTTCTAGCCTCGGTCATTAGAGCTCGTTTCTGTACTGTGACCCCGATATCAGATTTCTGCTGCTTAGCAAGCTAACAAAAGGCACAGTGACTTAAAATGACACCGTTCGTTTCTTTGCTGCCTCTGCAGTTCACGGATTTACCTTGGGACAGCTCTTTGCTTTATTGCATGGTTTTGTGTGGGCTCACTCTGTGTCTGTACTTAGCAAGCCGACTGTTCCTCTGTAGCTTTCTCTACACATCTGAAAAATGGCTGCTATTGTGATCTGAATATTGGTTCTCCTCAATATGGTTTCTCCAGTAAATAAGCTCTGGCTTCCTTAAGTTATGACCTTCAAAAGGAAGAGCAAACAAGCAATAAGACTTCTTCAGGTTGAGGCAGGGGATGCTAGAGCATTGTCTCTACTTTATTCTCTGGATGAAAGCCAGTCATGTGACACTAGCCATCTCAGATTCAGGAAGACCATTCCGTGTGTGTGTGTGTGTGTGTGTGTGTGTGTGTGTATCTGTGCCAAGGAAAGTATGTGGAGATCAGAAGACAATGTTGATGTTATTCCTTGGGTGTCACCTTTTTTTTTTTTTTTTTGAGGCAGGGTCTCTAGCCTGAAACTCACCTGCTGACTGATCAGCAAGCCTCAGGGACCCCCCCTATCTCTGCTTCCTCACCTGTTATGGAATATTATTTCAAGATATGCCACATTTGTTTATGCTGTGGGAACATTTGTTTTAATAATGCAAAGATATGTAGCATTCTTTTATGTTACATTTGTTTAACTCTGTGAAGCTGTGATTCTTTGCCTGTCTAACAGCAAAATAGTGAGGCAGGAGAAAGGATAGGTGGGGTTGGCAGGCAGAGAGAATAAATAGAAGGAGAAATATGGGAGAAGATCCTGAAGCAAGAGGATCTAGGAGCGAGAGGATGAGGAGCACTCAAGGGGCCAGCCACCCAGCTACACAATCAGCAACAGGGAAAGTAAGAAAGAAAAAATATATACAATAGAGAAAGATAAAAGCCCAGAGGCAGAAGATAGTCAGGATGATTTAAGTTAAGGAAAGCTGGCTAGCAACAAGCCAAGCTAAGGCCGGGCATTTATAAGCAGGTATTAAACTTCGTGTGAGTTTATTTGGGAGCTAAGTGGCAGGCCCCCAAAAGAACTAAAGAGCAAAAAAGTAAAACAACCAACAACACTCATCACCAGAATCAGAAGCATGCAGCATCACACTTGCTTTTTTTTAAAGGTTTATTTATTTTTATTGTATGTGTATTTATTTATTTTATATGCTTGCATGTATGTGTACCCTGGGTGTGTCTGGTGCCTGAGGAGGTTAGAAGATAGTGTCTGACCCCTGGAACTGAAGTTACAAACAGTTTTTTTGTTTGTTTGGTTTTTTTTTTTGTTTTTTTTTTGTTTTTCGAGACAGGGTTTCTCTGTAGCTTTTTTTTTTTTTTTTTTAGAGCCTGTTCTGGAACTAGCTCTTGTAGACCAGGCTGGCCTCGAACTCACAGAAATCCGCCTGCCTCTGCCTCCCGAGTGCTGGGATTAAAGGCGTGCGCCACCACCGCCTGGCTTGAAGTTACAAACAGTTTTGAACCACATGCGGGTGCTGGGAACCCAACCTGGATCCTCTTCAAGAGCAGCAGCAAGTGCTCTTAACCTCTAAGCTCTAACCTCTTCAGTCCCTCACACCTGACTTTTTTTTTTTTTAAATACATTGGCTCTGAGGATGGAACTCAGCTTCCCATGCTTAGGAGGCTTGTTCTTTACTGACTGAGCTAGTTCTCCAGCCTGAGGACTCAGAGTTTTGAGCACTTACTATATCTCAAGACAAACTTCAAGATGCTTTTCATATTTTAACTCTTGTAGTCATAACAGGACTCCTGTGACGCTTCCTTAGACATTACGTATATGCAGGTCAAGAGAGTATCAACAGTTTGTCCCAGGTCACAGCAGCAAATCACGGTGATTAAGTAGAATGAGGATACTATTATGTCTTGGCTTGGAGAACTGGCTCTGATTTACTGATAGACGATTAAAAAGCAAGAAACAAAACGATAGTTTGTTGACCACATTGGAAAATGGTCCTGGAAATACATCTCAGATGTAGAACACTTGCCTGCCATGCACAAGGCCTAGGTTCTACTCCCAGTGCTAGGGGAAAAAAGTAGGAGAAGAGAGGCTGAGAATGTTCTGTCTGGGCATGCTGTGTATTACACGCTATAATCCCAGCACCTGAGAGGTTGAGGCAGGAGGATTGTTTATGCAACCCAGGCAATCCTGGACTACAAAGTGAGAACTAGTCTAGTCAAAGCTACATAGAATCTGTGCCACACCACCCCCCCAAAAAAAACAAGACAAAAAGTGGGTATATATGTTCTATAGAAGGGTCCGGAGGGTCTGGCACCATCAGTTAGCAGAGCCCATCTGGAATGGAAAAGGAGGAAGCTCTCGCTTTCAGCATCCCTGTCTGTATTGTTTGATTTTTTTTTAAATTTATTTATTTGTTTGCTTGTTTGTTTCGAGACAGTATCTCACTGTATATTCCCGGCTGGCCTCAAACTTGCTATACAGACCAAGCTGGCCTCAAACTCACAGAACTCTATCTGCCTCTGCCTCCCAAGTGCTGTATTAAAGGTGTAGACCACCATGCCTGCTTTTATTTTAATTTTTAAAATTCTCATTGTAATAATAATTCTCATTATTGCATTCACTTACTTTGTCTATGTGTGCACTAGTGTTCTGTAGCACATAATAGAATGCAGAGGACAACTTCCAGGAGTCGGGGCTCTTCTAGTCTGTGCTTCCCATGGAATGAACTCAGGTCATCAGGCACCAACTAAATGGTCTCACTGGCCCTGTTTGAATTTTTTTTTAAAACAAACAAACATGAATTTTATTTTTACTACCCCATAAAACGGAAAGTGTTTAATATCACTGATGTTTGCTTGTTTGGTTTTGCAGTGCTAGGGATTGAACCCGTGGCTTTGTGCATTCTAGACAGGCACTCTACCACTGAGCTACATCCATAACCCTACAAAGTACTCAAAAATGTCTTTTGCCAGATGTGGTGATGTAGGCCTTTAATCCCAGCACTCAGGAGGCAGAGGCAAGTGAAGCTCCATGAGTTCGAGGCCAGCCTGGTCTACAGCGTGTGCTCCAGGACAGTCTGGGCTACACAGAGAAACCCTGTTTCAAAAAAAAAAAATCAAAAGATAAATAAAAAATAAAAATGTATTTAAATTTGCTCCTCACCTCTGTCTTTTTCTGTTTGGCTTTTACTTTGACTGGTTTTCCTTTTTCTGGCACCACACCCCTAACCCCTTATCAGTTCTGGCCTGAAGCTTCCTCCTTCTGTAGGTCACCCTTACCCATGGCTGGAGGACAGTTTACTAAGCGCCAGGCTCTGTTCTTGCTTAAGAGTTTTGAGTAATAGCTGAGCATCACATCACATGCCTGTCAACCCAGCATTTGGAAGGTGGAGACAGGAGGATTAGGAACTCAAGTGTTGCTGTGAATAGAAAACCCACACCCTTTGGCCGGGTACAGTTTGTAAATATGACAGCAGTTTGGCTGGATTCCAGCAGTTACCTAATCATGGTATAAACTTGGACAAATTATTTGACCTCTCAGAGCCTCTGTTCCTTCCCATCACTGTTAAAAAGCATAGCAGAGGGCTGGAGAGATGGCTCAGTAGTTAAGAGCACTGCCTGCTCTTCCAGAGGACCCTGGTTCAATTCCCAGCACCCTCATGGGCAGCTCACAATTGTTTATAACTCCTGCTCCAGGGGATCTAACACCCTCACACAGACATACATGAAGCAAAACACCAATGTACACAAAATACAAGTAAATAAATATTTTTTTAAAAGCATGGCAGAAAGAAAAGATGTATCTTATGGCCAGTTAAATGGCCTAGTGACTATTCATTCACTCTCTCCCAACTGGGGGCAGTTGCCAGTTCCTGTCCAAAGACATTAGGCTCGCCCAAGTGACTTGATTATACACCAAATGACCAGGTGAACATTACAGCGTGGCCTTAGGAGTTCTTTCATGCAAGTATGGCAGAGCACACATAGAATCCAACCAAGCCCTCAGAAGGCTGAGGTGGGGTGATCATGAGTTCCAGGACAGCCTGGGTTACATGGCCACGCCTTCTTTTTATTTTAAACAAACAAATGAACAAATAATGGAGGGGAGTTCTATTTTCTTTAAAAAAAAAAAAACAGTTTCAGTAAACAAGGTAAAACCTGTTTAGCAGTCAGTGGCGGTGCAAGCCTTTATTCCCAGCAGCCAAGAGGCAGAAGCAGGCGGGGTTTCTTATATTTTTGGTTGTGAGTCTAGCCTTTAATGGCTGAACCATCCATCTCTCCAGCCCAGCTCTGTGTGTGTGTGTGTGTGTGTGTGTGTGTATGTGTGTGTGTGTCGTGTGCAGGTAAAGGTTAGCAAAGGACATCGGTATCCTCCACTATCAATTTCCATCTTATTCCTTTCTGTACTGGCTAGTTTTGTGTGTCAACTTGAGGCAAGCAGGAGTCATCAGAGAAGAAGACACCTCAGTTGAGGAAATGCCTCCATGAGATCCAGCTGCACTTTCTCAACTAGTGATCAATGGGTGAGGGGCCAGCCCATTATGGGTGGTGTCATCCCTGGGCTGGTGGTCCTGGGTTCTCTAAGAAAACAGGCTGAGCAAGCCCTGGGAAGTAAGCCAGTAAACAGTACCCCTCCATGGCCTCTGCATCAGCTCCTGCCTCCAGGTTCCAGCCGTGCTTGAGTTCCTGCTCTGACTTCCTCCAATGATGGACTATGATCTGGAAGTGTAAGTCAAATAAACCCTTTCCCCCCTAACTTGCTTTTTGGTCATGGTGTTTCATTGCAACAATAGAAACTCTAACTACGACACTCTTAGACAGGGCTTCTCACTGACTGAGGCTCAGCATTTTGATTCAGCTGGTTGGTCAGTGAGCTCCCAGGGCTTATAGGCACACACAGTGTGGATTCTGGGGGTGCAAACTCAGGTCTTTCTGCTTGAAGAATAAATGTTCTTACCCACTAAGCCATTTCCCCAGATCTCAGTAAATTAATTTAAATTTTTTCAGTTTTTGTATAGGGGTCGTTTGGTGGCATGTATGTCAGTGCGCCATGAGGTCAGAAAAGGGCATCTGATCCTCTGGGACTGTAGTGACAGATAATTGTAAGCCATCAGGTGGGTGCTGGAAATCAAAAAGTTCTCTGAGTGGTTAAGAGCAGCCTGTGCTTGTAAGCACTGAGCCATCTCTCCAGCCATGGCTTTGAAGTTTTGATGGTCTTGCCTCAACCTCTCAAGTAGCTGGGATGCCACCATGTATGGCCAATATTTTCTTTTGAAAGCACAGTCTCCCTTGTTTACTGGGTATCCCAGCCTCTGTGTGTGTGTGTGTGTGTGTGTGTGTGTGTGCGCGCGCGCGCGCGTTCAAACATGTGTGGTATACCTGCTTGTGTATGTGGGATATATACCTCTCTGTGCACACAGAGACCAGAAATTGACACTGGGTGTCTTCCTCAATCACTCTCCTCCTTATTTTGTGTGTGCATTGTGTATGTACGCATCTGTGTGTAGGTGCCCACTCCTGTGTGTACACAGAAGTCAGAAGAGGGTATCAGGCATCCTCCTCTATCACTACTTTATTCTCTGTGGCAGGGTTCCTCACTGAACTGTGATCTTGATTTTTCAGAAAGGCTACTAAGCATCAGTTCCTAGTGACGAGCCTGTCTCTACCTCCCATAGCACAGGGCTTTCAGGTGCAAACAAGACCACACCCAGCTTGTTACTTTGGCATTGGATCCAGACTCAGGTCCTCATGGCTCTAGGCCACTGAACCATCTTCTCTGTGCCTCCACCTTATTATTATTATTATTATTATTATTATTATTATTATTATTATTGATTAAGTGTCTTTCAGTGAGATTGCAGCTCACCAAACCGCTAATCTGGCTGGCCAGCATGCCCCAGAGATATTCCTGCTTCTGCCTCCCCAGTGCAGGATGTTGCACATGACTATCCTTGGAGCCGTATCTTCATGAAACAGCTGTGCCAGCTTGCAAAAGGCCATCACTGTTGGTCTTGTTGACTATTGGTGTCCCCTTACAGAAAGAAGGCCAGGGATGAGTGGGCATGACCCTTACCCACGTATTCATCCACTCCTCCTGACCGGTTGCATGCAGTTCTGCCCTAATTGCATGTGATCTCTCTGGGAATGGCTTGATTATGTGAGTGGGAAAGGATGAGGGAAGGGGGCTCCATCTATGCAGCAATGGAAGAGTTATCTTCCTATCAGGGATACTTTAATGTCACCCGTGCTCCTGCTCATACCCCCTTGACTGTTGTCTGTACAGAAATCTAATAATGAACTCATTGGTTCCCCAAGGCGAACTTTGGTAGAATCATACCTCTGTTTGTTATTCGGGACATTAGGATGAGAACATGGATGCCGTTTGTCTCTCCTGCAGGGAAGGAATTTTAACTACCTAGGATACAGGCGTGTGCTGTCATGCCTGGATTCTAATGCAAGTTCTGCTCCTCCTACTTGCCCAGCAAGCTCTTCAATGACTAGCCATCTCCTTGGCCCCTGAGGGAGACTGTTTGGGTAAGGAGTTGTTAGGAAGTATTTTGACAACTATAGCTAACTGGTGTAGATCTTTACCTCATTAGATTCGGTGGGTACAGTAAAGTCCTTTACATGGACTGATGCATGGTAAGAGTGGATTGTTTCCATTTGGGAGTACCAAAGTAAGACCTAGTTCTGTGGCTTTCCCATTCCATGGATCCCAGGTTCTGTGTGTTGAATGTTTTATGGCCTAACAGGTACTAGTG
Source organism: Arvicola amphibius (assembly GCF_903992535.2). NCBI lineage: Eukaryota > Metazoa > Chordata > Mammalia > Rodentia > Cricetidae > Arvicola > Arvicola amphibius. Next base: position 24,929,477 of record NC_052051.1, on the reverse strand, counting down.
ACTGTTACAGAGGAAGCAAAACAGACACGTGCCTTAGCGACTCTTCTACTGCTATGACCAAGCACCATGACCAGTACAACTTACAGAAGAAAGAATTACAGTGTCAGAGGGTGTGTCCATGACCACCATGGCAGGGAGTGTAGCAACAGGCAGGCATGGTGCTGGACCAGTAGCTGAGAGCTTACACCCTTGATCTGCAAGTGGGAGGCAGGGGGAGGGGCACAGAGATGGGAATGGCATAGTCGTTTAAAACCTCAAAGCCTGCCCTCAGTGACATACCTCCTCTACCAAGGCCACACCTTCTAGTTTTCCCAAACAGTTCCACCAACTGAGGGCCAAGTATATAGTCATATATTCAAATATAGGAGCCCTGGGGCCCATTCTCATTCAAACCACCATTGAAGGTGGCTAGGCAGTGCCACTGAGTCCTTTCAAACCAAGTCATCACAAACGCCTTGCTGGGAAGAAGAAACTGAACCAGGGCCCAGGAGAGGTGGTGCAGGCAACCATGAGGGTGCCAGAGAGAAGACTGCTCCCAATAGAGGCAGCAGGGTGAGGGAGGACCCCAAGAAGGTTCTTGCCTGCTGGGGATGCAGAACAGACAGTTGACAGGGTGATGGAGCTAACTGGGCAGGAGGAAGACAAAGGCCTAGATGCTATGTGGTCTTGGGCCATTGTAAACACTCTGCCTTCTGTTCTGAGTAAGGTGGGAAGATATGGAAAGGCTTTGATCATAAAGGAAGGATGGGGCTCAGTTTTCAGTTTTTCCTGCTCTGTCCATTTAATTATGTATGCTGAATGAGGAATAAATGGACTGGGAATGAAGATGGATCCAGCGAGACCAGGAAAGAGGCCCCTGCTACTTCAGATGAGAGGCAGTGATGGGTTTAAGCCACATTAAAGCCTGAGTATACTTTAAACGTGAACATTTAAGGGTTGGCTGAGAAGATAGGTGTGGGGAGCAGAGAGAAGAAAGAGGCTGAGCAGCACCGTGCAGGGAGAACGCCTGCCACGCCTGCCTACACGGTGGGGCTCAGTGGGTAAAGAGCTTGCTGTGCAAGCGTGAAGACCTGAGTTCAGATTTCCAGCACTCACACAAATGTCAGGCACATCAGTGTGCGTCTGTGTACACCTGCGATCCCAGCCTGAAACGCCAGAGGTGGGAGAATCCCTGAGAGTCACTTGCTAGATGAATCAGGGAGCTCTGGTTTAGTGAGAAATTCTGTCCAAAGACAAACAAACCAAAAAAAAAAAAAAAAGAGCAATTGAGGGTCTGGGCACGGTGTCACCTGCCTTTAGTCCCAGAACTTGGGAGGCAAAGGCAGGTAGAGCTCTATGAATTCAAGGCCAGCTTGGTCTACACAGTGAGTTCCAGGCCAGCCAAGGTACACAGTGAGACCCTCTCTATTAAAAAAAAATGTAGAAAACATCTGACATGGACTTCTGTCCTCTCCACATGTTCGCTTGTACCTTCATACACGTACACCTGCACATACAAGAACCCAGAGACCAACACAATAAAAGGAAAGGCACTGGAGAAATGGCTTAGCAGTTAAAAGTGCTTACTGTTCTTATAAAGGACCTGAGTTTAGCTCCCACATCAGGTGGCTCACAACAGCCTGTACCTCCAGTTCCAGGGATCCAATACCTCTGACCTCCGTAACCACTTGCACACATGTGGTACGCATAGCCTCAAGCAGACACACACATACTTGCACACATATACACACATACATAAAAATAAATATTTTTTTAAAAAAGAAGAGAAATGAGAATAACCCTAAAATTTTTGGCGAGGGAATGGAAAGAAACAATTTTCGAGTCACAAGAGAAACCACTTCTGGTGACAGAAAGGGTGTGATTAGAAGCTCTGACTAACTCCCAGCGCTTAGGCAGAAAGGAGAGTCATCCATCAGAACCTAGCAGAGAAGCCCAGGCCAGAGAGGTAATGTCAGAAGCTGTAAACTGACGTGTGTTCTTACTTGCGGTACTGAAGCTCCACCCCTCAGCGCGATTGTATTTGGAGGTGGACCTGTAACAAGTGCAAGGTCCCGCCAAACGTTCAGTTTGTGCTCTGCAAACACGGCATCCGCTAAAGACGGATGAAAAAAGGAGACTAAGCAGACAACTACAGACGATACCAGATGCAAGGTCAGGAAAGACTTGCAGACCCTTGCTATGAAAGATATATAAAAGATAACAGTGTGGGGCTCAAGAGATGGCTCAGTGGTTAAGAGCACTGCCTGCTCTTCCAAAGGTCCTGAGTTCAATTCCCGGCAACCACATGGTGGCTCACAACCATCTGTAATGAGGTCTGGTGCCCTCTTCTGGTCTGCAGGCATACACACAGACAGAATGTTATATACATAATAAACGAATAAATATTTTTAAAAAAAGATAACAGTGTGTGTCAGGCCCGGGGCTCACATCTTTGGTCTCAACCCTTGGGAATCAGAAGCAGGTGGATCCGTGTGAATGGAGGCCAACCTGAGCTACATAGCAAGTTCTGGGCCAGTCTGGGCTATGTACTGAGACTCTGTCTCAAAAGTAAAAACTAACAAAGATAATAGTGGCACTGGGTGTGATGGCTAATGCCTATAGTGTTAAGACCTTAGGAAGTAGTTTTGTTGCGTACCCGTCCCACCCAGACCGCAGAGGCCCAGCCAGTGAAGGCTCTGGAGTTGGCTGCGAGATGAGCCTGGGGCCATGAGAGGTGACCTGGTGATAGTTACCAGCTGCACAGCTGATTAAGTAGCAGAGGAGATTAGAACTCAGTTCCTTGCCTCCCAAGATTGTTAAGAATGAGTCTGCGGAAGCAAACCCCTAGTGACTTCTTAAAGCGGATCGTCGGACTGCCAGTTGGGGTGGAGCTAAATTCTGGGGTGGATTATCGAGGGGTCCTGGCCTGCCTGGATGGCTCCATGAATATAGTCCTGGAGCAGACAGATGAGTATGTAAACGGGCCGCTGAAGAATAATGTGGGATGCGTTCATCCGCGGGAACAATGTGCTGTGTATAAGTACACAGAAGCGGAGCATGTGAAGACACCAGGAGCAGTTCTCTTCACACTTGGGTGTACTTTAGTATGAAGAGTTTGATTTTTTTTTTTGTCCTTTTACAACCCTAGTTGGTCTGGTTTCATAGTGGTTGGTGTGTTTTGTTTTGTTTTTTAATCGCCATTTAAATAAGATGGAGGTGTTACATTACAAATCAAATCTTAAACTTTTCATGTTCACATTTACTCCTGTCTGTACAGAATATAATAATAATTTAAAAAAAGACTTAGGAAGTAGAGGCATGAGGATCAGGAATTCAAGGCTGTCCTCTACTACACAGAAAGTTGGAGGCAAGACTGAGCTATATGTGATTCTATTTTGGAAGGAGGGAAGAAAGGAGGGAAGGAAGAAAGGAAGGAGGGATGGAAGGAAGGGTCCTGAGTTCAATTCCCAGCAATGACATGGTGGTTCACAACCATCTGTAATGAGATCTGGTGCCCTCTTCTGGCCTGCAGGCATACATGCAGACAGAACACTGCATACATAATAAATAAATAAATCTAAAAAAAATGGAGAGGTTGGAAGAACACCAAGATCATGTGTGGCAGTAGTAAGAAGTATGGATCACCTTAGGAGAGTTTCACCTTTCCACTGAGGGTGGGAAAGCAGAGAGAGGGCAGAGTAGGACCAACAGAGTCTTCTCAACCAAGAAATATCGGCACGTTTTATATGGAGCATATAAATCCTTCAGAGGATAGGAAAATAAGTGTGGAAAGGACAAGTAGCGAGAATGATATTCCTGATGGGAGGGGGTTGGGCTGTGGTGTGGAGCTGGGGGCTTGGCCTGTGAGCTTGGGTGGCTCACTCTGGCCACAGAAGGACAGGCAGCATATTGGGCAGGAAGCCTGTGGAAAAGCCTTCTCAAGATAGTTTCCCCCAACTGACAGGAAGCCAGAAGTTCAGCTGAGTTGGGGAGGGGTTTTAGAGGTTTGAAGAGATGGAAGCAACCCTTGGGAAATGATGGACACAGGAACTCTGTGTGTGACGGTCAGTTCTTACCAAAGCCACCCCTGGAGGAGCTGACCTGTGCACAGGGTGAGACTGGTTTATTGGTGAGGTTGTTTGTTTACAGTCACATTACTCTGCTGAAGGACAAGAGTGGCCTCATCACCCAGAGGGATTTGGCTGAAGCCTGGGAGGGAGTCTGAGGAGTGTCCTGGCTGGTTGTGTGTGTCAGCTTGACACAAGCTAGTCATCAGAGAGGAAGAAGCCTCAGTTGGGGAAATGCCTCCATGAGGCCCAGCTGTAAGGCATTTTCTCAATAACTGATCAGTGAGGGAGAGCCCAGGCCACTGTGGATGGTATCATCCCTGGGCTGGTGGTCCTGGGTTCTATAGCACCTGCATCAGCTCCTGCTTCCAGGTTCCAGCCCTGCTTGAGTTCCTGCTTTGACTTCCTCCAATGATGAACTATGATCTGGAAGTGTAAGTCAAATAAACTCTTTCCTCCCCAACTTGCCTTTTGGTCATGGTGTTTCCTTACAGCCATAAGAACCCTGACTAGCAGGCGGATCTCTGTGAGTTCGAGACCAGCCTGGTCTACAAGAGCTAGTTCCAGGACAGGCTCCAAAGCTACAGAGAAACCCTGTCTCGAAAAACAAAACAAAACAAAAAACAAAAAACAACCAAAAAAAAAGAACCCTAAGACAAGGAGCAAACAGAAAAGTGGGATAAAGCCTCTCCGCTGACGCAATAATCCAAATCAGACCAAATCTAATCGAATTACAAAAAGCCCACGTTTAATGGATTCTATCGTTCAGAGTGGCCCTTCAGGTCCCCCAAGGAGGAAGACCCGGAAAACAAGGAGAGGGGGAAGGAGAACAGGAAAGACCATGTGTTGGTCTCTGGGGGCAGTTTAAATATCCCGTAGGAGTGGTCTTGACCCTCTCTGGGGAGGGGTCACTGTTTGGCAGGCTTTCTCAGAGGTGGAGTCTGGACTGAGGCATCTCACAGGGGAGGGGGCTTGAAATGGAGCTTTCCACTCAGCATTCCAAAATGGATGCCAGGAGCTGAGGTGAAGCCCCCACCCAAACATTCCAGACTCTTTGGATATAGGGGTGTCAGTGGCTGGGGTGATGCTTCCAGCCAAACAATAAACATTCACTATGAACTTTGATACACAAAACAAGAGGGTGGTGGGTGCCTAGGTCTGGAGAGGTTTGGTGAGTTGGCTTGCACGGTGGTGACTGGTGAGCAAAGTTCTCAGCCAAAGTGGTGTGCAAGCCAAACACTTGTTCCTGCGTGAGCCTGCACACACAGACACCCGGCATGCGCAATCATGTCTGCTCCTATCGCCTCACGCCAGCCAGTTATGGAGCTGCGCCTGGGATTCCCTCGGCCTCCCCATCCTCCCCAGTTGTTTCTGTCCCTTCCAGCTGTCTTCGAACAGGGCAGACTCCATTAACACTTGGTGGCTGGTAGGAATATTATGTGGTGAGACCCTAGACTAAAGCCCTACAGATGTCACAGCAGCTGCTCACTCTTTGTGTGTGTGTGTGTGTGTGTGTGTGTGAGAGAGAGAGAGAGAGAGAGAGAGAGAGAGAGAGAGAGAGAGAGAGAGAGAGAGAGAGGGAGGTTGGTCAGAGGCCAACTGGCTTTTGAGAGCCAGTTCTCTATTCTGCCATGTGGGTACCGAGAATAGAACTTGGGTTGCTAGGCTTGGGGGTAATTGTCTTGACCTAATGAGCCATCTCACCAACACACACACACACACACACACACACACACACACACCCCTACCTCTACCTCCAGGCTGTCATCACACTGGATATGTAGCGTAGGATGACTCTGCCGGTTAGTTTTTTTGTCAACTTGACACAAGCTAGGGTCACCTGGGAAGGGGGAACCTCATTCGAGAAAAGGTCTCCATCAGACTGGCCTGTAGGCGTGAATATAGGGGCATTTTCTTGATTAATGGTTGCTGTGGATAGGCCTAGCCCATTTGTGGGTAGAGACATGTGTGGACACAGACTGTCTGAGAAAGTGGGCTGTGCAGGCCACAGGAAGCAAGCCAGTAAGCAACACTCCTCCAGTGGCTTCTGCTTCAGTTCCTGCCCTGACTTCCCTCAGTAACAGACTGATTTGAACGTGGAAGCCACGTGAACCATTTTCTCCCGAAGTTGATGTTGGTCGTGGTGCTCATCACAGCAATAGGAAGCAGGCAAGGACAATGACCTTGAACTTCTCCAGTGCTGGGATCGCAGGTCCGCACTACACTCCTGGTTCAGGAACGAACTATTTTGACTATAATTTAAAATAAAAAAAATTATCTGGACCAGTTGTGCAAGCCTGTAATCTGTGTCGGAAGCTGAGGCAGGAAGATCACAAGCTCAGTCAGCTTGGGCAGGTTTGTGGGACCAGGCTTCAAAATTAAAAAGCAGAGTGGGAGACGGCTCATTGGGTAAAGTACTTGCTGGGCAAGTGCGAGACTCCGAGTCCAGATACCCAGTAATAGCCAGATGTGACAATGTGCGTATGTGACCCCAGGGGTGGACATCTGTCACTGACCAGCCAGTCTACCCGAACTGGCAGGTTCCAAATTCAGTGACGAGATCTCATCTCAAAAAATAAGAAGGTGGCCGGGTGGTGGTGGCGCACGCCTTTAATCCCAGCACTCGGGAGGCAGAGGCAGGCAGATCTCTGTGAGTTCGAGACCAGCCTGGTCTACAAGAGCTAGTTCCAGGACAGGCTCCAAAGCCACAGAGAAACCCTGTCTCGAAAAACCAAAAAAAATAATAAATAAATAAATAAGAAGGTGAGCAATAGAGGAGGACATCTGACATTGATGTCTGACCCCTACATGCATGTATATACATGCACACATGAACATGTGGACACATGTGTCGTTGGGGTTTTTGGTTTTTTTTTTTTTTTTTTTACTCTTTTGTGAGGCCCACCACCCAGCTCCCAAATAAATACACACGGAGGCTTATTTTTTTTTTCTCATAAATGCTTGATCTTAGCTTGGCTTGTTTCTAGACAGCTTTTCTTAAATTATCCTATTAATCTTTTGCCTTTGGTCTTTTGTCTGCCTCTATTTCTGTATATCTTTTCTTTCCTTCTTACTCTGTGTCTGACTTTGTGGCTAGGTGGTTGGTCCCTGGAGTCCTCCTCTCCTTCTCCCAGATCTCTCCTCCTATTTATCCTCTCTGCCTGTCAGCCCCGCCTATCCTTTCTCCTGCCTTGCTATCGACCATTCAGCTCTTTATTAGACCAATCAGGTGTTTTAGACAGGCAAAGAATCACAGCTTCACAGAGCTAAACAAATGCAACATAAAAGAATGCAACACATCTTTGCATCAGTAAACAAATGTTCCACAGTATAAACAAATGTAACACATCTTAAGAAATATTCTACAACATTTCTCCCCTTTTTGCTAAATAAAAATGGAAGGTTTTAATTTTAATATAGTAAAACTATATACAACAAAAATAGTTATCAAGTAAGAATTTACAATATTCAGTCCAGTTGAATTTATCAAATTCAGAGAAAATACTACATTATCAATCTTATCTTAGTGAGTCCAAAGTTTTATACCTAACTTACTTCTATCATAACTAAGAAAAACGGAAATGCTAATTATTTAGTCTTTAACTCCATCAACAACCCCAGAAGAAATTAATATTTCCTAACAACAGAAACATCTACCTGGATAGTCACCCAAAGTTCCCCTGCAATGTTGGGGCATCCATCTTCAGTCTACCCCAGTTGTCATAGGTTGAATATTTGTGCCCCCAAATACATGCCAAGACTGATCCCCCAGTGTGATGAATGGTATTGGGAGACAGAGCTTTTGGGAAGTGACTAGGCATATGGGTGGGGTCTTCAGGATGGGATGCCCTTATAAAAGAGGCCCAAATAATAGCAAGGATGGATCTATTATTAAAAGAAAAGAGCCAGTAAACACCACTTCAACTAGTTCCTGGACTTAGCTTGCAGTCTCCAGATCTGCGAAAATATATATATGTTATTAAGCCAGGCAGGATAGCTCAAGCTTGGGATCCTAGCTAGCCAAGGCTGTACATTAAGAGCCTGTCTAAAAGAAAGGAAGGGAGGGAGGGAAGAAAGGAGGGGAAAAGTCTAATAAAACATAAAAACAGGGGCTGGAGAGATGGCACAGTGGTTAAGAGCAGTGATTGCTCTTCCAGAGGATCTGGGTTCAATTCCCATCATCCACAAGGCAGCTCTTGTCTATACTTTTTGAAGCAGGCAGGCGCCAGCCATGCTGCACTTCTGGGCACGACCACCAGGTGGAGACTCTGGGTCGTGTTTCTGCCTTGTAGATGGTTGACTCCTAGCTTTAACACAGACAGACGCTGGCCTGACCCATACTGTCAGACCTGTTTAAAAAGAAAGAAAGAAAGAAAAAAGTCTGTATGTCCAAGGAATCTGCAGGAGACTAATTCAGGCAATATTTGAGACTATTGGGTTGGAGCCCTGAGGCAGAAACCAGAGGCACTTTCATGTCTGACTCAAACGCTGTCTTGCTGTTATCTCTGTCTCTGTCTGCCTCTCTGTCTTTGTCTCTCTTTCATTTTGTTTGTATGTGTATGGATGCTTTGCCTGCTTGTATGCCTGTGACACTTGCACGCCTGGTGCCTGTGGAAGCTGGAAGAAGGTATCTGATCCCTTGAGACTGGAGTCATTACAGTCAGTCGTGAACCCTTTTTTTTTTTTTTTTTTTTTTTTTTTTGGTTTTTCGAGACAGGGTTTCTCTGCAGCTTTTTTAGAGCCTGTCCTGGAACTAGCTCTTTTTTTTTTTTTTTTTCTAGAATGCTTAGTCTGTCATTTTTATTTATAACATTGCTCATAGATTTTATACTTTATAGGTATGGCATTTTACATATGCAATACTTTTCATCATACATATTTTTGTATTATGTTTGTCAAAGGAACATGTGTACTTTAGCATATATAAATATTTCATTTTACTGTAATATTCATTTTTATATATGTATATTATAATCTGTGTATAAGATATTTTCCTTATTGTCTTTATCAATTTGTTCATTTGTGGTAGGAACTAGCTCTTGTAGACCAGGCTGGCCTCAAACTCACAGAGATCCTCATGCCTCTGACTCTCCAGTGGTGACCTGCACCACCACCACCCCCTGATTCAGGTATGTCTCTTGCTGCCAAACTTGGTGGAAACCATGTGGTGCGAGAAGATAACCAACTCCTACAAGTTGTCCTCTGACCTCCATAACTTGCTATGACGTGTGTGTGTGTGTGTGTGTGTGTGTGTGCACTAAAATAAGTAAATGCAAATTAAAAGGAAAAAAGATGAGAACAAGAGCCTTTTCTACAGTGTTTAGCTGCTGAAAGTATTTGGTGACAAATCTAAGTCCCACCCCTTACCGTAATGACATTGCCTCTTCTTTTGTAATAGCTGTCTGTCCCCAGCCTAGCTAGCACCAGAAGGTCCTCAAAGGATAGGCAGACGCACTAGAAACACAGGGAGGGGTTGCCAAGCAGTGCTGGGAGGGGCAGGTGGGAACAGGTGTGGGGGGTGAGGACAGAATCTCCAGGATGCCACTCAAGGGCAGGAACTGTACTTGGGCTTTGAATCAGCAGCCTCGAGAGCTCTGTGATCAATGTCTACACAGCACCAGGATCACAGATGTGTGCAAGCACACCCAGCCTTTCACACTCACTTTTCAATGAAAATACTGGTGGGACCGAGATGTCAAGCAACAAGAGGAAGACTTCTTGGTCAGCCAGCGGCAGAAAGGGGGCTGGAGCACAAACGGTCTGTTCCAAGATGGCCTCTTGGCTAGTTAAAGCACACAGTTCAAAGCTGGAGAAAGCCCTGGAGGGACCTGCATCTCTGTAGCCTCTCTACTTGGCCTCTGTGCCTCTGTGCCTCTGATGTCACCTGGCATGGACTGGAGGAGAGGAGGAGGCTCCAGTAGATGCTGACAGAAGCTTAGCCCACCCCAGAGAGATGGGTAAAGGGGTATGAAAGGAAGAGCCCTTCCCCTCGGAGCTGCAGTTAGTGATAAAGGACAGAGGAGACCGGCGCTGAGCTGAAGCAGAGGAGAGAGGCTGGAAGGATGAGACATCTATGTGGGAGGAAGCAGAATCCTGGTCTCAAGGCGATGGGATTGGGCTGGCAAGGCCCTTGTCTTGGGTTTCATGTCCCAGATCACAGCTCGTCCAGCTGTGATGAGCAGTAGGGCTAGGAGCCGTGCAAAGGGTTCACTGAATAGGTGCAGGGTTCAGTGGTGGAAGCCCGGGTCCAAGATAATGGCAGGGCATGCATTTATCATCCAACTGTTGTCTGTGGATGGTGCATAGCTGCCATGCTGGACTCCCAGAAGTCCCATGATGAACTGTCCATTCTCTAAGGACAGAGCCCGACTCCTCCAAGCAGTCTCCGTTAGCATGGACAAAAAGACAAAAAAAAAAAAAAAAAAAGAACTGGAAATGTGTTGGTTACTAAACTATGTCTAGTATGCACAAAGCCCTGGGCTCAATCCCGAGCATCACCTAAACTGAGTGTGGTGGTAAATAATTAATCCGAGCATTTGAGAAGTGGAGAGACAGGGATCAGAAGTTCAAGGCTTTCGTTGGCTATACTGAGAGTTCAAGACTAATCTGGGCTACATAAGACCCTGTCTAGAAACCAAGGTTAAAGTCATCTTTGGCAACATAGTGAGCTTGAAGACAGCCTATAAGATTCTGCCAGAGAGGGAGAGAGAGAGAGAGAGAGAGAGAGAGAGAGAGAGAAAGAGAGAGAGAGAGAGAGAGAGAGAGAGAGGCAGGGAGGGCTTCTCTCAGCAGATGACATTGGATAAGAGACCAGAAGAAGAGGGAAGGCAGCAGCTATGCACATCTAGGTGAAGAGTGTTTTGAGCAAAGGAAGCAGCCAGTGCAAAGACCCTGAAGTAAGAGGGTCTGGCAAAAAGGGAGAAGGGAAGGCTCTGATGCCCTATGGGTGGAAGCAGAGTAATGGAGGATGCAAGGGGCTGGCGCTCAGGGAAGGTGGATTGTGGAATATTCCTTTACACTGTGTGAATATGTGTCACTGTGATTGGGTTAGTAAAGAAGTTGGCTGGCCAATAGTTGTACAGGTAGAGGTTAGGCAGGACTTGCAGAAAAAAGAGAGCATGAGAAAGAAGAGGAGGACGTTCTCAGAATCAGCAGGGGATGCAGAGAGAAGGAGATGAGCTTATCATACTGAGAAAAGGTATTGAGTCATGTGGCAGAGTATAGATAAGAAATATGGATTAATTTAAAATGTAAGAGTTAGCTAGTAGCAAACCTGAGCTATTGGCCAAGTTATTAAGTCTCTTTGTGGTTATTGGGGAGCAGGCTGATTGGACAGAAAAGTCTGCCTACAACGGATCATACAGAGTCTTAAAAACCACTGTAAGAGTCTGGCCATGTTAATGCACACGCCTTCCATCCCAGCATTCTGAGAGGCAGCGGCAAATGGGTCTCTGTGTGTTCATGGCCAGCCGGATCTACAGAGTGGTTTCCAGGACAGCCAGGGCTACATAAACTCAAAAACTGACAATAAAAAACCAATTCAAACCAAAAAATGGCTGCTGTAGAAATGTTAGCTATTTTCCTGTGTTTATTTGTGTGGCAGGGAGTGTATCCATGGGATGTATGTGGGACCAGAAGGCAACTTTCTGCAGGGAGTCAGTTGATTCTTGACTTACACCATGTGGCTCCCAGGGATTAAATTCTTGTCGTCAGGGTTGGTAACAATTACCTTTACCCAAGAAGTCAGCTTGCTGGGCCCTTATTCCTCTATTTAAAAAAAAAAACATTTTGGGGCTGGAGATGCTCAGTGGTTAAGAGCACTGGTTGTTCTTCCATAGGACCCTGGTTCCATTCCCAGCAGCCACAAGGCTGCTCACAACTGTTTGTGACTCAGGTTCCAGGGGATCTGATGCGCTCTTCTGGATTTTGCAGGCACTGCATCCACATTCTGCACAGATACACATGCAGGCAAAATGCCCACACACATAAAATAAAATAAATAGAAATAGAATTTTTTTTGAAACAATAACTTACTAAGTTGCCTTGAACTCACTTTAGTTCAGGTTGGACCTAAATTTTTTTACTGTATAGACCATCGAGGCTCATTATGAGATGGGAAGAATTTGAGCGCTGAGGTATATATGGGTTGACTTAGATTTTTTTGTTTTTGTCTTTTGTTTTTGGGTTTTTTTTTTTTTTGACACAAGGTTTCTCTGTGTAGCCCTGGCTGACCTGGAACTCACTCTGTAGACCAGGCTGGCCTTGAACTCACAGAGATCCACTCGCCCCTGCTTCCCAAGTGCTGGGATTAAAGGTGTGCGCCACCACACCTGACCTGACGTAGGTTCTGTCACTACTTCTCCGGCTGTGTCTGGAAAAGATGTCGGCCTGCAGGCCAGGTCTGAAGTGAGAGTCCAGCAAGAAAGTTGTCATGGCTGTCTGTGAAGGCAGCCCTTGGTCAACAAGAGGCACTAAGGAACAACGGAAGCAAAAGGTATGGATTTGGGGGTAAAGTAACATACACCTGTAATCCCAGTATTGTAGGGGAGAAGGGAGGGATAAGTCTCAAGGTTGTCCTCAGCTATTCAATAGGTTCTAGAACACTGTGGGCCACAAGAGACTCCAGTCTCAAAAAAACCACAGAACCATTATTACACATAGCTCAGGCTGGCCTTGAACTCATGGAGTAGCTGGAAGTGACCTTAGGTTTCTGCTGTTCAACCTCTGCCTTCCATGTGCTGGGATTATAGGCAACAGCAGCTCATCTGGATTTAAATCCTTACATTTGCCTCTCTTTTCACCCTCAAAGCAGGTCTGCGAAGTTTTCTCTCTGTGTCTACTCTTATCGGAATCATTTCTTTCAAATTTATTTTTATACTGATGTAGGAGTCAGCTCTCTCCTTCCACCATGTGGGTTCTGGGGATTGAACTCAGGTTGTCAGGCTTGGTAGTGAGGGCTGCCCTGGGGCCATTTATCCACAGACTCGTCTTCCTGTTCTCCTCCACTGTTTCAGCTTTTTAAGTGAGGCAAAATTCATACACAAATACACAAACCCATGTTGTGTAGTTATCTCTTCAGGCTGGGTAAGCACATCTCTGTCTAGTTCCAAGACATTTTCCTCACCCCTAGAGAAAACCATGTGGTTAGGTAGATAGCATTTTAATCTTCTTTGTGCCGAAGGATAAACAGAGGCAGCAACAAGTCGTCAAGAGCCCCGTGTTGTTGGGCCAGGAACCAGAGCAAGCTGGTCAGAGCACTGGCTGCAGCACAAGCGGACCTTGTCTAGGACAGGCTTGAACTCTGCCAAAAAAACGTGGAGACGGCAGCCCCAAGCTGCTTCCGGGGAGGGGCGAGCTGAGGAACATTTGATGCTGGAAGGGAGAAACAGGTCTGGGGATGAGGTTCAGTTGATAGAGAGCGCTAACAAAGCGAAACAAAGGAAGAAAAGAGAGTCAGCAGACTGAGCTGAGACTCTGCTCCCCTCCTAGGGCGACACAGCCCGAGGCTGGGCTCTGGGGCCATCTTCCTCGAACTCAAACTTTTGCCCTTATTTATTCATTTAAAAATCGTAGTGCGTTTTATTTTGTACATGTACAGACACATGCCACGTGGCAGTCAGAGGATAACCTGCAGGTGTCAAGTCTCTCTTTCCACAGTGAAGGTCCTAGGGATAGAACTCAGATCTTTAGGCTTAACAGCAAGCCCCTTTACCTGCTAAGTCATATCACTGGCCCCTCTTCTGTTTTTGAAAGATATATTTATTTATTACATAGACAGTGTTCTGCTTGCATGTATACTTGCAGGCCAGGAGAGGGCACCATATCTCATTACAGATGGTTGTGAGCCACCATGTGGTTGCTGGTATTTGAACTCAGGACCTCTGGAAGAGCAGAGCCATCTCTCCAGCCCCACTGGCCCCTCTTCTTAGAATTATCTTTTTAGACTTATTTATTTTATATGTGTAAAAGGTTTTTTCCTGCATGTATGTGGTGTGTGCAGTGCTCAAGGGGGTCAGAAAACGGCATCAGATTCTCTGAGCTGTCGAGATGATTGTGAACCACCGTGTGGGTGCTGGGAACCGAACCTGCCAAGTACTTTTGCCCACCACATCATCTCTCCGGCGCCCTTTTGACTTTAAAGAATTATTTTACTCTTTTATTTATGTGTGTGTGTGTGTGTGTGTGTGTGTGTGTGTGTGTGTGTGCACGCGCGCGCATACATGCAGGAGCCATGGAGGCCAGAAGAAGGAAGCAAATCTCTTGGAGTCAGAGTTACAGGAAGTTGTGAATTGCCTGGTATGGGAGCTAGAAACCAAACTCCACTCCTCTGCAAAATAACCTAACTACTGGGGCTGGAGAGATGGCCCAGTGGTTAAGAACATTGCCTGCTCTTCCAAAGGCTCTGAGTTCAATTCCCAGCAACCACATGGTAGCTCACAACCATCTGTAATGAGGTCTGGTGCCCTCTTCTGGGCTGCAGGCACACACACAGACAGAATATTGCAAACATAATAAGTAAATAAATATTTTTTTTAAAAAAAGAACCTAACTACTGAGTTGTCTCACTCCAGGCCCTTCCTTTTTGCTTTTTGAAAATTAGTTAATTAATTAATGTGTGTGTATGTGTGTATATGTATGTGTGTGTATGCATGTGTGTGCATGCGTGTGTGTAGCATGGCATGTGTGTAGAGGTCAGAGGGCAACTTTCAAGTGTCAGTCCTTGACTTACTGAGGTAGGGTCTCTTTGTTTCCGCTGCTGTGTTGTGTACCCCTTGCTAGCTAGCTGACAAACTTCTGGATGGTTCTCTTGTCTCTGCATGCCGTCTCATTGAAGGAGAGCTGGGGTTACAGATGTGCACTATCACATCTGGCTCTTAAATGTTTTTACGTGCGTTCTGGGGCTGTAACTCTGCATGTCGTGTTTATGCAGTGAGCAGCTTTATACTGTTTCTATACAAAGAACCTCTGAGCCCCATCTCATCCCCACCCCCTTGCCCTTGGCGTCTTTGAGACAGGGTCTCACTGCTTAGCTTGCTTAAAACTCTTAATCCTCCTGCCTCAGCCTTCACCGTGTTGGGATCACTTGTCGGAGCAGCCGCACCTGGCTCCAGAGGCCTCCTAGATGCAGGTTTAAAATGCACCATAGGCTGAACTCTGGCCGCGATGCCCAGCTGCTGGCTGAGGAACCCAGCCTGCTCCTTGACAGCTGTGTGGGACCCAGAGTGGGGTAACCCTCTCACAGCTGCTCAGGCTTTGCGTCTGGACCTCCGGCTCCATCCCCCAGCTTGTGCTGTGTGGCCACCTACCAACACCTACCTGGGTTTGCAAACCACACTCCCACTCCTACCACCCCCTTCATCTTCTGGCTAAGTCTCTGTGGTGGGGAACCTATCTGTCTCTGTCATAGAGTGTTTCAGACTGGAAAGTCAGGACGAGCATGGGCTTATGTGACACAGCCAGGAACCCCAGGTCCAGGTAGAACTTGCCTGGGCTGCCGCGCATCTTCTGCAAGCTGCATCCCATTCTCGGAATCTGTTCTCTCCTCCCTAAACTGTAGATGAATGAAGTTCTCTGTACTCAAGAAAGTTCAAAGGGATCACTTTTCCTTGGACAGGGGTGGGGGCTGAGAGACAGGGGGTGTCTCCAGGGAGAGGGGGACTGCACTGGCTTTATGTACTGAGCACACAGCTTGGTAGCAAGGGTGCATGTGCAGACCAGCGTGTCGCTTGACTTGCTTTCTGTGTTCCAGCAGTGAGAGAATAGGGCAGCAGAGGATACCCTAGCAGGAGCTGCAGCACGGGGCAGGACGGAGGTCAGATGGGGAAAGCACTGTAGGGTTGTGTCTGTGTGGCTGGCAGGGCAGGAGCAGGAGCCTTGAAGAGAACACACAGAAACGTCACCTATCCAATGCTATGCTGGGCCCTGACGGGCCACATGTACCACATTGGGTCTGACCTGGGTCACAATGGCATCTTGACTTTGCGAGCACCCTCCCCAGAGGACCAACCTCTTGACTGACTGTCACTGGACCCCCTGAGACTCCCGAGACAGCAGGAGACAGACAGAGCAGTGTGAGGATAAGCGTGTGCGTGTGCGTGAGTGAGCCCTTGTCCTGGCCAGGCAGTTGGACTAATGGTCCATTTCCCCTGATCCGAGACCTCTCCTGGGCCCCCAGCTGCCCTGATGGGCCAGGTCACCCCCCTCCTGAAGGAGCCCCTCGTCACTCCCCATTCGGCTTTCCTTGTATTGTGCGCGGCTTGGTTCCTCGAGGAAATGGGGCGGCTGGTGGTGCGGGGGCGGTCGCCAGCAACCCCACCCCCTTCCCCCCATTGTCATTCCTGGCTTCTCCCCTAGCCCCTGTTGCACACTCTAAAAATAGACCAGCACAAGGAGCAGGCCCCACCCTTGAACCCCTGCCGTGACTGAGGTTGCCAGGGCAGAAGTGCCTGGGGACTGAAGTGGCCTTCCGAGTGACCAGGGTCAAAACATGTAATGACTATGTAAGTTCAGGGCATGGTTTCCCTCTCTCCGAGCCCCTGTGTCCCCATCTGTAAATGAGGACAAAGATATCTCTCTATCTGGGGGCTATCAAGGAGAGCCAGGTCAACCAAGGCTAGGCCAGGAGGTCCCTGTGCTTGTCCTGTCTATGGGTCGGTGCCTGTGTCCTTGAGACCCTGAGGGAGAAGGGTCTGCAGGTGTATCCCGCTCCTAGCCCTGGTGGCTGTCAAGGACTTCTAGCTGGGGCAGCTGTTTGCTCTCTGGCCTCTGACATTGGTCAGCTCATACGAGACCACACAGCCTGGCAGGGACTCGAACCAGCCTCTGAGGACTGTTTTTTCCGCTTCAGGGACCTGCCTTGTCTGATGACTCGGAGGGCTTCCTGGCCGGGATAACCCTGCCTTCAGTCCACAAACACATGATTCACCGAAAGGAAGAGGTGTTTGGTAGGTGTCAAGGGCTGGGCTGGGGGCTGGGTGGCTGTCCTCAAGCCTTTCGCATCTGTGCAGCTGTTCTCAGACGGCAGCATGGCTCCCTTTGGTCCTGTTCACGGCAGTGGTGAATGTCTGCCTTCTGCTGCCTTTGTCCTTTTGTTTTTTAACTATGAAATTTTACAAATATGTATTTTTGTAGATTTATTTGTTTATTGTGAGTGTCCGTGTGTGCAGATTCACGTGTGCCATGGCTCAAGGATGGAGGTCAAAGGACAATAACAAGAGTCAGTGCTTACCTTCTATCATGTGGAGTCTGAGATTCTAACTAAAATGATCATGTTTGACAGCAAGCACTTTTAACTGCTGAGTTATCTAGCGGACAAAAAAAATATTTTTTAAAAGCAAAATTGGAGTTTATTAAGAATTCAAGGGGTGGGGTGGCGCATGCCTTCAATCCCAGCAATTGTGAGTTCAAGGCCAGCCTGGTCTGCAAAGCGAGTTCTAAGACAGCTAGGACTGTTACACAGTAAAACCCTGTCTCAAAAAAAACGAAAGAGGAAAAAAAAGCAGGCAAGCGATAGCCTTTGAATCAAATCAAGTGGTTGTCCTGATCCACAGCCTAAATACCCAGCCCAGATGAATTTAGAGCAAAAGGAAGGACTCACATCCTCTTTCAAAGCAGTCCATACCTACTTGCCAGGCGGTGGGTGACGCTCGCCTTTAACCCCAGCACTCAGGAGGCAGAGGCAGGCAGATCTCTGTGTGTTCGAGGCCAGCCTGGTCCACAGAGCGAGTTTCAGGACTGGCTCCAAAGCTACAGAGAAACCTTGTCTGGGGTGGGTGGGGGAGGGCGACTTCAGTTCAGATTTACATACGGGCATTAAAGGAGAATGCACTGCACTGAAGGCATGGGTGCAACCTTCTCAATAAAGCAGCACACAAGCAAGGATTTAAAAGCATACTTTTTTTTTTCTTTTTTTTTTGGTTTTTTGAGACAGGGTTTCTCTGTGGCTTTGGAGCCTGTCCTGGAACTAGCTCTTGTAGATCAGGCTGGTCTCGAACTCACAGAGATCCGCCTGCCTCTGCCTCCCGAGTGCTGGGATTAAAGGCGTGCGCCACCACCGCCCGGCTAAAAGCATACTTTTATATTTATTTATTTATTGTGAGGCAAAATCTCACTATGCAAACCAAACTGGCTCAACACTTGCAGTAATTAGCCCTCCTGTCTCAAACTCCTGAACTCACCTGGCTCAGATTTTATTGTTGTGCTTGGGTGTTGGGTTTTTTGTTTGTTTCTGTTTTTTAAGGCAGGATTTTAAATAGCCCAGGCTGGCCTCAGATTTGCTATGTTGCTGAGTCTGGCTTTGAATTCTTGATCGTACTGCTTCCATCTCTTAAGGATTTTACAGGCATGCACCATTTGTACCTACTCTTTATATGATTTTAAAAAAAAAGAAAGAAAGAAATGTAGCTCAAGCAAGCTAAGAATGTCAGTGTGTAGCTCAGGGTAGCCCAAATCTGTGGCCTCCGCCTCCAAAGTGCTCAGATTACAGGAGTGAGCCTTAGGCTGAGTGGAGAAAAGGAAGGGAGGACAGCACTGCTCCTAAAGGGTTGAGCTTTTGTAACAGAGAGGAGGGGAACACGGGTGGCACAGAGGCTTCTGGGAGAGTGCAGGATGGGCATGATGGGTAGTGGGACCAGGCCTGGTGAGGAAAGGGGTAGGGGAGCGGGGAGAGCCAGGAACCAAGAGGCAAAGACATCAAAAAGACCATGTAACCAAAATGGCTAGGTTACATAGGAATCAGAGAAGCTGGGGGAAGGGAAGGCCCAGCCTGAGCTGGAGTTTAGAGCAGGGTGACTTGGATCAGGTACTGAGAGATGCTGGGAGCGCCTGGCACCCACCTCAGCTGCTTGTCCCAGCTGCTTGTCCCAGGTTTGAGCCCTGGCGTGCACCTGGTGCAGCATGGATTCTTCTATAGCAGACCCTCAAGCTCATAGTCTACTCTTGTAGACTTACAAGTGTTTGTGTGTATCTCTGTCTGTCCCTTTACTTGTGAGAAGGAATGGGGATTTATCAGTAGTTACTGTGTCCCCTGAGACAAACACCAACAGATATTAGTATTGTTCCACACAGCATCCTTCACAAACCCCAGGGCACTGAGGTTTGTCTGCAGTGCTTGCTTTTCGGGGGTTCGTTGGGGGACACCTCGTCACCTAGTTGTTTTCCTTTTCATTTTTTTTCAGTTTGATTTTCTGTCTTAAAAAACATATTAATTATTAGTGGTGTGCCTGTGTGTGTGTGTATGTGAGAGAGAGAGAGAGAGAGAGAGAGAGAGAGAGAGAGAGAGGATGAGTATCACAGCAGGAATGTGGAAGACACTTTCCAGGGTTAGTTTTCTCCTTTTACTGTGGGTTCCAGAGATTAAATTCCCATCCTCGGGCTTTGTCCAGTAAGCACTTTTCACTCAAGAGCCACTTTGCCATTGCCAACCCTCTTCCTTCCTTCCTTCCTTCCTTCCTTCCTTCCTTCCTTCCTTCCTTCCTTCCTCCCTCCCTCCCCTCCTTTCCCTTCCTTCTTTACTTCTTTCTTTTCTTCCTCCCTCCCTCCCTCCCTCCTCCCTCCCTTCCTCCCTCCCTCCCTTCCTTGCTTCCTTCCTTCCTTTCTTTTTTCAAGACAGGGTTTCTCTGTATAACAGTCCTGGCTGTCCTGGAACTTGCTCTGCAGACCAGGCTGGCCTTGAACTCACAGAGATCCACTTGCTTCTGCCTCCTGAGAACTGAGATTAAAGGCGTGTGCTACTATGCCTGGAACAAGTATGTATTCTTGAAAATTGTCTTCTGCTTGCTGCATACAACCCCTATATACACAACAATAAGAAATAAAGTAGTTAGAAAACAAAAAACCACAAGAGAAAAAGCCTGGGGATCTAGCTCAGTGGTACAGTGCTTGCCTGGCTGCTTGACCTGCATGAGGAGCGAATCAATCCCCAGCACTGTAAAGCAGCAGCAGCAGCAACAACGACAAAACACACAGGCTGAAGCCCAGAGCCAAGCCCGACGCTTACGCCTCTCACTAAAACAAACAAGCACACACACTTTGAGCTCTGTGAGCACACCGGTGGCTCATCTGCAATCCCAGCCCTTGGAACATGGAAGATAACACTAGAGCTGTTTGGGGTCAGAGCTTGAGCCAAAGACATTGTGTTACAATGAAAATTGGAGAAAGATTAATTCAAAATGGACATATTGGACAACGAAAAAGTCCAGGGATCCCTCTCCTTCGCAGGTCAATCTTTCAGTACTGGCTCGCGCCAGGTTTAGGTTTAAAGGGCAGAGGTATGGTCTCTAAGCAGTTCTGGGCAAGGAGTAGTCCTGCCCATCACTGACCCCTCATCGTCTGAGCTCCCATCCATCCTATCAGGTGACCAGACAATGCGTCAGAACTTCATGAAATCTCTTCCTAGCAGACAATTCCTTCTGGGACTGGCACCAGACTTCATCCTTTTCCTTCTGCCAGCATGAAGAGCCAGGAAAACTCCAATTTCTTGGAGACCACTGTTTTAATAGTTTTATAGCCAAAGAAAGGCTGCAAGTATTTCTCTTTAGAGCTTCTTCATTTTTACCATGATGGTTACAGAGGCAGGAAAATGAATTCAAAGTATGTGGTAAGTTCAAGGCCAACCTAGTTACATTTGAGACCCTGTGTAAAACAAAATAAAAAACAAACAAACAAAAGGGGGGGGAAGGAAAGGAGAAAATGATGTGGGTTTCTAGGACCTCTTCTAAATCTAGTGAACAGACCGCTTATCACAATCATTTGGTTTTTTTTTAATGTTGTAGTTTATTTATTTTTATTTCATGTGCATTGGTATTTTTCTTGTATGTATGTCTGAATGAGGGTGTCAGATCCTCTAGAACTGAAGTTACAGACAGTTGTGAGCTGCCATGTAGGTGCTGGGAACTGAACCCAGGTCCTTTGGAAGAGCAGTCAGTGCCCCTAGCTGCTGAGCCATCTCTCCAGCCTATAATCATGGTTTTTAAATGTGTAAGGTGCATAAAGTTACAAAAGAAACTATGATACTAAAATACAGTAAAAGCATTTTTTAAAAAAGATTTTGTGTGTGTGTGTGTGTGTGTGTGTGTGTGAGAGAGAGAGAGGAGAGAGAGAGAGAGAGAGGAGAGAGAAGAGAGAGTGAGAGAGTATGCAAGTGAGTGCTGGTGTCCACAGAGGACAGAGGCATTGGGTCCTTGAAGCTGGAGTTATAGTTGGTTGTGAGCTTCCTGATGTGGGTTTGGCCAATAGAACATGGGTCTTCTGGAAGAAGACATCTTTCTTAACTTCTGTTCTACCTATTCAGCCCCCATTATTATTTTTAATATATTTTTAAAAGATTTTTTAAAAATAATACCAGGCAGTGGTGGTGCACACCTTTAATCCCAGAACTTAGGAGGCAGAGGCAGGTGGATCTTTGAGTTCGAGGCCAGAATGGTCTACAGACCAAGTTCCAGGACAGTCAGGGCTACACAGGGAAATCCTGTTTTAGAAAGCAACAACAACAAATATTTTTAAAATAATGTAACTTCAAAATATTTTATCAGTTCATTATTATTTTTATGTGTATGGATGTTTTGCCTGAGTACATGTCTTAATATCATATGTGTTCCTGGTACTCATGAAGGTTAGAAGAGAGTTGGATCCCTTGGTACTGGAATTACAGATGACTGTGAGCCTCCATGTAGGTGCTGGAAACCAAACTGGGGTCCTTATAAGAGCAAATGCCCCTAACTACTGAACCCAGTGCTCCAGCTCCCTCCACCTCATTATTCTTCCAAGATAAGGTCTCACTACGTACGTATGTAGTTCAAGCTAGACTTGAACTCATGACCCTTCTGCTTCAGCCTCCTTTGTGTGGAGAAAGCAGGCCTGAGCTACTGTAATAACTGGTGCGGGAGAATTGTCTGTATTCTGTCAAACATGATTGTCCAGGCAGGAGGTAAAGGTGGGAAAACCAGACAGGAAGTAGAAATGATGTAATGAGAACAGGAGAACTCTGGGAAGGAGGAAGTTGATTCCTCCCATTCCTGCCCAGATCACCGAAGCAGCAGGATGTGATCTACACCACTGAAAAAAGGTACTGAGCCACATGGCTAACATAGATCAGAAAAATGGGTAATCAAGATGTGAGAGTTAGCCAGTGAGAGGCTAGAGCTAATGGGCCAATCAGTTTTATAACTTTAGAGACCTATGTGTGATTTTCTTTGGGGCTAAACAGTTGTGGGGTACCGGGTGGGACAGAAACCCAAACAAGCAGGCCTGGCCCCTTCATCTTACAAATAACATCTTACAATATTATTTTACTTTATATTATTAGTTTACATTTATTTATTTATTTATTTATTTATTTATTTATTTATTTATTTATATAGTTTCTCTGTGTAGTTCTTTGTAGAAATTTGCTCTTTAGATGCCCTTGATCTCAGAGACCCACCTGTCTCTGCCTCCTGGGTACTGGGATTAAAGGCGTGCGCCATGTCTACTCTTTTCAGGATGGCCTGGGCAGGTGTCCCTGAGAAGGTGACATGTGAGCAAAGACTTGAGTGAAGTGAGGGCGCAGAGTGACCTCTGAGGACACGCAGTGAGGCAGGACGGCACAGGACAGGGGAGGGATTATGGCCACTCTGATGGTTGGGATCTCACAACATTCCATAAGTCCTGAGTCTGTTTACAGGATGGAAAACTTGGACTTAATTAGTGTATTTATTTGCTGTCATTTGGTGCTGGGTAAGGACTGAGGACCTTGTTCTTTGTCAAAAATCTGCCTGCCCTCAGCCCTTATTTCCATACCATTAAAGATAATACTAAAGAGGATGAGTAATATAGTGGTCCGCAAACACCTTCAAAAGCTTATTTATGAGGCTGGAGAGATGGCTCAGTGGTTAAGAGCACGGGCTACTTTTACAGAGGACCTGGGTTCGATTTCCAGCACCCACAACCACCTGTAAGTCCAATTTCAGGGTATCTGACACTCTTTTGGCTCCATTGGCTCCAGGCATGTGCATAGAAATACATGCAGGCAAAACACTCATACACATAAACAAAATGAATAACTCAAAAAATTAAAAACACTATTGTGTGTATGTATCTGTGTGTGGGTGTACACATGTGAAAGTCAGAGAACATTTTGTGGGGTAGGCTCTCTCTGTTAGACCCTAAGCTAACCTGTAAGCTCTACCTGCCCAAGGTTCAGGTAACTTCCTGGGATTCTGGGAGTTGTAGTTCTTGGAAAATAATAACAAAGCCTCATGGGAAAGTAAGACTTGTGAGCTTTGTCGATATAAACCCTGACATCACGTGCCTCTAGGCCACATAGCTGGAAAGTCTCCAAATTCCTTCTTGGTCAGTATTTGAAATTTCAAAAAAAGCTTGCTTAAATTCAGCCAAAATGGTAGAACTGGTTTTTCTCCAGTGAATTTCTTCTGCCATGTGAGTCCTGAGGATTGAACTCAGGTGGTCCTTCTTGATGGCAGGTGCCTTCCAGGCTAGTTTCTCTATTCGCACATTGACTCTTAAGATGGGAGCCAGGGCTGGCCATTAACTCATTAAGTAATGTCCACTTAGGATGGGTGAGGCTTTGGATTT
The DNA here is from genome assembly GCF_903992535.2 of Arvicola amphibius. Taxonomy (NCBI): domain Eukaryota; kingdom Metazoa; phylum Chordata; class Mammalia; order Rodentia; family Cricetidae; genus Arvicola; species Arvicola amphibius. The sequence continues at coordinate 24,905,859 of NC_052051.1, read as the reverse complement.
GATCTTCAACACTGCGTAGAGTGGGGTGGGGTAGTGCAGGTTTGTAACCCCAGCACTTGGGAGGTGGGAGCAGGAGGATCAGAAGTTCAAGCCCATCTTCAGCTACATAGTGAGTTCAAGACCTACTAGGCCTACATGAGATTTTGTCTCAAAAAATAATTAGGGCTGGAGAGAGAACTCGGGTTTAGTTGTTCGCACCCATAAGGCAGACCACAACTACCTAGAACTCTGGTTCAGGGGACCTGATGTCTCTTCTGACCTCGAAGATTCCTGGATGCAAGCAGTACACATAAATATACAGTATACACGCATATACACATAAAGTATTTTTTAAAAAGTATTAGGATAGGCTGGGTGGTGGTGGTGCACACCTTTAATCCCAGCACTTGGGGAGCAGAGGCAGGCGGATCTTTGTGAATTTGAGGCCAGCCTGGTCTACAAGAGCTAGTTTCCAGGACAGGTTTGAAAATAACACAGAAAAACCTTGTCTCAAAAAACCAAAAAAAAAAAAAAAAAGAGTATTAAGATGCAAGCTGGGAGGGTGGTGGCGCATGCCTTTAATCCCAGCACTCAGGAACTCAGGAGAGGCAGGTGGATCTCTATGAGTTTGAGGCCAGCCTGGTCTACAAAGTGAGTTCCAGAATAGTCAGAAACCTGTCTCAAAAAACAAAAACAAATTTAAGAAAAGGAGTCGGGGCTGAGCACAAACCACCTGCCACCTGTGAGATGCAACTGACCCCTAGCACGTCACGCCTGCTTGACAATGTTCCTGTCACCTTACTGCAGCCCGGGTTTGCACTCATTCAGAAGCTGCGAAGTCTCCCTTAGACACCCCCGTGCAAGAAGCTTTTCAAGTTCATGGCTTCAAAGTTGCCTCCAAGTTCACCGAGTCCCTGAATTTGGAACTTTGGGTCAAGATCCCTGCTGAGAAAAGAGGCCGTTCTTCACCCAATCGGTCCAGCCCTTGTTGAAAAATGACCCTGTTCCAACACTTCTCCAAGGCTGGTCATGAAATTGAGAACAAGCCGGAGAGGGGCCTAGGGCCCTTCTGCCCAGGGAGTGTCAGGGGGCTGTGCTCTGACCTGTAGTCGGGTCATTCCACGGCTTCTTCTCACAGGATGGTGGCAGGGAGCCCTGCCAGCCAGGAGCAGGCTGGCAGCTGGTGTCCTGCCCCTGTCCTGACCCGCCCTGCCTGCGCCCCCGCAGGGCCCTGGCCAGCACAGCTGTGGATGTGACGGGAGGCTTGGCTCTGGTTCACCCAGGCACATTCCTGGCTCAGCCACTGTTTTGGTTTTTTTTTTTGTGTGTGTGTGTCTGTGTGTGTGACTTTTTCTCCCATACCCCTCCCACCCCTTTCCTCAAAAATGCTGTGTCTTTCCCTAGAGGGTTCCTCTGGGCGGCGCCTCCAGGAGGGAAACTCTGTCTGGATTTCCTGGAACAAGCAGAGCTGGTGAAAGGAGGTTGCTTCTAACAGCCAGGCCAACACCACCCCAGCATGACCGAGCCTCCTTGCAGGGGGAGCCTCGGGGCTCCCAGATGGGATGGCTCACAGGGGCCCTTGGTCTCAGGGAGACAGCTCCGAGGAATCAGAGCTTGGCTACCTTTCTCTAAGCTTAAGTGAGAGTCCAGAAATGTGATTATCAGGGCTAGAGAGATGGCTCGGTGATTAGAGCACTGGCGGTTCTTCCAGAGGACCCAGGTTCAATTCCCAGCACCTACATGGCATCTCACAACTGTGCGTAACTCCAGGGGTCTGATACCTTCACACCAATGCACATAAAAATAAAGTGAGATAAGTTATTGTTTAGAAAAAAAAAAAAGGGATTATCCTCTGCAAGTGAGAGTGAGTATATACCGCCCTACTGTGTGAATGGCAGAGGGATGCCATCCACGGGGTGGGTTCCTTTCATGTAACAAATATTTGTTGAGTGACCACCATTGTACCTCTGGGGCCTCCTAGACAGTAGGCAAGGGCTGGCCTCCTGGGTAGCCAGGCAGAGAGGAGCATGAGGGAAGACACCGCAGCTGTGGAGCCAGAGCTTCTGAGGGAGCTGCAGTCCCCAGCCCTGACAGAGAGGAAGGGATGGAGGAAGGACAGCGGTTCTCAACCTCCGTAGTGCTGTGGCCTTTACTACAGATCCTCATGTTGTGGTGGCCCCCCAACCATAAACTTGTTTAAATGGCTACTGCCTAACTGTAATTTTGTAACTGGTATGAATCGTAATGGAAATATTTGTGTTTTCCAATGGTCTTAGGTGACCCCTGTGAAGGAGTCGTTTGACCCCCGGCAGGGCATCAATCCAGAGGCTGAGAACCATTGACACAGAAGGACAGCTGCAGCAGAAAGGAGTCCGGATTTCTTTGGGGGCGGGGAGAGGAGGTTCATGGGATCCCACCCTAGAAGGGCTCTGAGCCTGAAGTGATTAGCCTTTAAGATGACTGTACTGGGGTAGGGGTGATGGGCAGAGGGTGCTCTGTAAGAGGCAGGAATCAGGTGGAGTAGGGTCTTTGAGAACAGTCAGCAGGGAAGCCCACTGCAGCTCTGCCTGGTTACAAGTGTAGGCTGAGGACTGGTGGGGAGCTAGGACGCTGTATGGAAACTGGGTTTTTTTTTTTTTTCTTTAAGATAGTGTCTCAATTAGCTCAGGCTGGCCTTGAACTCAGTACATAATAAAGGATGACCTTGAGCTATTGATCCTTCTGCCTCTACCTCCCAAATCCTGAGATTACACCACATTTAGTTATGAAGTGCTGGAGATTGAACCCAGGGCTTCCCGCATGCTAGGCAAACGCTTTACCAACTGAACTACACCCCCAGCCTGGGAGCTGCTCTTTAAGCTTTCCTTGGACTGGTAGAGCCATACTGTTGGGTGCAGCCTCTGTGGGGGGAGCCAAACTTACTCTTGAATCCAGGTTAGGACAGCGGCTATTTAGATTTTGGGGACATATGAGGTCATGACCTGAGTTGGGGATATCCTTGGGTTTTCCCTGTCCCTTTCTGCTTATGAGCACATGACTACACTTGGAGGAGCTTTTGGGGTGACAGGAAGAAGGCCTGGGAGCAGGGAGCTAGGGAAGGCCTTCCCCAAAGAACTCTGAGGGCCTCTGGGCTAAGAGCCTTTCTGTTCCCCCTATCCCCCCATTCTCCCACTCCTGTACCAAGCCCACATTCTTTACCTGTGAGAAGGGCGTGGTAAGTTCCGACCCTGCCAGGAATGGCAAGGTTTGACATGTATAATGTGTCCAACAAGGAGGAGCCCCCTTCTCCCAGATACTAGAACTTTTGGTGGCTTTCCTTTGTTTTCAGGTAAAAGGAGGGGAGCTCTGGAGGGTAAGGGATCCTCAACCTTTACAACTTCCAGATCACCTGTGTCTTCCTCTGACACTGACTTTGCTGTGGCCTCTCAGCCGCTGTATCGTGACCTTTCCCCTTAGCCTAGGAAATCTGCGCCCCACCTGCACTCGAGGTCTGTCTCACGGGGCCCTGACTTGTCAAGTTGGGAGCGTAGGCCCTCGCATCTGTCCCAGCCCCCAGGCCTGGTCTGGACTCCAAATCCCAGCAGGCCAGGTCCTGACCCCACCTCAGGACCACTCCCCAGGGTATTTAAGTGATCCCCCATGATCCCCCCAAAAGAGGAACACGTGGTTTCCCTTTCTTCCTTCCTGGGGTCGTGTTCCCGCGGCTTCCAGGTTCCCCCTCGGGGCCACCTGAGAGTGCAGAACTCCCATTAAACCTGGATATTTCTTAATTCAGCTTGTTTTGATTTGGCTTGATTGGGAATTTTGCGTCGGCAGGGAGCTCGCGTTAGGAAATATTCCTAACATGATTCTTCTGCTAAGATCTGCTATGTAGTTCTTTTGTTGTTTGTTTGTTTGTTTGTTTTTCAAGACAGGGTTTCTCTGTTGTAACAGCGCCTGCTGTCCCGGAAGTCAATTTGTGAACCAGGCTGGCCTCGAACTCAAAGAGATTCACCTGCCTCCCGAGTGCTGGGATTAAAGGTGTGCGCCATTACTGCCTGGCAATACTGTAGCTCTTTAGCGAAGTTTCCTGAAGTGACCCATCGCAGTTGCTGACAGGACTGGGTGTCCCCATGAGGTTGGGGATACCCCCCAGCATCTAGCACAGTGCCAGTTCATAGGAGATACTTTATATAACCCTGTTGGATGAAGGGCGAGAAGGAATCTGCTTGGCACTCCTCAAGAGGTGGTAGGGTGGTATGCGGTAGCCCCGGGTGGCTTCAACTTCAAGATCCTTCCGCCATCCCCTCCCAGGTGCTGGGACCGAGGCACAAACCACTACACAGATTAGGAACAGAATGTACAGAGAGGTTGGGTAGCCTGCCACATAGCAAAACACAGCAAGAATCAGATGATCTTTGGGGAAATCTCCTTGCACTCCGGTGCGCAGAGGTGCGCAGCTGGAGTTATCCAGAGAGGCTCTAGGAAAAAGGAGTGAGGGGAGCATGCCCCACCCATCCCTGTTTTCTCCAAGAAGGCAATTTGGGGCTGTTTTCCTCAAGGGCGACTCAGGTGACCTTCTGGTTGGGGCCTAACGGGTCCCAGGGGCTGGCTGGGTGGAGGGCCTGGGCTGGCCTGCTGGCTTCTACTGCCCCTTTGCCCGCCTGCTGGCTTCGCACACAGATTACAACTTCCCCTTCTTCTCGGTCTTACGCAGGCTACCTCCGGCCCGCCATTGTCTCATTGTTTGCCGAGGGAAGCTCCTGGAGGAAATTAACCTGCCGCTCACCCGGAGCTGGGAGTTTCTGTACCAATCCCCACAGGGAATGCCTGGGGCGGGGCAGGCAGGGGTACTGAGCAGACAATACAACCGGAGGAGACCGCAGGCAAGCCAGTGTGTAAAGCAGGGGCCAAGCTGGACCTGTCTAGAGCCAAGCTGTGTGCTGGGAACTAGAGGGTTAGATGCAAGGCAAGGGCCTTGACCTTAGGGACCCTGTGCAGGAGCCTCAGAGTCAAAAGTCTCAGGAGACTGGCAGGTGACAGAAATCTGAAGCCAGTGAGCTCCTTTCTAGACAGAGTCTCACTGTATAGCGCAGGCTGGCTTTGAAATCATCCTCCTGTTTCAACATGCCAAACACTGCGGTTACAGGCAGGCGCCACTGACCCCGCTTTGGTATTTCTCAGGATGCACCACCGCATCTGGCTGTCAGCATGTCCTTGACCCATTGGCATCCACTAGGAAAAACCATGCTCAGGTTTATACATTTTAAATTACATTTTATTTATTTGATGTGTATGTAGGGGCGGGGGTTTGGGTTTGGGCCTGGACCGTGGTGTGAGTGTGGAAGTCAGAGGACAACGGGAAAGTCAGTTCTTCCCTTCTAGCACGTAGCTCCCAGGGATGGAACTCAGGTCATCAGCCTGGGCCGGGAGTTTCTTTACCTACTGAGCCACCGCACTGCCCTCCCCCCTTTTCTTGCCTGTGCTCTGCCCCTGAGCTAGCGAATCCCCCCCAGCCCTCACATTGGAACTTACATTTTTTTCCTTTTGTTTTTATTTTGTGTGTATGAGTGTTTTCCCTGTGTGTGTGTGTGTTTGCATACCAACATGTGTTCAGTGCTTTCAGAGGCCAGAGAAGGCATCAGATTTCTTAGGACTAGAGTTATACATGGTTGTGAATGTGGATGCTGGGAGAATTGAACTCCGGTCCTCTGGAAGAGCAACCCACATTCTTAACACCTGAACCGTCTCTCCAGCCCCTTCATGTTGGCACCTTGTCCTTGTTCCTCTGTAGTAAGAGTCAGACCCACTCCATTTCCCCATATCCTGGGAAAGAGTTTAACTTTTCTTTTAGTCAAATTGTGGGACCCGTATATGAATTCATCACTCAAACATTTTTTTCTGAGTATCTCCTGTGTGCCGCACACCGTGCCATGCACCAAGGACACAAGGATAAAGGACCAATGTGGACTTTGTCCTCTTGTTATTTATAAGTCATATGATGTGTACAGATTCATGGCTTATATAGTATGGGGTCTCTTATGAGCGAAGACTCCAAGGAGCCATCACTTATGCCAAGGTGAGGGTCAGGAGATAGCACCGAAGTCTTAGCGGTTTGTGTCTATAGTTGCAGGACAGTTGGAAACACTGAAGGCAGCTACTGCCCCTTCCATCCCCTTTCCCTTTTCTCCTGGTGGTTAATAGTGTTTGGTCGAAAGCATCACCCCAGCTTTCTAACACCCCTTTATACAAAGAGTCTGGAAAATTATAGTGTGTGTGTGGGCTCATCCCAGCCCCCTGGCATCCATCTTTGGAATACTGGGCAGGAACTCCATTTCAAGCCCCCTCCCCTGGGAGTTGCCTTGGTCCAAACTCCACCTCTTAGAAAGCCCGCCAAATAGTGACCCCTCCCCAGGGAGGTTCAAGACCACTCCCACAGGCCTCTTAAACTGCTCCCCAGAGAATGAACATGTGGTCTTTGGGTTTTGTGTGGTTTGCCCTTCTCTCTCCCTCGCCATGCTTTCCCGGTGCCATCAGGGAGCATTGTATTAAACATGGGCGTCTTTTAATTTGGTTTAATTTGGTCTGATTGGAATTATTTGCGTCAGCGGAGAGGTTTGTCTTAAGAAAAACCTAATATATGGAGGTTCCACCAAAAAAAAACCTGACAAATAGTCTGGCTCCTTTTTGTTTGTTTGGAGATAGGGTCTTGTGATGTAGCCCTGGCAGACTTCAATTTATGGCTGCCCTCCTCCTTGCCTCCCAAATGCTGGGATTTCAAGCTTATGCCACCATATCTGGCTTCAAATGCCACTTTTTTAGTTTTTCAAGCTTTGTGAAAATTTCGTCAAAGCTCTGAGTAATTCAAAGGTATACACTTCATGCTGTAAGTCGCTATAAGTAACTAGGTGTGCTAAAGGTAGGCTGTAATCTTAGTGTTTGGAAGATAGAGGAAAGAGGATCAATTCAAGGCTAGTCTTGAAGTAATATAGCTCAGGAGTAGAGCTTGGATGTGCAAGGCCCAAGGTTGAATCCCTAGTTATCACCCCTCCCCCCCACACACACAAAGGTCAGCCTTAGTTACATAGAGAGTTCAAGATTAACATGGGCTAGCCTCAAAAAATAAAACAAAAAAGTGTGAGTGTGTGTGTGTGTGTGTGTGTGTGTGTGTGTGTGTGGAGAGAGAGAGAGAGAGAGAGAGAGAGAGAGAGAGAGAGAGAGAGAGAGAGAGATAGCTTAGCGGTTAAAGCACTGGCTGCTCTTCCAGAGGATCCAAGTTTGATTCCTAGCACCCACATGGTGACTCACAACCATCTGTAACTCCAGTCTCAGGGACCTAATATCATCCTCTGCCTTCCTCGGGCACGTAGATGTACACACAGACAAAACATTCATACTTTTAAAATAAAAATAAGGAAGAGAAAAAAGCAGGCAGTGGTGGTGCACGCCTTCCAGGACAGTCAGACAGCCAGGGCTGTTACACGGAAAAACCCTGTCTTGATAATACAAAAAAACAAAAACCAAACAAAACAAAAGACAAGTTGCTTGGGACTGTGTGTAAAGACCAAACTGTCTCAAGGAAGTGGGAACCAGGTCAAAAGTAAGCAAGCCCATTGCCTGGTGGGTCTCAGTGAGTATCAGACGCCCAGATGTGGGCCAAGATAGGGAAGCAAAGTGGGAGGTCTCTAAAAGGGGAGAAAAGGGGGCTCCTGAAGGCCAGGCCATGTAGGAGGTTCTTGGAGGAAGCCAGCTTTCAATAGTGCAGGGATGTGCAGAAGGGCTAGCCTAGGGATGAGGGACCACCCATCCCAAGGGGGAAACAGACACCTAGAAAAGGGGACGTAAGCTTGAAAAGATGACTTCAACATGAGCTGTGCTTCACTGTTTGCGAAATGGCCAGAACAGTCCCTGCCTTGCTCGGCAACAGGTTCCTTTACCATACATTGCTGTGGTATAAAATCAAACCTCTAGTATGGTTCCTGTGAATCCTCCTAGTCCGTGAAGGCACCTCCAATAGCAGCTTCATTTCTCCCTCCCCCCAGAAGAAAGCACTCACAGCAAATCAGAGCTGGAAGGTGCTGGGTGCCATGCTGGAGGAGCAGCGAGTTGCAGTTGAAGTCCCAGGTGTCAGCCCACCAGAAGAGAATCCTCTGATGAGCTAATCTCGTTTAGGCAAGGCCACGGGACTCCAGACTCCAGAATGTCTTTTGCTTCTTCTGTGCCTTTCCATGTTTGCTGTGGCTCTCTTTCTCTGGTATCTAGCATGGTGTAAGTGGGCGTGGGGAGATCTCCACTGCCTGTGATATAATGTGTTTATCTCCTGGAAACATCCCGTTCTATTGGGCATTTTTACCTGGGGATTGTCAAGAAGATGACCCCTCCCATAAGATGTACTGTCTGATTTGATAATAATAATGATAAATTATACAGAGTTTTGATGAATAAAAATAAATACAAGGATATGTTTCACAGCCAGGGTCTGTGAGTCTCACGTAAGAAGCTGCATGGTTTGTAGCTCAAGTTAATGACTAGCATTTAAGTCCCAATAGCCCAGCTAGTTTAAATTCTTTGAACCTTAATGTCAGGAGATGTTCACAGGTCTCAGAGTGCATCATGGCTGAAACAAAGCTTTGAAAATAACCAAGTTAGACTAAGATGTCTTTGTTAAATAACTTTGAGGTGAAAAACCCAAGAAGACAATCTAAAGTTTTCAAAAGACACATAGTTAAATGCAGAACTCTTTAAGGTGAGGGAAGAAGAACAAGGTAGCCCAATTATTACTGGCTGGTATACTCTCCTTGCAAGGTTTGATTGATGACCAAAGGTGATGATTAATTCCTTATACCCATGTATGTCCTCAATCTCCTGATATAAAAATCTATTAATGAATGGACATGCACCCTAAAGATCTAAAGTAGAGCTGGCTGATTCTTTTTCATATATACAAGTTTAGATTTATGATTTCTTTAAGATTCCTTATAAGATCACTTTTCAAGGTAAGTAATAAAGTAATTGGCCCTTTCTTTATAACTGTAAAATGCAGCCTGCCAGGAGAAGACCTGACAAGAACACCTTGCTTGCCACATGGTTAACCTATAACTAGCTGCTTGGGTATGAATGTATATGAATTCTTGGGATAATTTGTTTTTCACCTGTAATACATAAAATGTTTGACCATGTGAGGGAGATAGAAAGCATGTTTTTACCTGTAATCATTCACTTGAGAAATGGAATGCAACTCTTTGGACTATCCTGCTGCCTGGAAGACTCTGTTGGGGTGTAAAACCTGTAAAACAACATGAGGTAAGAGAGAGAATAAAGAAGAATAGGAATAAAGAAGGAAAACATCAAGAGCATTTGTGAATTTTTTTTCCTTAATCCCCCACAGAAAAGTTAAGCCTGGCCGACTCTGTGGATTCCTGTCAAAGCCCCGTGCTGGAGGCTGGTCCCCCCCCAGACAGTGGTGGGAAGGACCCTTAAAAACTGTGATGACACATCCATCCATCTGTGTTCTGATCAGATAACATTCATCAATCTATAGTGACATTTATCTATTTCTTCATACTTTGATCAGTACCAATAATTCATTCATCACCGATCTGGTCTGAAGTCCATTCATCCTTCCCTATACCGCCTATCCTTATCCATCTTCATGCACACAGCACCAACCCACCATCTGTCTGCTTGCCAACCCATCCATCCGTTTCTCATCCATATGCCCATTCAGACAGATACCTAATCAGCTATCCATCTTCCATCTGTCTGCCCATTGTCCCCCATCATCCATCTAGCCACCGTTCACTAGCCTCTAATTTGCAACTGTCATGCAAATAACGTGTTCCTTATCCATCTCTTCTTCATGTACCTATCCTTCTGTCTCCCAACCATCTCTTACCCATTATTCCATTCATTTGTCCAGTCACCATTTCGCGTGTATTGATGCTTGAAAAATCTGTTCATCTTTTCTTTTAAGACAAAAACTTTTAATTAATTAATTTTTGGTTTTTCAAGACAGGGTTTCTCTGTGTAACCACTCTAGCTGTAGACCAGACTGGTTTCGAACTCACAGAGATCCATCTGCCTCCTGAGTGCTAGGATTAAAGGCGTGCGCCACCACGTCCAAGTTTCACATGTATTTATATTTTAAAACTCTGTTCTTTTTGTCTTTTCTTTTAAGACAAAAACTTTGAATTACACTTTTTATTTGTTTGTACTCATAGCGTGGTGCTCATGTGGCGGTCAGAGGACACTTTGAAGGGGTCAGTTCTCACTTTCCACATGGAGTCTCAGGGCTCCAGGATCATCAAAAGGAGGCAAGGACCATTACCAAATGAGCCATGTCTCAGACATGTTTGAGATAGGGTCTTGCTGTGTAGCCCTGGCTGTCTTGGCATTCATTGACTTCAAACTCATGGTAATGCAACTGCCTCAGCCTCATGAATGCTGAGATTATATATAGGTTTGTGGCCACCACACCCTACCATTTATTCTGCATTTCTATCATCCACAAATAATCACCACCTCACCAACTTATTCTTTATTATGCCTTCTCCATGTTCCGTCTTCATTCCCTATTTCACCTGTTAGCTATGTCTGCCTTCATCTATGTATTTTCCACCTACACAGTTGCCTACAATTCACCTAATCATTGTATCATGTATGTGCCCAGTCAGCCATTCATTTACAATTCATTTTCCATGTGCCCTGCCAGGGAATATATGCTAAGAAGACAGACTGAATAAGCGACAATCTGGCCTCCAGCAGTTCAGAGTCTAGTAGAGCAAGACCCACAAACCAGGAAGGAATTGGACTAACATGGTGGCTTCCACATGAGTTATGATTGTACCATCCAGTCAAAGAGAACCAGGGAAGAGAAAGCCACGGACTCCATCTAAGGGAGCAAAGAGTTCACAAGTGAGGTGGCCAGGAAACTTTGCCTTTTTCAGTGTGGGGACTGGAACCCAGGACCTTGAGCAAGCCAGACCCCTCTGCAGTCCTGGACCCACATGAGCCTTGAGGATAAGTGGAAACTCCTCTGGTGTTTCTGTGAGGGGAGGGAAGAGTGGGGCTGTAAGTCATAAGTATGCACCACCACCCTGCGGGTTGTCACCAGTACAGAGACTTGAAGCAGGACTCCAGCTTCCTAGACTAACCCCGTTTCCAATGCCTTGCGGAAAACAGTAAGTACTTAGAGGAGGGAGATAATTAAAGCAAACCTCCTCCGAGTGGGGAACGCTGTTGTTTCAGGATCTGGAGAAGATGGGTGAAGAGAAGTTTCCTTAGAACTCAGTGACTCTTCTGGGAGAGGTGACAGCAGAATTTCCAGGAATAGGCAGAGTCCTGACAATGGGCAAGGCCTGGTATGGTGGCACATGCTTCTAATCTTGAATGGGAACAGGAGGATCAGGTGTTCAAAATCAACCTAAGTCACATATGAGTTGGGGGCCAACCGGGATTATGAACCCTTTCTTAAAAAAAAAAAAAAACAACCAAAAAACAAAAAACAAGACGAAAATTATCAATAACAGAAAAGAATGGCTTTGGGATGGGAGGAGACAGGCAAAAGTGAAGAAGACTTAGTGTTACCTCTTTAAGTGCAATGGTTTATTTTCGGTGTGAACTTGACTGGATTGAGAATCCTAGGAGGACTGGGTGTGAGGACCCAGTGTCTGATGGCACATGCCACCAAGCCTGAGGACCTGAATTCAATCCCAGGAACACATGGTGAAAGGAGGGAACCAACTCATACAAGTCGTCTCTCACCTCCCCCTGTACACAGTGACATGCCTGTGCACACATGCACACAGTAAATACATAAAAATGTAATTAAAGAATCTCCCCGAGGCGCACCTCTGGGTATGTCTGTGAAGGTATTTCCAGAGAGGGTCAACTGCAGAGGGATGGCCCACCCTGAAAGTGGGTGGCATCGTCATTGTCCCCTGAGCTGAGGTCCTGGACTGAAGGGAAAGGAGGAAGCAAGCGCGAGAGCAGCATCCACCCTTCTCTGCTGGGTGACTGAGGAACACCATCAGCTTTCCGAGTGTGTCCCCTGCCCCCATGCCTTCCTTACCGTGATGGACTAGACCTCAAACCAATGACCAAAACTAACTTATTCCTCTTTTAGATGATTTTGTTGGGCGGCAACAAGAAAATTTTTGTCACGGCAGCAACAATAAAACATCTACTAGGTAAAAATGGATCAGAAAAGACATTAGGGGCTGGGTGACAGCTCTATGAGTCCTTGCCTTGCAGCCTGTCTCTCTGATGCTAGCACTGGGAGGGCGGAGACGGTGCATCCCTGAGGCTGGCTGGCTGTACACGCTAGCCTACTTAGCGAATCTCAGGCCAGTGAGAGGCTTTGTCTCAAATAAGGGGGGACAGCCCTTGAGGAAACTAAGTCTAAGGCTGTCATCTGATCTCCACATGAAGGCACATACATACATCTGCATGCACACCTGCATGCTCACACATACCCATGTATACATATACACAGGACAAAACCAGGCCTTTTTTAACATTTGATTATTTTTTTTGTATGTATGTCAGCATGTGTGTACCATACAATGTGTGGAAGTCAGAGGACAAGTCCTTGGCGCCAGTTCTTACCCTCCACCATGTGTGTTCTAGGAATGGAACTCAGGCCACCAGGGTCAGCAGCGAACACCTTCATCCACCGAGCCATCTCACCAGCCCTGAAAGCAGACATTTAGTCCTTCCCTGCTACCGTCTCTCAGGTATTTACGGGGTGCTGCTGTGATGGTGGCAGCTGCATGTTACTGAGCACAGAGGGTGTTGAACACTGGTATCAGTGTTCTGAGCATTACCACACTTCATGCTTCATCCTCAGAAATGGCAAGAAATAGTTACGGCTCTTAACCTCTGTGATGCACGAGGAAACTGTCCCTGAAAGTTTAAGCTAGGGTTCAAATGTAGATCCGGGGGATTATGCATGGCAGCTTCTCCCCACTCCCCTTCATTGCCTCTCAGGATGTTTGGACAGGACATAGGGGTGTACTGATTGCTAAGTGTGGGGACATGTGGGAATGCAGAAGGCAAGCGTGATCAGGAGACTTATGTGACTCAGTCACAGTTGTTGCCTGCTAGAGACATCTCCTTCCCCCTAGACTCAAACAACTGGTACACAACAAGTAATACGTTGCTTTTGCTGAATCCTGTTGCAAAGAAAGCGACCATTTAGAACACAGGGGAGGCACGGTTATGTTCAGATACCACGCCTCTCCTAAGTGAGGCAGACCGCCATGCCTCTCCTCAGAGAGATGCCAGATGCGATGGAGCAAGCCACCAGGTCAGACATGCTGAATCTTCCCCGGTAAGACACCACTCATGGTGTTACAAAGATTATTAGATATGGGTTAGTCAAGATGTGAGAAAGAGGCTGAAAATAATGGGCCAGGCAGTATTTAAAAGAATACAGTTTCCGTGTAATTATTTCGGGTAAAGCTAGCCGGTGGCCGGGAGCTGGGCAGGATGAAAAGCAGGCCTGCCTGCAGCTCCACACTACACAAGGTGTTAGTGTAAAGAAGATAGAATTTCATCTTTTTTCCTACTTCATGCTGAGGGCACAGAGCTTCCTTGCACTCAGAGAAGCACTAAGAGAACCAGGAATGTTAAACACACGTACTTTGTAAAGGAGTGTCTATGTAGTCACACCTTAGGCTTTATTGTGCGTCAGGAATTGGACTGAAGGTTGCCTAGAAACCTTTCCCAAACTGTAGTGTGTTTTAAATATGTTGGCGGTGAACTGCCTGTCCTTAGACTCTCTGAAGCCTGATCCAGGTTGACGAAGTCGGTTGGCACTGGGTTTCATTCTCATGTCTTCACACGGTGTGCTTCCCTGTCTGACTCCTGCAGGGACACCCATAATCTGGGTGCAAGTAACCTGGGACTGACTTGCCACTATTGGAGTTCCAGGCTACCCCCATCTTGTAGCTGTTTCAGTCCATATGGTGTCTGTACCATATCTACGACACAGCCACTGGGCGGAGGAGAGACAAGTGGCTGTCTCTACTTCCCGAGTGGTGAGCACCACTGCATACAGTTGCCTGGTTTATGCAATGCTGGGGTTTGTATCTGGGGCTTCATGCAGGCTAGACACACACTTAACCCTGGTTGTCCTGGAACTCACTCTGTAGACCAGGCTGGCCTTAAACTCAGACGTTTCTGAGTGCTGGGGATAAAAGCATGTCCCACCACACCTGGTTTCTTGGCCTTCCTTTAAGAAAAAAAGATTTATTGTTATTTATTTGTCTCTGTGTGTATATGTCACATGTGTGCGAGTGTCCTCAGAGACCAGAAGAGGATGTCTGATCCCCTGAGCTGGAGTTACATGCAGTTGTGAGCCACTTGAAGTTTGTGCTAGGAAACATAGTTGGGTCTTCAGCAGGCACAGAGTGCTCTCAAGGTCTAAGCCATCTCTCTAGTCCTTTCTCGGCAACCCCTTCAATATTAGTCTTATTACAGTTTACATAAGTGCACAGAAACTCACAGAGCAAAAGGCATCAGCCACTGTTCGGTGTGAAATGATATGGGACAATGCGTGTCATTCCTTGGGGTGTCCTAACATCCAGGACTTGTGGAAGTGTCCCTTTCCTGTTCTCCCTCTTCTGCTCACTTTCTTAGTCTTTCGAAGTTTTTCTGAGAAAAAGCTTCTCAGACCCTCTGTACTGAGTGCTGATCAGGGAGAGACAAAGTGCACAGCTGCTGTGGTAGTTTGAAAGAAGATGGAGCCCAAAGGGAGAGGCTCTATTAGGAGGGGAGACTTTGTTGGAGTGGGTGTGGTCTTGTTGGAGGAAGTGTGTCAAGGTGGAGGCGGGCTTTGAGGTCTCATCTATGCTGAAGCCACACCCATTGTCTGAGACTCCCTCTTGTTGCCTTAGATCAAGCTGTAGAATTCTCTAGCACCTTGTCTGCCTGCATTCTGCTGTCCTCCCAGCCTCCTCATGTCCCACCATGATGATAATGGAGGAAGCTGAAAAGAAACACAAGGTTATGGAGTGAGACCTTCTCTCAAAAGTAAGTAAGTAAGTAAGTAAGTAAAAACAGCTGCTAGTTTCTGTGTGATTGTCAGCTCCCCGGGACTGTAAAAATGCCTAAAATAGCTTGGAATGAAGACATTTCTTTTTGCTGAGAATTTCACATATCACCTGCCCCATTGCTTTTGGGTCTGAGGAGAGGCAGAGCATGAAGTGGCAGAGTCATAGTGGGACAAAGGTGGTCACTTTACAGTGTCCAGGGAGTCAGGAGAGAAAAGGGACCAGAGTCCTACTATCAACTTTGAGGGCATCCCCAAATGACCTAACTTCCTAGCCATCAGATAACCCCAATCCATCAACACATGGGCTGTGAGGGACCACAAACATCCCAACTAGAGTGAGCAGTATTCTGACAGGGCACAGGGATGCACACCTGATTGGCCAGAGCCATCAGCTCAGTCTGAGCCAACCTTCGGCCTGCCCAGCATGTAAGAGAGAGACCAGCCTCCTACAGGAGTGTTGTAAGGAGGCCATTTGTTGGTTCCTGGCTGCTCAGCCCCTAAATAATCACAGAGAAACTATATTATTTAAATCACTGCTTGGCCCATTAGCTCTAGGTTCTTATTTGCTAACTCTTACACCTTAATTTAATCCATCTCCATTAATCTGTGTATGGCCATGTGGATGTGGTTTACCAGATAAAGTTCAGGTATCTGTCTCCTGTGGGCTACATGGCTTCTCTCTGACTTCGCCCTTCTTTCTCCCAGCATTCAGTTTAGTTTTCCCCGCCTATCTAAGTTCTGCCCTATCAACAGGACAAGCCAGTTTCTTTATTCACCAATGGTATTCACAGCATACAGAGGGGAATCCCACATCACTAGAAGGGAAAACAGAACCACAGCTCCCACTCCACCCTCCCACCTTCCACTCCCCCACCCCCACCACCCCAAGGTGGGCTGGGCACAGCAGGACACACCTGGGCTGCTGCTGGCAGTGGAGTCTTCTTCCCTCTGCAGTTCCCTTCAGTCTGTTGCTAGGCACACAGTCTCCCTGACTGCTGGCGTGCTTTCCAAGCTCTGTGAGCACTTCCTTTTCAACAGAGAAAAGGCCTCCAGAGCCTTGTGCAGGCCACCAGATCCGGCTGGAGTTTAATGACATTGTTTGTCTTCATTGTGCTTATTTTTAAGGTTACTTTCTACTTATGGCACAAGATACTCGCTTTCCATTTATGGAAGGATCTAGAGTGTCCTTTTTAAATAGTAAGTTTATGGGCTTTTCTTTTATTGAAAATAGATTTTTTTCCTGCACATAATATGAGATTATGGTTTCCCCTCCCTCTACTCCGCCCAGTTCCTCCTCACGTCCCCTCCCATCTGGATCCACACCCTTTCTGTATTTAATTAGAAAACGAACAGACTTCTAAGGGATGATAATAAAATATAACAAAATAAAATATAATGGGATAAAACAAAATTATCACTTTGGAGATGGACAAGATAAACAAACAGAAGGAAAAGAGTCTAAGAGAAGGCACAAGAATCAGACCCACTCATTGGCACATTCAGGGATCCCCTGAAAACACCAAACTGGAAGCCATAATATGATGCAGAAAGCCTGATATGGACCCGTGCGGGCCCTGTGCGTGCTGCCTTAGTCTCTGTGAGTTTGCTCATGTGTGCTTGGTCCTGTTGTTTTAGAGGGGCTTGTTTTCTTGGTGTCCTGCATCTTCTCCGGCTCTTACACTCTTTCCGAATAAGCTTCAGCGGGGTTTCCTGAGGCCTGATGGGAGTGATCTGATAGAGATATCCCACTTAGGGCTGAGTGTTCAAAGGTCTCTCACTCTCTACATAATGTCTGACTGTGGATCTCTGTGTTTGTTACCATCTGCTGCAGGAGGAAGCTTTGCCAATGATGGCTGAGCAAGGCATTGATCTTGGAGGACAGCAGAATGTCATTAGGAATAATTTTGTTCCTCCATTTTTTAAAATAGTAGCATTTGGTTTTACTCTAGGTCCCTGGGCTATCTAGTCTCTGGTTAGTGGTCACCAAGCAATGCCAGGTATGGGATTTATCGGAAGTCCGCTAATCCAACAATGGCTAGCTATGACCAGAAAGTCCAAGAATCCAGTACTTGCTCAGTCCCATAAGGCTGGATATCTCAGCTGGCCTTCAGTATGTGCTGGAATCCTGAAGAAGCAGACTCCAATGCCAGTGAAGGAATGCATGTGCTAGCAAGGCAAGGGCACGCAGGCAGTCAGCAAAAGCTTCTGTTGTCTATGTCCTTATAGAGACGTCCAGCAGAAGGTATGGCCCAGATTAAAGGTACCTCTTCCTGCCTCAAGATTTGGATTAAAGGCTTGTATCTTCCCTGTATCCCTAACATTTCCAGGTTTTATCAAGAAGAGGTGTTAGGTTTGTCAAAGGCCTTTTCTGCTTCTAATCAGATAATCACGTGATTTTTGTCTTTTAGTTTGTTTATATGGTGGATTATATTTTACTTATGTTGAACTATTCCTGTAACTCCAAGATGAAGCCGACTTGATCTTGGTGGACGATCTTTTTGATGTGTTCTGGATTCGGTTTGCAAGTATTTTATTGAGAATTTTTGCATCTATGTCCATAGGGAAATTGATCTGTAATTCTCTTTCTTTGTTGAATTTTTATGTGGTTTGGGTATCATAACTGTGGATATATAAAACTGTGACCTCATAAAATGAATTTGGCAATGTTCCCTCTGTTTTTATTTTGTGAAAATTTGAGGAATATTGGCATTAACTCTTCTTTGAAAGTCTGATAGAATTCTGCGCTAAAGCCACCCATTCTTGGGCTTCTTTTGGTTGGTAGACTAGGGCTATATGTCTATTTAAATTCTTTATCTGATATTGATTTAACTTTGGTAAATGGTATTTATCAAGAAAATAATTGGGAGCTGGCGAGATGGCTCAGTGGTTAAGACCCCTAACTGCTCTTCTAGAGTACCTGGGTTCAATTCCCAGCAGCCACATGACAGCTAGAAACTATCTATAACTCCAAGATCTGACACCCTTACACAGACATACATGCAGGCAAAACACCAATGCAAATAAAATAAAAATAAATTATTTTTTAAAAATTATTCATTTCTTTTAGATTTTCCAATTTAGTGGAGTACAAGTTTTTTTAACCAATATTTTACTTTTTTAAACACAATTTTTTTTATTGATTCTTTGGGAACTCCATATCATACACCCCAATCCCACCCACTCCCAGATTCCCCCAAATCTGCCACCCCCCAAATTAATTAAAAACAAAACAAACCAACAAACCACTTGGCCTCTCTGTCTTTCCAACACTTCTTCATTCATCCTAGTGGTAGTGGGAGTTGTGTGTCACGTGGTATGTCACGCGGTGTTTCACGTGGTACATCTTTCTGTCCAATCAGCCCCACCCGAAAAATGTTCATTGCAATTAACCTTTGTTCTAGCTCAAGGACTCAAGGACTCTGGCACACAATCATTACTGGATCCTCAAAGAAACTCTTCCCAGACACCCTGCCACTGACCCAGTCAAGGAGACTCCAGAGCCATTGCTCCACAGGACCAGTCCCCACATTAAACTCCAACAGACAATACATAGCGCAGATGTTAGGGTGGCCAACACAAGGCCAAGGACGTGGGTCTGGGTGGAAGCAGGGCTGGACAGTCTGGACCACTGGGACCACCTCCCCTCAGGCCAGGGGCAGAGCCAGCTCTCCTAGGCCCACGTCATTGGGCTAACTTCCTCTTTCTTGTGAGAGATGGAAGGGGTGGGGCCAGCCATTCCTTGGCTAGTGATGGGCGGAGCCGTCTCAGCATGACCCTCCTACTTCAACACCAATGGTTCCCATGACCACCCCCTCATCCCTCGCCCTTCGCTCCCATAGTAACATAGGCCACAGACATCATGGCCCCCCAGGTGACAGTGCAGGCCGCTCATATCAGAATGCCCCTGGCAGCAGCATGGCCCTCGGGTGCCAACATGGCCATAGGTTGTGGCCTAGACCCTGGGCATTCATGTGGCCTTTGGGGGCACCATGGACCAAGGACATCAACAGAGACCCTGGCTGTGGTAGGACCACAGCCCAGACGTGGCTCTCTAGGCAGCAGCCCAGGTCCGGATATCACCCTGGTCCCAGGTGTCAAGCAGGTCACCAATAGCCCATTCCTCACCGCCCTTGCTCCTTCAGAACTGCCTCGGACCACAGCACACGCCATTCCACCTCTTGCCTCTCCTTCCCTCCCATTTCACCACTGTGCACTTGCTCATCACGGTGGCGCAGGGCGGGCTTAGGGATGCTTTCAGGAAGGTTGGGCCCTGTGGACCCAGGCTGCCCCGTGGTGTCTTTCACCTGCTTGAGCAGCGTGGCATCAGGTGGGCCTGTATTGAGTACAGGTTTTCAAATTATGTCCTTGTGATTTTCTGGATTTCTTCATTGTCCTCCGTTGTTCCGTCCACCTGTTCATTTCTCAGTTTTGTTGATCTGGATAAACTCTCTGCCTTTTAGTTAATTTGGATGAGGCTTTGTCAATCTAACTGATTTTCACAGAGAATCAACTCCTGTTTCATTGATTCTTTTTTCTGTTGTTTGTTTGTTTCTATTTTATTAATTTCAGCCATGAGTTTGATTATTTCTTGCTGTCTGCTCCTTTGAGTGTGATTTCTTCTTTTTGTTCTAGAGCTTTCAGGTGAGTTTTTTTTTAAGATTTATCTATTTATTATGTATACAGTGTTCTGTCTGCAGGCCAGAAGAGGACACCAAATCTCATTACAGATGGTTGTGAGCCGCCATGTGGTTGTTGGGAATTGAACTCAGGATCCCTGGAAGAGCAGCCAGTGCTCTCAACCTCTGAGCCATCTCTCCAGCCCTCAGGTGTTCTTTTAAGTTGTTAGGATGAGATCTCTCTGTTTTTTTTTCTAAATGTAGGCACTTAGTGCTATGAACCTGCCTCTTAGAACCACCTTCATTGTGTTCCATAAATTTGGGTATATTCATTCATTTTCATTCAATTCTAGAAAGTTTTCTTTCTCAGTTTTTGTTTTGACCATTTTTCGCTCAGCAACGAGTTGTTCATTTTCCATGAGTTTGTAAGCTTTCTGTTGCGTTGATATCCGGCTTTAGTCCGTGGTGGTCAGATACGATGCAGGGTGTAATTTCAGTTTTTCTTGTATCTGTTGAGACTTGTTTTGTGACTGAGTCAGTTTCAGAGAAAGTTCCTCGAGGCTCTGAGAAGAAGGAATATTCTTTTGTGTTTGAGTTCTGTAAATATCTGTTAGGTCTGTTTGTTTTATAACGTGTGTATTTCTCTGTTTAGTTTTTGTCTGGATGACCCCACCTGGCCATTGATGAGAGTGGGGTATTGACATCTTGCACTATCTGTGTGTGAGGGTCAACATGTGATTTAAGCTATAGTAAATAGTGTTTCTTTTACAAACTTGGGTGCTCTTATGTTTAGGGCATAGATGTTAAGAATTACAATGTTGAGCCAGGTGATGGTAATCTACAACTTTAATCCCAGCACTCGGGAGGCACAGACAGGTGGATCTCTGTGAGCTTGAGGCCAGCCTGATCTACAGAGTGAGTTCCAGGACAGGACTCAAAGCTGCAGAGAAACCCTGCCTTGAAAATCCAATAAATAAAGTCTATTTGCTTGGCATACCTTTTTCTATCCTTTAACCCTAAGGTGAAGTCCACCCTTGATGTTAAGGTGTGTTTCTTGGATGCAGCAGAATGGATTCTGGTTTCACATCCATTCTGTTAGTCTGTGTCTTTTTTATTGGGGAATTGAGAGCATTGATGTTGAAAAATATCAACGATGAGTGTTTGTTGATTTCTGTAATTTTGTTGTTGTTGGTGGTGGTGGTGTGTGCGTGTGAGTGTGTTTTCTCTCTTGATTTGCTTGTCTGGGATTATTTATTTCCTGTGTTTTCTTGGGTGTAGTTAACTTCTTTAGGTTGAAATCTTCTTCTGTAGAGCTGGATTTGTAGGTAGATGAATTTGGTTTTATTATGGAATGTCTTATTTTCTCCATTCTATTGTGATTGAAAGTTTCGCTAGGAGTAGTAGTCTGGGCTGGCATCTGTGGTCTCTTAGGGTCTGTAGTACATCTTTCCGGGCCCTTCTGGCTTTTCCATTGAGAAGTCAGATGTTATTCTAATAGGTCTGTCTTTATATGTTGCTTGTTCTTTTTTTTTTTTTTAACAGATTTTAATATCCTTTATTTGTTCTGTATGTTTGGTGTTTTGATTATCATGTATGGAGGGGACTTTCTTTGCTGGCCCAAACTATTTTGTGTTCTAGATGCTTCTTGTATCTTAATAAGCTTTCTTCCTTAGGTTAGGAAAATTTTCTTCTAAGATTTTGTTGAAAATATTTTCTGTGCCTTTGACCTGGATTTCTTCTCCTTTCTCTATGCCTATTATTCTTAGATTTGATCTTTTCATAGTGTCCCAGAGATCCTGGACACTATGGTTTGTACCAGGAGTTTTTTTTAGATTTAACATTTTCTTTGACTGATCTATCCATTTCTTCTATGGTGTCTTCAGTGCCCAAGATTCTCTCTTCCAACTCTTGTATTCTGTTGGTGAGCTTTGTCTCTGTAGTTCTTGTTTGTTTTCTTAATTTTTTTGTTTTCAGTTTTCCCTCAGTTTGTGTTTTCTGTATTGATTTTATTTCAAATTCAGGTCTTGGATGGTTATGTTAATTTCCTCCTGCTATTTGTGTTTTCATAGATTTCTTTAAGGGGCTTATTCATTTCCTCTTAAAGACCTCTAGCATATTCATAAAGGATGTTTTAAGGTCTTTTTCTTGTGTTTTAGCTATGTTACAGTACTCAGGGACTCATAGTAGAATTGCTGGGCTATAGTGGAGATATATTGTCTTGATTGTTATTGACTGTGGTTTGTTGTTGTTGTTATTTTTTGTTGTTGTTGTTTTGTTTTGAGACAGGGTTTCTCTATGTAGCTTTTGAGCCTATACTGGAACTCACTCTGTAGACCAGGCTGGTCTCGAACTCACAGAGATCTGCCTGACTCTGCCTCCTGAGTGCTGGGATTAAAGGCGTGCACCACCACTGCCTAGCTATTGGTTGTGTTTTTACTCTTGTATCTAAGCATTTGGGACTGGGAAGATTGTAAATCTAGGTGCTGATATCTGGCCTTGTCTTTGTCAGGTAGGTGTTTTGTTCTTTGGTTTCTGTCGTCCTCTCTGGTTCTTTTTTTTTTTTTTTTTTTTTTAATTTTTGGTTTTTTCGAGACAGGGTTTCCCTGTAGTTTCTAGAGCCTGTCCTGGAACTAGCTCTTGTAGACCAGGCTGGCCTCGAACTCGCAGAGATCCGCCTGCCTCTGCCTCCCGAGTGCTGGGACTACAGGCGTGCGCCACCACTGCCCGGCTGTCCTCTCTGGTTCTTAGGAGAGAAGGGTGGCTTTGCACTGTCTGATAAGAAATTCTTCTGGGGTCCTAATAAGTGTGGCCACTGAGGGTTCCAGGTAAAATGTGTACCTTTTACCAACACTTGGCAATGGGGATGGACTGGGGAGGGCTCAGAGGGTCTACAGGAGGGAGGGAAGCAGGGTGTTCTAGCAGGATCTGTTTAGTCCCCTGGGAATGGAGGCAGAGGGTTTGGAGAAACGGCAGCAGAAGGTTTGCTACAGAAGCGGGAATGAGACTGGGAACTGGATTGGAGGAGCAGAGGGAGAGGTGGAGATCTGCAGTCATCCTACCGCTTCCCTGGCGGGAGAGGCCAGAGAGTGTCCAGGGACTGCCTGTGGAGTTGGGGGCTGGAATAAAACAATGAGAGGGAGAGAGAATAGTGGGGAAGGTCCACATGGTCCGCTGGAGATGGGGATGGTGGGCAGGGTGGGTGGTTAGCAGGTGGTCTGCAGCAGAGCTGGGAGTGAGACGGGGGATTGAATTTGGAGGGGGGCATAGGTGGAGAACTGCAGATTAACTATTTTTTCCCTTGGTCAGAATCTATAAATTTATGTGTTTTATTGGTTTGCTTGCTTGCTTGTATTGGCTTTGGTTTTGGGTTTTTCAAGACAAGGGTTCTCTGTTTAGCCCTGGCTGTTCTGTAACTCGCTCTGTAGACCAGGCCAGCCTCAAACTTACAGAGATCTGCCTGCCTCTGCCTCTTGAGTGCTGGGATTAAAGGCATGCACCACCACTGCCCAGTTCATAAACTTGTGTTTTAAATAGAAAGTCTCTTTAAGGAAAAGTGAAAGCTAGGTGTGGTGGTGCATGAGAGGCAGGCAGACCTCTGAGTTCCAGGACAGCCTGCTACTAAGTAAGTGAGTTCTAGAACCGCTAGGGCTACACAGAGAAGCTCTGTCTTAAACTCCTTCCTCCATTACCCCCCCCCCCCAAAAAAAAAGAAAAGAAAGAAAAAGAAAAAGTGTAGGCATTCGTACCCAGACATGGCTGAAACATTAAAGAGGTTTGTTGGGGCTGAGGATGCAAGGTAAAGTCCTTGCCCCTCATACTATACGTCCTGGGTTCAAACCACCACAACACATAAACCAGTCTTGATAGCACAAGATTTATTCAAAGTCATCTTAGATACAGAGTGAATTCAGGGTCAACCTAGGCTGCATAAGTCCTTGCCTCGTGGGGCCTCAACCACAAAGAACACAACTAAGGGATGCTGAGAGCAAGAGAAATAATCTTCCCCAGGGAAGAGCCCCCAGATTGGCTATCCAATATCAAGTGGTCAGCCATGAAATTATACAAGTATCATTATATGAACTGATCAAGTTGTATGTATATATTTAGGGGAAAATATATGTATGTATACAATAAGAATTAAAGAGCTACAGGCCATGAATTTGAGAGCAAGCAAGGTGGGGGTGCATGGAAGGGCTGGAGGGAGAAAGGGAAGGTGGCTCTCTCCTTACACCTTTGCGTAATTTGGTGGTTTGGATGAGAATGGTCCTCATAGGCTCACAAATTTGAATCTTAATCACCTGGGAGTGGGACCTTAGGAAAGGATGAGGATGTGTGGCCTTGTTGAGGAGGTGTGGCCTTGGAAGAGATGTGTCCCTGGAAGTGGGTTTTGAGGTTTCAAAAGCCACTTGACTCTCAGGCTCTCTCTTTGCCTGCTGCCTATGGATCAGGATGTAAGGGAAGGAGAGAAAAAGATAGAATTATATTTTCTTCAAAAAATGTTTTAAAGGTATATGGTGGGAGGATACGGGCAGTGAACATGGAGAACAAGCCAGTGTCTCATTGGTCTGGGAGTCACTAGCTGGCCTGGGGCCTTAGGAATCCACAAGTCTCTATCCCCCAAGCTAGGATTGTAAGTACATGTCACCACGATGCCACCACGTCCAGCATTTTTTTTTTTTAACATGGCTTCTGGAGGAAGCAAACTCAGGTTCTCATGCATATAAGACAAGCGTGTTACTGAGGGAGCTGCCACTCCAGGCGGGTCACCAGTTTTTACATGGTTGATACAAATGGCCTCCACTTGGCCTCCTTGCTTCCTGCTAAAGCGGCCTCTACAACACCAGTTCTTTTTGTTTTTGCTTAAGCAACTATTGCTCTGGTGAGGCCCAGGTGCTCTATATCACAGCCCAGCTCTGTTCACTCTCCAGCCTCTTCTCGACCCTCAGACCTTCATAAAAGTTCTCATGGGAACTCCTGCCACCTTTAGCTGTTTTCTCTTCATGGCAGGTTCTGTTTTCCCTTCCCACCCTCCTGGAGCCCCACAGCCTCACGCCTGTGAAAAGCTTTCCCTGACCATACTCAATGTCAGGCTGGCTTAGTTCTCTGTCCACTTACTACCTCAGCCTCTGTGTCCTTCCGCAGAGGTAGGGCATGGATCACACCAGGCTACCTGTGTGGTTTGTTTCCTCACAAACATCTCTCCGTCTCAGACTCTTTGATCCCCTACTTCTCTACAAGTGATATTTTCACTAAGTTCATAAAACAAAACAAAGCAAAACAAACAAACAAACAAACAAAAAACCCCGAGTCAGTTTAGGGCTAGGGAAGTGGCTCAGTCAGTAAAGAGCTTGCTGTACAAGCATGAGAATCTAGTTTGAATCCTAGCATCTACATAAAAAAAGCATGGTATGGTGGCACACTCTTATGATCCCAGAGCTGGGGAGGCAGAAACTAGAAGATTCCTGAGGCATTCTGACCAGCCAGTCTCATCTAATTGGTCGGTACCAGGCCAGTGAGAGACCCTGCCTCAAAAAAGAAAGGTGAATATTGCCTCAGGCGTGACAGACTGGGCTGACCTCTGGCTTCCAGCTGTGTAGGTATGAGTGGGTGGAGCTCTCCAGATCTCTGAGTCCTGGGAACTTGGTGGGAGGAGAAAGCACATTACTTTCTCCACTGTGTTTGTGTGCTTCCTAGAACCTGGAAAGAGGGCTTCCTACACACTAAGCTGCTCAATCCAAGCTCCACAGACGTGAAACTCTCTCTCTCCTCCCTTTCTTTTCTTTTGTCTGTTCTTTTGGTCTTTCATTCTCTCTCACACCCTTTCTTCTAAAATCCGAGACAATGGGCTGGAGAGCCAATGAAGAGCAGCTCAGGGCACTTGCAGCTCTCCAAGAGAAGCAGGGCTCAGGTCCCCAAATCTATGTGGGGGCTCACACCTATCCATAACTCCAGTTTCAGCATATTCAGTACGTCCTTCTGACCTCGGTGGACACCAGGCACGTAGGTGGCCCACATATACACACGCAGGCAAAACACTCATACTTGTAAAATAAAACAAATATTTTTTTTCAAACTAAAATAAAAAGCAAAGTCTCACTGTGTTACCCAGACTGCTCCTGAAGTCCCCTGCACATCAGTCAGAATGTCTGGGACAATAGGGGTGCCATTGTGCCCTCCCCCCAAAGTCTGTTACTTCTATAACAGAGCCTAGTGGGTTCTTCCACAATCTTACACAGACATATACTTTGGTTACATTTCTCCATAATTATCCTCTCATACTCTTCATATCCTCTCAGCATGCACACAGTAACCATGGATACCTGCTTCCTTAGCAGTAGACACCATAGTGGGTGTAAAGATGACTAAGGGGTTTCTTTTTCTTTTTTTTTTTTTTTTTTTTTTTTTTTTTGGTTTTTTGAGACAGGGTTTCTCTGTAGCTTTGGAGCCTGTCCTGGAACTAGCTCTTGTAGACCAGGCTGGTCTCGAACTCACAGAGATCCGCCTGCCTCTGCCTCCCGAGTGCTGGGGTTAAAGGCGTGCGCCACCGCCGCCCGGCTGACTAAGGGGTTTCTTCACGCATCAATAGGCCGTCATTCCCCAAGATTATGTGTGTGTGTGAGACAGGATTTTTAAAAATATTTATTTATTTATTATGTATACAATATTCTGTCTGTGTGTACGCCTGCAGGCCAGAAGAGAGCACCAGACCCCATTACAGATGGTTGTGAGCCACCATGTGGTTGCTGGGAATTGAACTCAGGACCTTTGGAAGAGCAGGCACTGCTCTTAACCTCTTAATCTCTCCAGCCCCATATGACAGGATTTTTCTGGCTGTCTTGGAACTTACTCTGTAGACTATGCTGGCCTCGAACTCAGAGATCCTCCTGTCTCTGCCTCCTGAGTGCTAGGATTAAAGTTGTGCACCACCCATCACCCAACTTTAAGACATTTTCTAAGTAAATAATACAAAGCACAGAGCAAAGTGAGTCACAGAACTCTATTCGTGGCCTTATAAAAGGACAGGAAGCCAGGTATGATGGCTCAAACCTATTAATACTAGTTTTCAGGAGGCTGAGGCAAGAGGATTACCCTGAACTACAGAGTGAGACCATGTCTCAATTCCTTCTCTTCAAGAGGAAGAGAAGGCTGTGGGGGCTGCTGTATCTTCGGCAATGTTTACAGGCCATGGCTGCTGCAGCTGTATCTTTAGCAATGTTTGCAGGCAGTGGCCACTGGAAACCCTTGCTTAAAAAGTTCTAGGATACATTTGGGTGGAGGGCATGCACACATCGAGCGCTACAGATTTTACTGATTAAAAGAAATGGGGACTGCACCAGAGGACAAGGATGGGTGAATGGGGAGCAGGTGGCACTAACTTTTATCCCATTCCATTAAGCTTTCTTGAACCATGTGGACGTTAGTAATGGATTTTGAAGTTGCTGTCAAGAGAATCTAAATAGATAAAAGTTAACCCAGGACAAATAGGGCTTGGAGGGTGATCCCTCCGGATTCCCGGGAAATAGCCGTCTTTTCAGGAGGCTGCCCTGCGTGTTGTGAGAAATGAGGACTGGGAGGACAAAGGGGAGGGGACCAAACCGCCCACACCCCAGGGCCCACTATATAAAGCACATTTAAAAACACCAGACTGGAAAAGTTTTTTTAGTGTTATTATTATTTTTTAAATAGCTGAAGCATCCCCCCAGGAGGCGGGCTGCAGCTGCGGCTGCAGTGGTTCCCAGGTGATGTCAGCCCTGGCTCAGAGCCAGCCCCAGCCCCTTGGAGACGGTCTTGGGTTCAGCTTGACTGTTTTTCCTTCCTGAGACTTGAGGACACCTTCCTGTCTCAAAGAAAGCTGCCTTTCCAGGTCTTTCTGAGAGCCGAGTCTAGGGGAGGCAGTGGGCCTGGGCAGGGAGAAAACAGGGAGAGGGGGAAGGGAAGGGAGCAAGGAGGGAGGATGAGAAGAGGAGAGGGAAAGTAGGAGAGGAAACTGGAGAGGGGTGGGCAAGGGGGCGGAGGCGGGGGGGGGGGAGAGAAGAGGGGCCTGGGAAGGAGAAAGGGGGGAGGGGAGAGGGAAAAGGAAGGGAGGGGACTCCTCAAGTGGGGTGAGAATGAGAGGGAGCCAGGGACCTGAGGGTGAGCCAGGGCTGAATCCTGCCTCCTACCCACACCCTGTCTCTCCTGGGTTGTGCTAGGGAGGCTCTAGGACTCTGGGCTTGGGACCTAAGAGGTCTCCTCCACCAAAACCCTAGGTCCACTGCTATTGGCTATAAGCCTGTCACCAACATCAGAAACTCCTGGTTTCTGAGCAGGAATGAAGCAAAGAGCTCCCTCTGAGGGTCTT
The DNA here is from genome assembly GCF_903992535.2 of Arvicola amphibius. NCBI lineage: Eukaryota > Metazoa > Chordata > Mammalia > Rodentia > Cricetidae > Arvicola > Arvicola amphibius. Next base: position 24,877,889 of record NC_052051.1, on the reverse strand, counting down.
AGGGGGCACTCCTGACCATAGGACCTTAGGATTATCCTTGAGCCCTTTGGGCACCTCTACCTCTATGGCATGGGCATGGTTCATCTGGCCATAAGGCTGTACAGGTAGAGTTGGGTGACTATATATCCAGTCCCTTCAGAGATGTTTGCTAAGCTAGAGGGGAGGAAAGCTCTGGGGGCCTCGACCGAGGTGGCTGTCAGGTGTGGCTTCTGCACTTAGCGGGAGCACAGGAGAGCCAGGAGGTGAAAAGCCTGGGTCCATAGTCTGCTTCTAGTACTTGGTGGCTTGGCTTTGGAGAGCCATACAGTGCTCAGGAGAGGGCAGGTGAGTTAGAAGGACTGGCATCTGGAGTCAGGCAGGGCATGAATTGACTATCACTACCTCCTCCTGGCTAGCAGGATGCCTGACTTGCATGACCCCACAGTGAAAAGTAGGGGGTGAAAAGATACACATCCCAAATCACCAGGCTTTGTTTAGGGGATACCAGGAGCCCTCGGGTGCACACTGGCCTGGCAAAGCATTCTCTTGCCTTTGTGGCATCATGCCAGGTGATGGCTCTGGTCTTACTTTGTGTGTGTGTGGCAGGGATGCTGGGAACCAATCTAGGGTCTTCTGCATGCCAGACAAGCGTTCTACCACCAGTGACATTCCCAGCATCACATTTTGAGTTTTTGCTCAGTGTCCACTTTTCCCATAAGCTATGACAAACATAAAGTTAGGTAGTCTCATCGTTCTAGAGTCTTATGTGGACCACAGAGACGTTTCATGCATGTTTGTTGACTGAGTAGCTGACACGCTGAGTGAGCCCTAGGGAAGTTGGTCTACGATACTAAACTCTTTCTAGCTGAGTGATCCTGGGCATGGCTGGCAACAGTACCTACTTGTGTATGTTTCCAAGTCAAATGAAGCTCTCTATGTAAGTCACTCAAATCAGGGCCTTGGTCTAGACCAAACAAACAAACAAAAACCCAAAAAACAAAAAACAAACAAAAAACAAAAAACAAGAACAGGTGATGTGAGGTGATGTAGTTATTAAAAACTAAACAATTCTTTGGGGGATGTGGCTCAGTTGGTAGAGGGCCTGTCTCTCTGTGTGAGGCCTGAGTTTAATTCCCAGCACCATATAAGTTGAGCATGGTGTCATAAGCCAGTATGCCAGCCCTTGAGAAGTAGATTAGGAGCTCAGTATTGCCAGAAGTTCAAACTCAGATGCATAGAGTTCTGAGCCAGCCTGGGCTATAAGAGAGCCTAACCTTGAGATAAAAGAAACGCTGCCTGCATTTTGTCCCTCTAAGGTAGCTCTCTCCCAGGCGACCAAGCTTTCCTCGTTCACCGCGTGCAGGCTATGTTAGGGAGGCATTGCAACACTCAGAGAGGGCAGACACCCACCCTGGATCACACAGAAATGGTAGTCAACCTAAACCAGACTAGGGATCTTGCTTCCAGCCTGCGACTCCTAGTTTCCAGGCCCTGCTGGCCTGTCCTCTGACCCTGGCCCTCTGGGAGCCTGACCCCAGACCCATGGGGTTCGTAAGTCTGGTCTGGATTAGACACGCTGAGAAGCAAAGCCTGCTCCCCCGAGCCGGTTGCCCAGTGGGACCTGAGCGTACAGCTGCTGAGGCTCACAGGGACATAAATCACAGTGGCAGGAGGCCCCAAGGGCCAGGACCATCTCAGCCTCTTGAGGGCATGGGGGCCTGAGAGTCGTGGGCAGGGACACCTGGGTCCACTGGGGGTTTCTGTCCTCTCTCAGACTAAATGGACCGGGTGAGTTAGAGGGGCCAAGAAACCACTTGGCGGCCCTTGGGTCAGCATGGGCCAAGAGCCTGGCTCCAGTCCTTCAGTTTTGCAATCCTGTATACACATACGGATGGGACAAGGGCTGCAGAGAACCCTTTATACATTTTGTGCCTCCAAGACCCAATGCTTTTACCACCCAGGCACTAGCAACCCTTGCTTTTACCCCGGGGTCTTTTCTACCCAATGATTTCCTGACTTACCTTTGCTTTACCCTGCTCTCTCACCTGCCCCTTTTGGATGTATTTGAGGATGCAGTGTTGCCTGCACCATGCTCCTCCACCCAAGAGAGACACTTGCTTATTATTTTTTTTAACTAGATGATTTGTTTCTTAGCTGCATGCTTCTGGGCTTTGGTTGCCTTTTATTTTAGTTCTTGGTTTTTTATTTTTAGATATATTTATTTTGTGTGTATGGGTATTTTGTTTGTAGTGTGTCTATGCACCATGTGTGTGCCTGATGCCAGAGTGGCCAGGAGAGGGCATCAGATTTCCTAATACTGGAATTACAGATGCTTGTAAGCAGCCATGTAGGTGCTAGGAATTGAATCCTGGTCTTTTGGAAGAGCAGCAGTGTTCTAACCACGAACCATCACTCTGGCCCCCAGAAGACTTTTTTTTCTTCCAAGAACAGATTTCTTTGTAGCTTTGAAGCCTATCCTGGAACTAGCTTTGTAGATCAGGTTGGTCTCAAATGCACAGAGATCCGCTGCCTCTGCCTCCCCGAGTGCTGGGATAAAGGCGTGTGCAACCACTGCTAAGCTAGAAGACTTAATGCTTAATCAGAGGTTGTTCTTTACCTAACTGTAGCAAACTCAAATTACCTCGTAAATTTCTGTTTGCGTTTCTCTCTCTCTCTCTCTCTCCTACTCTCTCCCTCTCCTCTCGCTACTCTCCATCTCTCTCCTCTCGCCCCTCTCATACCCTCTCTCTCTCTCTTCCCAACTCCCTCCCCTCCCTCCCTACCCTCTCTCCCTCCCTACCAGTCTCTTCCTGCCTGACTTCCGTCCTTCTCCTTCCCTTCCCTTCCTTCCTTCCCTTTTTTTTTCATTTCTGACATGATCTGTCTATAGAGCCTGGTCTTGATTTGTGATCCTCCTCTTCATGGCTGTTGGAAACTTTTTTGCCGTATTTATTTATTTTTTAATTTTGGGATGCTGGAGATTAAACCCAGGACCTCATGAATGGGAAGCATGAGCTCTATGACTGAACCCTAATTTTAGATCTATCTTAATTTAACCTAATAGGACACAATCAAGGAACCATACATGGGTAAGAATCCGTGTTATAAGTCTTGTTCAGTTTCAAATGCTAAGTGATCCTGGCCCACCACTGTTCCTGTCTAGGCTCAGTTTCCGGTGGCTGTGAGTTATTTTTTTTTTTCCAAGACAGGGATTCTCTGTGTAGCCCTGGCTATCCTGGAACCTGCTCTTTAGATCAGGTAGGGCTTCAACTCAGAGATTCTCCTTCCTCTGCCTCCTGAGTCCTGGGGTTAAAGGTGTGCGCCACCACTGCCTGGCAGGCTTGGAGTGATTTTGAGGTCCAGTTGCAACCTGTGGCATAGCAGGGAGGGAGTCCCGGGTTACTGGGGCCAGGTCTCTCTGGGAAGCCTCTGGCTGTTTGCTCGTCTGGCTACCATTTCCTCATTGTGTAGTGAACACAGAACATTCTCATAGTGATGTGTCTGGGGGAGGGGGGATGATGACGCTGCCATCATTAGGATCAAGGTGGCCTGGCTCCAGCTAGCTGTCAGGGCAAGTTTGGGGGGAAGTGTGAGCTCCATTAAGAAAATGACTCTCAGAGGTCTTGGTTCATATCTATGCTTCTCCCGAGATGCGTGTTGGCCTGGCCTTGCAGCTCACAAAGACTGGCAGACATTAACTGTCCATTGCCTGGAAAAACAACAAGCCACAAATGATAGACCAGTTCGCAGCTACGAAAGGTGCAGCGGCTCCTGGAACATCAAGGGTTCTGTGAAAAATCATAAAGACTATACTGCGAGGAGAAAAATCGAGAGTGTGCAAAATTCTGTTATTGTTGTGCAAAGTAAGGCAAGTCATAGGCATACACACAAACAATATCCCCCCCCCCCAAACACACCTGTGCATAACCTGCCTACCATACACATAGATCAAGACCCAGCTTAGCAGTTACTGCCTTGGGACTGGCGGCTGGGGGAGAAGGAGGGGAAGGCCACTAATTGTCAGGATTGGGGGACACGCTTTTTCACCTGTGCACTCTGGAGCCGATATCCATGTCTCCGGCACCTGCATGTCCACGGGTGCAAGTGGGTGGTGAGAATTTACTGCATTGACTGTAAAGTACTTCCCACTTGGATGAAGCAGTTGAGAGCGTGAACTTGGTGGCTGTGGGCAACTGTACATGTGTGTGCACCAGACTCTCCAGGACTGCAGGCCAAGCTGCCATTGTCTTTGGGATGGATGATGTTTCTAGAGCCATGAAGAACTTGAACTCTTATGATAAAGATGAGTGGAGAAACCTATATTTATTGTTTTCTGCAGAGCTAGAAACCAGCACAGGACATTCCAGGAAGAACACGCAGGGAAACTCCTCATAGCTGTTGTCTTGTGGGGATGGGGGCTGAGGGAGGTGTGTGTCTTTCCTTGCTTACTATTTGATGCAATGGGAGCTGATTGCTCACTGCCCCAGAGCTCTTTAAAAAAAAAAAAAAAACACATTGCACAAAGCAAAACACTCCCTTTTCTCTTCTTCCTGCTAGGGCCTGTTAAGACATAGGGAAGGCCCAGATGGGTCAAGCAGCATTTCCCGGGTCAACCAGCAAATCTGGTGGCAGAAGTGGTCTTCCAGCCCAGAGCACCCAAGTGTCTGTGTTGCCCCCCTCCCAGGTTTCCTGCCATTGACAAGGTCATAGTCCTCTTCCTGTGGCTTTGCCAGAGGCTGCGGTACCTGGAGCAGGGTAGGCGCAGGGAGAGCAATGTGCTTTCCTAATTAGCTCCCGGAGGGGAAGTGTGGGCGCTCTGGGACACAGGACAGGCAAGACCAGTGTCCCTGGACACGGGAACTGAGGGAGAGGGCGTGGGGTAGGTCTCCTGGGCACCAGGGCCCCTGGGGGACCCTCCTCCTTCACGTCCCATGCTAATAGGCTAAGTGTGGGGCTGCACCACTGGTTCCAGCCTGAATGACAAGGGGCAGACAGTTCTGGTCCCCCTGTCGACCCTGTTTTGTCTACAGAGGACTGGGTGGGTTAGGCTTGATCCTGTGGAGACTGACACAGCTGGCTTTTGGCTACTGTCTTGTCAGCTGCAACATGGCTTCTGCCAGAGGATCAGAGCACATGGCGTGGGAGCCAGCAGTCAGTAAACATGAACTGAAACGTGCTCACTTAAATAAGAGCATAACAGAGGTGTGTGAATGTCCCTCGCCGAGAGAAGGGGGGCTGCCTGGTTGGTCCTGCCTCTCCAAGTCTTCCTCCTTGCGTGCTCTGAGCTTCTCTGATCCTGGCCTCATAGGCAACCAGGCTGAGCCAGAGACCAGAACCTCTGACTTCCCTGGACTCTAGGGGCCAGGCTGTCTGTGCCCTATTCTCAGATGAATTTGCAAAGGGGAAACTGGGGCACTGTCTCCCAGGGCTGCTGGCCCACCACCCAGAGAGGGAAGGATTGCTTTGCCCCTCCCTTTTGTTACATTTTATTTTGTGTGTATACACTGTGGAGGTCAGAGGACAACTTGTGGAGGACTGTTCTCTCCCGCCACCATGTGGGTTTCAAAGGTTGTCAAGCTTGGTGGCAAGTTTGTTTGTTTTCCAAGACAGACTTTCTCTGTAGCTTTGAAGCCTGTCCTGGCACCAGCTCTTATAGACCAAACTGGCCTCAAACTCATAGAATTCACAGAGATCCGTCTGCCTCTGCCTCCCGAGTTCTGAAATTAAAGGTGTACGTACCACTGCCTGGCTCCATGGCAAGGTTTTTTTTTTTTTTTTTTTTTTTTTTTCTGGCTGAGCCATCTCAATGGCCCCTGCTTTGGATTTTAAAAGCAGACAGACCTCAGGGTGTCACCTCTCATATACCAGTTTCCAAAACTAAGACGTTACCAGGTAAGATTCTGCCTTCTGCACTTGAGGTCAACCATGCGGGCCTGGTGGCGTGTGTGTCACACTAAGACACACTCACAGAAGGCACCGTAAACAGCTAGCCAAAGAATGGGACCTTTTCCTAACTGATCCAGACAGTAGCAAGCTCCACTGAGGGGCAGGCAGACATCACAAAAACTCCGTGACAGGAAGCCTGGAGAGAATGGTGAAGGCAGACTCCACCACAAGCCTGCTAGGAGCTTCTGAATTTGAACCATGGTTCTATTCCTTACTCAAAAATAAATAAAATGTGGATTTCTTTGGTCACTACCCAAAGGTATTCATAACAACAAACCAAGGGAAGGCTGGGAGGAAAGTCTGCCTATAGCTTCCCATCCACCGTGAGATGCCTTTGCCACAGCTGCTACAATCTTAAGTCCTAGAGAGGGGTCTGTCCCATTGTCCACATCCCTCCCCTTACTTAGCCAGGATACACATCATTTATTTAAAAATACCTTTATTTTAACCCCACTAATTCTCTCATATATCACATTCACACGTAGACACACACATGCACACACACGCACGCGCACACACACACACACACACACACACACACACACACACACTTCCAAAATAGTCTTTGGTGTTCTGAACTTTCTGCCTTGTCCCTGACCAGCTAGGCCTGGATGGTTAGATGGGTCCTCGTGGCTCTCCAGGCTGGGCCCTGTGTCCAGGCCATTGTCCTCTGGTCCCTACACAAAGGAGTGCTTTGGGCTTCTGGAATCTTCTCCCCTGTCCAATGAGGGGTTGGCTCCTGGCCTCTTTCTTTGGAGTTCTTCTTGAAGCAAACACTGCAGGGACCCAGGCTCATCGCCGAGGCCCTCGGAGGGGGGCTACACCCCTCATTTTCAAGCAGCTGCCCCCAAGGTCACGACGGTTACCCTGCAGGAGAGAAAGAGGGGTCAGGAATGAGTTGGGAACTAACTACGTGCCCAGCAACAGAGGCTTGATAAAATTCAGCCACACAGTAAGTTCTCTGTTGAAAAGGCAGAAGAGGCTCTGGGCTGTCAGGAAGCCTCATGGGGTGACAGTGTTTAGGGACAACAGCAGCGGCCGAGGGGAGCAAATGCCACTTACAGAGGGAAGTAGGTGTGTGAGCCATTGCTGAAGGGCACCCCGACACCCCTCTGGGGTCGGGCACCCCTCCTTTACAACAGCTTACTTACCCACTCCTTTCCTACCTGAAGGTCTTCTGCCTAAGAAGTCTAATACATGCTGGGTGTGTCGGCACATGCCTGGAAGCCCAGAGGCATGGAGGCGTGCCCATGGGTTTGAGGCCAGCCTGGTCTACATAGTGAATTCCAAACTGGACAGAACTACATAATATGAGACCTTGTCTCAAAAAACAGAAACGAAAACAAAACCTCCAGATTGAATACATATATATAATACACACGCCTATATGTTTGGGGCAGGAGTTGCTGGGGATTAAATCCAAGATCTTAAACACGTCAAGTAGGTTCTCTACCACTGAACTACACTCCAAAGCCATACAATTTTCACACAGTGTAAAGCATATTTTACATTAAGGGGCAAGGAAAACCCCCTGGCAGTTTCAGGTGCTGCCTGTGACGTAGGTGTGTGTGTGTGTGTGTGTGTGTCCATGCGCGCTAGCGTGTGCGCACCCAACCACTGTCTAGGCCACCCTCAAAATCAGACAGGGTTCTGGCTTCCTTGCCTCCACCCAGGGTCTCTCCTGTGCAGACAGCATACCCTTGGCACTGGTCTGACAAGAAGATTTCTCTATGATTGCTTCCCACTTGCTACTGTCTGGGACATTCCCTGGAGCAAAGCAAGGAGGGAGGCAAGCTTTGCCTCTGCTTCCCTGTCAGGCCTGGAGCCCACGAAGTGGCAGAAAACAGCATTCTTCCAGCCCGGGCCTGGGATCCTGCAGTGCCAATCAGTGCCGCTTCAAGCTAAAGGTGGCAGTCCCTGAAGCCACCAGTCCTCAGCCTTGCCCCTCACACCAAGGTGCTCAGGCTGCCCATAGGTTAGACCCTCACCGAGAGCAAGAGAGCTCACAGTCCTGGTTCTGTCTTTCTGCTTTCTGACGGTATGTAGTTCTGTAGCCTAGGTGGATCTTGAACTCCATATGCTCCAGCCGTCCTTCATCTGAGGGCTGGAGTTACAAGCCCGTGCCTAGCATTCCTTCTTTTGAGGATTCCAGCCGGAGACACCAGCTGTTTAGTAAGAGTTGGGGAGCACCCCACTGCCTGTCAAGCTGCCCCACTTCCAGGCCCCATATAGAACGGAATATCGCACGCAGTAAGTGCTCCGTCGGTTGGGAGTGGCTGAGTTGGCAGTGACCTCAGTTCATCTAGAGACCCAGTGGACCATCTGCAAGCTCTGCCTCTGCCCCAGCCCAGGTTGGGGCAGATCCATCCAGATGTGAGCCCAGCCTCCCTGGAGGCTCTCCGGGCCCAGGGACAGTATGTTCATTCACAGGCAGGGCTATTTTGAGGCCTGAGGCCATGGTCCCAGCAGAGCCTGGGGCTTGGGCTTCTCAGACAGACTCTGGCAGGAGAAGCTGAGAAGGGTGGATGGGGCAGGGAGAGGAAGGCTAGGGGACAGAACCTCCCTCCTCCCCTTCACCCTTATGTCCTCAGAGACAAGGAACACCACACCTCCCACCCTAAGTCTGGAGGTCAATGCAGAGAACTGGGTTCCGTGGGAATGCTGGGACAGTTCACCCTCCAGAACCTCAGTTTCTTCATCTGTGGAATGGACACCCCTCCAGGTGCAGTGGACTGCGAACACAGCTGTATCCACTGCTAAGAACCCCAGGAAGAGGTTTAATAAGGTCCAGAGTGAGACACTGCTGCTCTAACACGGATGCCCTGCCGGACGGAGCCTCGGGTTCCTCACCTGTAGCAGGTGTTACTTTACAGGGTAAACAAGCTTTAACACAGGTGACACACGCCAACAGGTAAAGCTTTGTGTGTGTGTATGGTACTGGGGATGAAAGAGAAGGCCTTGTCTGTGGCAGACAAGTGTTCTATTTTTGAGCTGTGGGTCCAGTCTTGTTTTTACTTTTCAAGACAGGGTCTCACTAAGCTGCCCTGCAGGCCTTACACCTGGGATCTTCTGCCTCAGCCTTCTGGATAGCTGGGGTTGCAGTGTGAGTCACCACACCCACCAAGAAGAGCTCAGTACAGAAGAACACAGCGAGTGGTCAATAAACATTCAGAGTACGATGACCACACCCTCCAGGGGCACCTCCTGCACCTTGTCTAGCCTCTGCTACTGAACTGGGCACACCAACTATATGGACCAGCTTCACAAAAGGATCCTGTCCGGCTCTGCTCCCGTTGACAGAAGGAAAAACAAGGCAGAGATATGAACCCACTTTCCCCTCGGTACTGCTACCCACAAAGGTAGTCTTAGCTCATCCCCGAGCAGGAAGGGGATGCAGGGGACTGTGTCCATGGCGACCCCCAACCCCAGACCATGCAGGACCAGAGGGGTAGGAGTGGCTTAGGAAGGAGTGGGGTCGGGGACCTTGGAGTTTCTTAACCTCAGAGCTCAGGAGTGTGCAGGGACTCACCCAAACACCTAGAATGTTCCAGACAAGTCCTGGAGGGGCTAGCACGGGCTAGAATCACCCCCTGGCCTATTCCCTGAGGAGCCTGTGTGGCTGAGCATGGCTTCTACGACCAAATTTGGTTGGGTTCTTGATCCCACAGACAGATTCCAAGGCAGCAGTCAGGCTTAGGCCAGTCACTGTGAACCATGGGACAGTCCCCCCAGTGCTACAAAGGAGCCCCCATTCAGACTGCTGTGGTGGCCGGGCGGTGGTGGCGCACGCCTTTAATCCCAGCACTCGGGAGGCAGAGGCAGGCGGATCTCTGTGAGTTCGAGGCCAGCCTGGTCTACAAGAGCTAGGTCCAGGACAGGCTCTAAAAAAGCTGCAGAGAAACCCTGTCTCGAAAAACCAAAAAAAAAAAAAAAAAAAAAAAAAAAAAAAAAGAATAAACAGACTGCTGTGGTGGTGGGCACAGCACCTTCTCGGCAGCCTGCAGGCACAGGTCCCTCCTACTGTTACTTTACTTTCCAGTTAGCCAGGCCAGAGTATTAATCCTGCCCTACCACTCCTGGGCACCTCAGGCAAGGCAGCCTTGTCCCAAGCGGGTGGGGATGGCCACAGGGCTCCCTCTGCTCCTTCAGGGACCTCAATGAAGAGTGCCCAGCACAGCTGTTGTTGGAAGATTCCTGTCCCCGTGACGGTCTACCTCCGCCTTTAACATCTTCCCACTTCTTTCTCTACAGCAGGGGTTCTATCCCAGCGGGTCACAACCCCTTGGGGGGGGGTCAATGACCCTTTCAGAAGGGTCATGTATCAGATACCCTGCACAACAGACATTGATACTGCAATTCGTAACAGTAGCAAAAGGACAGTTACAAAGTAGCAACGACATAACCTCATGGTTGGAGGGGGGGGTCGCCACAACAGGAGGAACTGTCTTAAAGGACCGTAGCATTAGGAAGGTTGAGAGCCACTGCTTTAGACCTCGTCTGCAAACCCAGGTCCTACCATGCACGCTCTAAAACACCCTTTCCCACCCTTCATCCGCGGGCCCGCCTCTGTTTCCACACATCTTTTAGAGATTTAGCACAGCTTTGCAGCCCCACTCTGGGGCTGGGCTTCTCCTGGGCTCTCAAAGTCCCATCAAACCATAATATCCTTATCTTCGTCCTCCTTTCTGCCCCTGACGCTGTCCTGAGAGAACCACATCTGCTTCTCTGGGTACATTCTCAGAGCCAACAGAAGCCAGCTGCTGGGTGGTTAAGGGAAGCTGACCAGGATGGCTGTAAAGGAGTGGTGTGTCCAGCTAGCCTTTCATCCCAGGTGCACACCTGAAGGCCCAGCTCTGACTTCCCTCCCCAGCCTGGGGCACTGACAGGGACCCTCCAAAGGGTACCTACCGCTCAGAGGTTAAGAAGACTCACTCAGAGAAGCTGAGGCATTTGCGTGCTGGGAAGACATTGGGAATTTGAGCCAGAGGACTGGTCTGAAGCTAGGCCACTGAGGCCTTCCCAGGGTGGAGCTGAGACCAGTGTGCTGGGCTGAAGGGGACTGAATACAGCCCCCATGATCTTTCTCTCACTGACCGTGGGAAGTAAGGCAAGCCTCTCTGAGCCTCAGTTTCTCCAGGTGTAAACAGTAGCTGTTGACTTAAGTCACACAGGCAGGCTTCCTCGCTGTAAGACAAGCCCAGGCTGGAAAGGGTGGGAGCCTGAGGGGCCAAGCAGGCCTGGGCAGTTTTGGCTAGGAGGCCCCAGAGACTTCTGTGGCTCCCCAGTGCTCAGCCAGTCTCTTAACTTAGAGACAAGCAGACGATGGTGTCCCTTCCTAACCCTATATCCTTCTGGGGCTGGGCACTCTTCAAGGACCCTTTCCAGCACACGTGTTGGGACCTCGGGCTCTGGAGTAGAGATGTCGCCATTTTCTTCCCAGTCTCCTACTGTTGGGTCAAGCCTTAGGATCTGGAACAGTTTATTAGGGACAATGTTAGCTCAGAGTGATGCCTGCTACCTAGTAAACCCAGAGCCTGCTTCCTGTAAGTACCCTTATTTGAAGCGCCTCAGCGATAACTGAGGGAACAACCAGCTACCTGCCCAGAGGACGAGCATCAGGCAAAGAGGAAGATCCCAGAGTGCGGGTACCTCTCAAGGTGCAACTAAGTCAGACCGGAGCTTACTGGACTCCCTATACGCTTTCTGTTTGTGGGTTAAGCAAGAGGCTCTGCTGCACTTTATTTCTAGGGCATGAGACACCGCCACCACCGCTACTCCGAGGTAGCTTCAAAGGGGGTCCCTGGCTCCTGGGAGGTCCGCCCCCGCCCCCAACCCTGACGATCTGGCTGCAGCAGGAGTGCTGTGCACTCACCCCTTTGCGCTGGTTGCTGAGACAGAAGGTGCAGATGGAGCGCGGCTGACGGCCGTCGGCGGCGGGGACCGCGCTCTTGCCACCGCCCGCCGCGCGGAAACACGGCTGCCCGTCGTCGGCCGAGTCTCCCAGCAGCAGCACGTTGGCCAGGTGCGCGATGTAGCTGGACGCCAGACGCAGCGTCTCGATCTTGGACAGCTTTCGGTCCACCGGCTCGGTTGGAATGAGCGTGCGCAGGGCGGTGAAGGCCGTGTTCACGCTCTGTGTGCGGTCCCGCTCGCGTGCGTTGGCCGCCTGTCGCTGCCGCACCACTACCACCGGGCCCGAGCCGCTGCTTGCCCGTCGCCCGCCCCCGGGACCCGGGCCGCGCCGCGCCGCCTCCAGCCCTTCGCAGCACCCGAACGACTGGTCCGACGCGTCGCTCTCACTGCGGTTCTCCTCGTCCTCGCTCAGCAGCCGCACGTCCGGATACAGCACGTGCGCGCCGACCGGGCGCAGCAGCGCAAACGCCATGGGCGCCCGGCCGCGGGCCTCCGCGCGCCTATTTCCCCGAGCCGCCGCCCCCGCAGTGCGCTCCCGCGCGCTCCCACGGACTGGCCGGTCGCCGCCTTATAGCCGGGGGAGGAGCCAATCACGAGGCGGTCCCGGCGTGGCCAAAGGGACGCCACCCCGTCCCGCCCCACCACGCCCCGGCCAATGACGATGCGCCTGCTTCTGGGTCCCCCAAGTTGAAAGTGGCCCCGAACTCTTGGCCCTTCCCTAATGCTCTGGGCTTGAGATGACCAGGGGCTCAGATCCGGACTTCTGGGAGACCGTTTACTCCTTCCCATTATAAGACTAGTCCCCTGCTCAAAAGTCGAATCCAGTATCCTAGCAACTCCGGTGTACCGTTAGAACCGCGGCCAGGGGCTTTGAACTAAGTTTCTCAGACTAGGCTATGCTCCGTTCAGCAGTTCTATTGTGGCCCAGGAAACTGCATTTTAAACGAGCTCACAAGCGTAAACAATGATGCTGGAGCTGTCCGGGGGGAGCGAAGTCCCCTCTCTTACTGACATTTTTCTTTTCTTTCCTCGGTACTGGCTGATTTTCTGTCAACTTATACAAGCTAGAGTCATCAGAGAGGAGAGAGCCTCAGCTGAGGAAATGCCTCCATGAGATCCAACTATACAAGTATTTTCTCAATTAGTGATCAAAGGGCGGCGCAGCCATGGTGGGTGGGTGATACCATCCCTGGGCAGGCGGTCCTGGATTCTGTAAGAAGGCAGGCGAACAGGCCAGGGGAAGCAAGCCAGTAAACAGCTTCCCTCCACCACCTCTACATCAACTCCTACCTCCGGGATCCTACCCTATTTGAGTTCCTGTCCTGACTTCCTTCAATGATGAGCAGCAATGTGGAAGTGTAAGCCAAATAAACTCTTTCCTCCCCAACTTGCTTTTTGGTTATGGTGTTTCATTGCAGCAACAAAAACCCTGACTTAAGATGCCCCCTTCCCAGGAAAACACCCAAGTTCCGTTCAGTCACTTAATTATTTGGCAGGGCTCTACTATATGTCAGGCATGGTTTTAGTTGGAAGATAAAGATCAGAACAAAGTCACCTTTGCCTTTTCAGACCCTGGAGACTGGTGGAGCCAACAGGGCAGATAAAGTTGCAGGACAGTGCCCACTGTGCAGATCTGACTTCACTGCTCTTGGAATCCCCTGTCAATGCCGCCCCTCCCTCTTCTTTCAGAATTTCAGGCTGCAGCCTGGGTGTTCTCTTCAGAGAACCTGGGAAGAAGAATAACTGAGTAGATGAGGGCCACTGGGGTCCTCATGTCAGGCATACCTGCTTCTCAGTGCCATCCCAGAACTGGCATAAATCAGCATCCACTTGGCCTTGAAAATACCGTTATTTTCCTCTCAAAGGTGACTAGAACTGCAGAGAGTGCAAGGCTTCTAGGAGCTTCTTGGTTCTCTGAAAGACCCCTTTCCCGCTCCAAGGGCTGTGTTTCTCCAGCCCCTGATCTAGCACAGAAGGGGCCCAGGACTGAGCCGCTGGGAGAGGAAACCCTTAAGTCTTCAGAGCCCGAGGTCTGTAGGGATAGTCTGTCCCCACACCTGGTCTCCCCACCCCCATACCATCTGACCGTGACCCAGCCAGGCTGGGCTGTAGTGAGGAGCCTCTTCGGGCCCCTCCCCACGGGGCCAGCCGCGTAAGCAGCTCCAGTGCTCCAGCCGCGGCTGCTTCCTGAGACCATGAATTATTACTGACCCGGAGATTTCCTTCCCTGTCTGCGCCTCCTCACAGGGGCTCCCTGCTCTCTTCACTTTCGCTTTCTCCTGGTTTTCCCCCTCCCCTCTGCTCCTGACCCTCTGGGGGCTTGGAATTCCTGTCCAGCCCCCTCCCAATCCCAGATCCAAACTGGAGAAGCCTGAGAGGCAGGAGGGGCCCCGCCTCCGAAGACTCATTCATTCAGTTGCTCTTTGGGCAGGTTTGGACACAAGGGACCTTGGAAGTAAAATAAAACCATGAATGAGACCGAGTGGCTGGCTGCAGCAGAGGAAAGAGAGCCGTAAACAAAGAATTTCAGGACAATATGATCAGAGCCAGCCAGGGGCTGGCATCAAAGAAATCTGGCTTTAGTTCAAGGCCAGCAGCTTCTTGGGGTCTCATTTTTGCTGCCCTGGAAAATGGAGTTAATAATATCTCACATTCTTAGGGCCAGTGATTATCCCTAGATCCTATGTCAAGAAATCAGAGCATACAGTGGATACCAGAAGGGAGTTTGTATTATTTTGCCCATGACTTGGAAGGACCAAGTGATATCTGCTCTTCCAAGACTTGTCCCCAGGAACGGACCAGAGAGCTTCTGCTGGTTCTTGGCCCATCTGTGTGAGAGCCTCAGCTCCTTTAGTCCTTGTCCCTCATGCTGCTTCAGCCGCACTGGCTTTTCTGTCCATCCCCAGAGCCCACCTCTGAAAATACCACTGTCTCCAGACATACCTGTAAAGGATCCCCTCATTTTCTCCAAATCTCATCTCTGTCAGAGGCCTTCTCTGACTGCCAGGGCTAGAGCGGTAACTGTCCCTCTCACCTGCTGGTATCCCAGCCCTTCCTGACCACCTTATCTTTGGAGGTTATGAAAATCTTAGTCTATGGATATTAACTGTCGCTGATGGGTGGTGTTGTTTGTTGACTTGACAAAGTCTAGAATCACTAGGCCCTCTGAAGATGCCTGTGATCGTCTTTCTTAATTGGGTGTATTGAAGTGTGAAGGCCCTGAATGTAAGTGACATCATTTCATGGGCTGGGCTCTGGACCAATGAAAAGGAGGGATCTGAGCATTAACAAGCATCCATCCCTCCCCTGCTCTCTGCTTCTTATTACAGACACAATGAGATTGGCTGCTCAAGCTCCTGTTATTCCCCTGCAATGACCGCCAGTTAGCTTGAACAGTAAGCCGAAATCAACCCTTTTCCCCTTAAGCTGCCTTCTTAGGGTAATTTTGTCATAGCAATGGGAAGACACAGCAACAGCAGTGCTGTGTGTCTGGCAGTTTTTGGAAGCTGAGAAGGCAGCTGTAAACACATTCTCCCTGTCTCCCCACACTGTCTCTGCTAGAATAAAACCTCCATAGGAGAAGGACTTTGTGAATTTTGCTCATTATACTTCCTGCCCATTGCTGCCTCAGGATGACCACTCTTCCCATTTTATAGACAGAGAAACTGAGGTTCGTCAAGGAAGAATAGGTGACTTGCCAGGGATCAACCATCCAGCCAGAGCAAGTGTTCAGCCGGTCTGACTCCAGAACGCTCCTTCTACTTTGCCTGGCATCTGAGGCAGTCCAGTGGATGTGACGGCTGACTGAAGGCCATTCAACAAGAGAAGGAAGGTTCCTGGCCAAGGGAGCAGCAGCTGGCCTGTCTCCCTGCCTGAGCATTGCCTGGCTTTCCGAGCCATGGAAGCTCTTGTGTTTGTTCAGTGGTACCAACTATGTAGCCTCTGGGCCTTTGTCCCACCATTCTTCTTGGTTGGAGGGCCTGTCTCTCTGAATAGGACCAGACCAAGCCCGTGCCTGGATTTAGTGCAGCTTCTCTCTCTAGTCTGCTCTGTGGCTCACTCCCACCCTGGTGCAGCATCTTCCGGTACCTCATGGGTTCTCTTTCTTTGTCCTGATCCCTACCTAGATTCCACTTGACTATTTTTATTAAATATAATGTTTTGTTGGGGGGATGCACTCCCAGAACTCAGGAGGCTGAGGCAGGCAGATTTCTGAGTTCAAGGCCAGCATGTTCTACAGAATGAGTTGCAGAACAAACTACATATATATATTATTTTAGACTTTCATACATGTATCCAATGTGTTTTTGAGTCTATACTCTCTCCACCTTCCCCCAATTCCTCCCAGATCCACCCCCACCCGCTCCAAACTTTGTTCCTGCCTCCCCTTAATATAACCCACTGAGCCCCATAGTGATACTTTTGAGATGTATTCTGGATACAGATGCGTCCTTATCAATTACTTAGGTGCTAATTGCGTGAGTGGGTCAAACTGCAGATGGTGCTTTCCACAGGCCAGCTTCTTGGAGGATTTCCTTTTGTTTAATTTTGCTTCCTTGCCGCTGTTCTGTGTGCAGTCTCACACGTGTCCCCTGTTGCTAGGCACGTGTAGTGAGCATTCATCACCAGGCCTCCATCCTTGGTGGCAGATCCTGGCTTCCTCTGGCTTCCCTTGAAGCAAAGGGACGTGAACTTCCGGCACGCGACTCAGCAGCTCCTGTATGTGTGCGTATGTACGCGTATGCATGTGTGTGTACTTACGTGCATATGTACATGTGCTTATGCACATATGTTTGTACATCTATATGTGTGACTGTGTCCTTCTGTGTGACTCTGGGGTGTTCACACCAGGACAGCATGGCTGAGGACACAAAGGCCTCAGGACCATGCACTCTACTATGTGATGCCTGCCTCAGTCCTCACACCCCTCAGCAAAATGTGGGGTCTACTTTGCCCCTGACTCTTAGAATTAGCCGACTTCCTCATGAGAGAGAAATGGGTGCCAGACACGCTTGTTCTCCATCTCTGGCTTTCTTCCTCAGCAGATGGTACACTGTCGAGGCAGGGAAGGCATGACAGCACGCTAGGCTGGAGCCTGGCACAGTGTGAGCAATAATGAGCATATTAATGAATGAACTACTGAATGAAGCGGCTACAGATCCCAAGCTACATGGTTGCTGTGGTGGTTAATCTTAACCATCAGCTTGATTGTCACTGGGATCTTCCTGTCTTTGTTCTCCGCACTGGGATTTGACGTGTACCATCACACTCAATTTTTTATTTTAATTTTGTGTGTACGGGTGTTTTGTCTGCATGTACCACATACATACCTGGTGCTCTCAGAGGCTAGAAGAAGGCACTGGATTTCCTGGGAGTGGAGTTACAGGTGGCTGTGGGTGCTAGAAATCAAGCCCAGGTCCTATGCTAGAGCAGTTGGTACTCTTTTTTTTTTTTTTTCTTTCGAGACAGAGTTTTTCTGTAATGGCTCTGGCTGTCCCAGAACTCACTCTGTAGTCCAGGCTGGCCTCAAACTCTCAGATTCACCTGATTCTGCCTCCTGAGTCCTGGGAATAAAGGTGTATACCACCACAGCCAGTACTCTTAACTAACGAGCTAATTTCCAGACCTGTAAGCATAGACTATTCATTTGTTCCCAGCCACTCAAGACCCAAATAACCACACAGAAATTATATTAATTACAACATTGCTTGGACTATTAGCTCGGGTTTCTTATTAACTAACTCTCACATCTTAAATTAACCCGTTTCTATTAATCTGTGTACCACCACGAGGCTCTGGCTTACCGGGCAAGGTTCTGAGAGTCTGTTTCTTTCAGCAGCTACATGGCGTCTCCTTGATTCTGCCTACTTTCTCTCTACCTCTGTTTGGATTTCCTGCCTGGATTTACTCTGCCAAACCACTGACCAAAATAGCTTTGTTGATCAACCAATAAAAGCAACACATATACAGAAGGACCTCCCACATCACAGACCTACATCTAGGCTTTTAAAAGTGGGTTTGGGGGATCACACTCAGCTTCTCATCAACTGAGTCACCTCCCCAACCTGGATCCTGAAGTCCTTAGCTGCAGAAATCTTAACAAACAATGAAGATAATCAACAAAGGCTAGAAGAAGAGAGAATTAATAACAACAATCATTTTAGCTGCATGTTTTAATTCTTCCTTCTGGGATATGTGACTGGGAAGCCATAGCTATCAGAGAGTATAGCAGCACCAGGGTGCAGGGTGCCGGTGTGAGCAGCCTGGATGTTTTTTAACTGCACAGCTTAGGCACTGACCAGGCCCAGCACACTGATGAAAGCCAGTATTGATGCTACAGGCCTGTGGGTTAAGGTGTTTCCTTGTGCAGAGCTCAGTCAATAAAGCAGGATATGCTGCCACCTCTCTGCTCTATTTTATGTGACTTCCACTCTCTAGGTTGCTTCATGGACTGGAATGACTGCTGAATCCGCGCTGGCCGCATTCCCGTAGGGTGTATGTGGGAGGCAGCAGCAGGGGTAGCAGAAGGCGGAAGGTGGAGGACACCCTACCCTCTAGGCATTTGTCTGGGAGTCACAGCCTCAGTTCTGCTCACAGGCCACTAGCCTACTCTTGTGGTTTGACTAAACTTGGATGGATATAGTCATTATCGCTGGGGGCCACACATGCAAGTGAGTACTGAGTTGCTATTCGTAAAGAAGAAAGCACAAATGGATTGTAGGAAACGAGGATGCAGCAGAAGAGATGCCCACTCCTGAGTTGGCATAGCGTCACACCGTCAAGTTCACTGTTGTCACTGGCTTGTACCACCGTGTGATCTTAGAAATCTGCATCTCAGGACCTCAGGAAAGCCACCTCGTGGCTGTGAGGGTTGTGAGAGTTTAGGAAACCATTGTTTGCAACTGACAGACATCCAGTAACTCCCTGTGCATTATTTTTTCATCATTTTTAAAATTTATTTTACATACCAACCACAGTTTTTCCTCCCTCCTCTCCTCCCACCCCTTAGCCCCCCCTTCCCATCCACTCCTCCTCCATCTCCACCCAGACTGGGTAAGGCCTCCCATGATAATCAACAAAGCATAGCACATCAAGCTGAGGCAGGACCAAGCTCCTCTCCCCCGCTCCCCGCCCCCCGCCCCGTATCAAGGCTGAACAAGGCATCCCACTACAGGGAATAGGTTCCAAAGAGCCTGCTCATGCATCAGGAACAGGTCCTGATCTCACTGCTAGGGGCCCTACAAAAAGACCAAGCCACACAGTTGCCACCCAGATGCAGTTGCTCTCATTCTGGCTCCCTAGCTGTCTGTCCTGAGTCTTTGAGTTCCCACAAGCTCAGGTCAGCAGTCTCTGTGGTTTTTCCCATCATGATCTTGACCACACCCCCTTGCTCATGCAATCCCTCCACCCTCGCTTCAATCTTGGAACTCAGCCCAGTGATTGGCTGTGGATCTCTGCATTTGCTTCCATCAGGTACTGGATGATGGCTCTATGATGACAACTAGGGCAGTCATCAATCTGATTACAGAGGAAGGCCAATTCAGGCACCCTCTCCAGCTATGAGTCAGCTGGGTTTATCCTTGTGGGTTCCCAGGAGCCTCCCTGGCACCAGGTTTCTCCCTAATTCCACAATGACCTCTGTCTATCAAGATATCTCCCCATCACTCTCCCTCTCTGTCCAGCCCTCCCTGTGCATTATTTAGCCCTGCAAGGGGTTTCCCTAAAGTCACACAGCCAGAAAGTGGACAAGTGAAGAGTTGGGACAGAGGGTGATCTTCTCTTGCTTTGTATATTGGAATGACATAAATACTTGCTACAGTTTAATATAGCCAAACCTTGTAAAAGGAGACTTTGCTTTGGTTTCCCAACTGCTCAGACCCAAATAATCACACAGAAATTATATTAATTGCAACACTGCTTGGTTTATTAGCTCAGACTTCTTATTAACTAACTTTTACACCTTAAATTAACCAATTTCTATTAATCTGTATAGCACCACGAGGCTGTGGCTTACTGGGCAAGGTTCTGGACATCTGTCTCTTTCAGCAGCTACATGGCACCTGCCTGACTCTGCCTTCTTCCTCCCAGCATTCAGTTTAGTTTTTCTGCCTAGCTCTATTCTGCCCTGCCATAGGCCAAAGAAGTTTGTTCGTTTGTTTGTTTGTTTATTTATTTATTTATTTATTGGTTTTTCGAGACAGGGTTTCCCTGTAGTTTCTAGAGCCTGTCCTGGAACTAGCTCTTGTAGACCAGGCTGGCCTCGAACTCAGAGATCCGCCTGCTTCTACCTCCCGAGTGCTGGGATTAAAGGCGTGCGCCACCACCGCCCGGTTAGAAGCTTCTTTATTAACCAATGGTAATAAAACATGTTCATAGCCTACAGAGGGGAATCCCACATCAAAAGCTGGCCTTGAAGTTTCTTTCTATGTAGCCAAGGTGACCTTGAACTTCTGACCCTCCTACCTCCATCATCCAAGAGCCAAGATTACAGATGTGGTACCAGTGTTCCCAGTTTCATATGGTGCTGCTGATCATGCATTCCAGGTAAGCATTCTACCAATTGAGCCATAACCTCAGCCTTTAAATAATATCATGAAATGCTTGCTGCAGACCAGGTACTCTCCTTAGCAGAGATGTGCTCCTTCCTTCGTTTCCCAGAGTGGTCTTCTGAGCTGAGTGCTAACATGCCATCTTGCAAATGAGTAGACTGGAGAACGAGGAGGCTGTGTAACTTGCTAGGGCCATGTATCCGAGTGACTAGAATTATTGTCGGTGCATTGCTCACAGAGGGGACAGGGAATGTAAGTTCAGACGCTCAGGAAGATCTGCCCCAGGGACAGTGGACCTGATCATCATCTGTAATGACTTGATTTTGCCCTGCAGACGATGTCATTTTGGGGACAGAATAGAACTTCACAGGAATGGAGAGAAGGGTGGTGCCACCATGGGAAATGTCAGGCTGTTGCTAAAGGCTATGCAGGAGAAGCAAGCAAGCACCAAATGGTTTAGCCCACCTAGCTGCCAGGAGTTGGCCTTGACATGAAATGAGATGGAGGCACCCAGCTGATGTGAGAGGTCAAGGAGACAGTGTAGGGTGGGGTGTGGCTTGGTGATAGAGCACACGGCTGTGGTTTGTCCAGCTTAAGAAAGGGGATTTCAGAGGGGGTTACAGTTTCAATGTCCCCCCAAAGGTTCTATATAAAGACCAAAAGCAAGCCATTACCACGCATAGCACACTGTGTGCCAGGAACTGAGCTGACTGTTGTATACTTTGTTATTCCATTCCCAACACCCTGGAACCTGGGTGTGGTAATCACCATCACACTCCAGAATAGGAATTTGTCTTGGAGGTGTTAGGGAGTTCACCTAGGATTCTACCTGGAGGAGAGGTATAGGCAGATGCCCAGGCCTCTCTTTTTCATGTCTGTTGACAGGTGTAGTAGCTTAAAAAACATGACACCCCCACTCTGCCTATCAAGATCTGCCCTCTAAAGCCCAGGGACTGTCATGGAAGGGGGCGGCAGAAGGAATGTTAAGAATCAGAGAGGGGCATGGAATGTTGTGGAACAATGTCTTCCAAACCTGAATCCTGCACTTTTGAATCCACAGCAGCTGTGGCCACCTGCACACAAGTACAAGATTGGGGCAACCAACAGTCAGCCATGGAGTGGGTAAAGCCCACACCTGACAGCTAACGGTCGCTGGGGAAGGGAGGGACATTTCCCTCGGTGGTGGAGTCGTTCATAAGCTGCCGTCCTGGGGTAGACAGCCTTTTACACATGCTCCTGTAAGCAACCCTGATGAAGCCACTCCGCGCGTGTGTGCATGCGCGTGCGCACACACACACACACACACACACACACACACACACACGCTCGTGCACACACACTGTTCTGTGACAAAACTTTTCCTGAGGAGATGCAATACACGTATCTACTCACCCAGATAGGGAACCCATGACAGACCAAAGTACAGATACTACCACAGTCTAACTTGGTGAACCAATGAGTTTTATAGGCGTTACTTACGGGGGAGGGGTTGCTTACAGGAGCAGAAGTGTCTCAAAGACAGCTGCATCTCCAAAGTCCACCCCAAGCCCTGGTGACAGCTCACAAAGTTAGGAACCTAGAACACTGAGCACAGCCTGCTGGCAGTTCAACAGGTTGGAGAGTGTCCTTGCATGTGTCTCAGTTGGTTTAAACCTCTTCCAGGCAGCTTGGCTGGTTTCTGCTTCTTCCAGGAAGCTGGTCCGGGCTCAGAGTCTTCTCATCTTGGCTGAGAGTCTTTGTAGCTCAGCTCAGCTCCTGAGAGGGGCATTCTCAGCTTTTGTTGCTTCCTCTGGAGAAGGGAGGGCCCTAGGGAAACCCCATCAGTTTCAGGGACTTCCTGAAGATGTTTCCAGTAGTTTATCTTCCTGTTTAAGGAGCTTCCCTGTGGGATGGAACCTGTGTTCAAAAGGACTAACTGGGAAGGGGAAGGGCACCAATAGGAATGGGACAAGAGAAGGGAACAGGAGACTCTATAATAAAATTGTATTATAGACATATGGGAAAATATAACAAAAGCTGCTATTATGTATAATTTCTATATATTATATACTAATAACTTTTTTTAAGATCCAGGGTCTGGCTCAGCATGTGTGAGGCTTGCAGCAGGTGTGAGGCTGAGGCAGAAGGATTGCTCATTTGAGGCTAACTGGGCTACATAGTAACAACTCTGTCTCCTGAGAGGAAAGGAGATAAAATATCCCAGCTCTCTGTACCTGTTCAGCGAGTCTGGGCTGCCAAAGGGGCAGCTCCAGTCACATGACGGAGCTGACCTTCTGTGACCTTACACACTGGGCCACAGGTGCGGTAGGGTCCCTCTTGTTTTGGGGGCTCAGAGTTGCAGCAGAAAGAATTTTGATGTCCTGTGACCACCACAGTTGCAGGAGGCTGGATGAAGCACTCTTGTTGGAAACAAACGAGCAACCTCCTTTTACAACTTCTGATTGGCCTATTCTCTCTGTTGGCCTGTCCAGGGAGCAGATAAACAAACAAATTCTCATTTGAATCCATATGAGTCCAGAGCCATTAACCGCAAAGTAGTCCTGACATATGACAGCTTACCAAGTGAAACTGTAGATTCCATAGAGCAAGCCCTTGCTGAGGTGTCCGTGACTGACCTCAGCAGCTTGCGCTGGTGACACTGGTTGTTACCGCAGCTCATGGCAATGCCTGAAGATCCCCTAAGCCTGTCAGTACTGTGGGCTTCCACTCCTCTCTGTGATTCTAGGCTACTGGTCACTTCAAATGCATCTCCCCCAAGCAATGATGCTGGGCTTTTGAGTTCAGCACTTGCTCCCACGAGCCTGCTAGTGACGTTTTCATCAGTAGTAAATTCCTTGGTGATGGGGCCTCTGCTCAGGGACCCCTTTGGCAACGCGAGTCATTGAGTCACTTAGAGATCGCTGTGACACTGTGCCTCACACTTGGACAGAACTGATTTAACACACATATCTTTCTGTTGTAAGGGACGTTAGACAGGATGCCATGCTACACAAAGGAGCATTATAAACATTGAAATCACCACCCAAAGGCACAACGGGCTGGGAAACGTGGTTTGAAGTAGACTCTGGGACAGGCTGAAAGCTGATGTGTGTATCTGGCCTTAGCTGGGAAACCTGTGCTCAGGAGGCTCGCGTTATCACCGCCCCTTGCCCACACTCCTGGTTCACATTCTCCTTAGTGTTGATGTGCAGTTCAGACAAAATTGGCTTGCACAGAACCTGTAGGCACTGACTGGAATTTAATAGACTCAGTACTCAAAATCCCGGTTGGTAAGTGGAAACATGGGCACAGAGCAAGTAAGGGAGCTTGTGCCATTTATGAAGCGTGGGTACTGAGGTCTCCCTGTCAGGTTTGAGGAAGGAAGCAAGAGGGACAGCAACAGTAACGTGTCAAGTGCCAGCAGTGTGTAGGCCTGGCACCCTTCCCTGCTCCCATCCACCAATGGCACACACTCTCATGAAGCCAGTTTCCGAGAGACAGCTCCATCTGCCAAGCCAGGATTAAGATCTTTCCAACCAGACAGGCCTAGCTGGATCGCCAACTCCTGTGCAGCGCAAAGCCATGCTAGCCCATCTCACTGCCGCTCCTATTCCCCATGCTTACCTTGGACCCACTCTTGTGGGACAGTTGGCTGCTAGTCTGGCATATGGGATGTAGATGAGCTGGGATGACAGGCATCTGGGGCCTCTATATATCAATTGATTGATGATTGATTGATGATTGATTGTGGGGGTTGGGGCCTGCGTGCCATCACGCCTGTGTGGAGATCAGAAGACCGCTTGCGGGAGTCAGTTCTCCCCTCCACCATGCGTGTCTCCAGCACCAGGCTTGGTGGCAGGTTTCCTCATTCTCTAGGTCATCTCACCAACCTATGAGACGGCTTTGCCAGACGCTTGGGGGAGACTGAGCATTGGGAGAGAGCAGTGTCAATTCAGGGTGGGGGAAGGGAGGGTCTTGACTGCATCTCTCTCTGAGATCACCTCCCACACTGGGTTAAAACAGCCCAGCGTCCTTCCGGCTGAGCGGAAGTGAGGTTCAGAGAGGCGAGTGGGCTCCAGGGGGATGTTTTTCTTCTCCATTTGTCTGCTTGAGGCTGCCCCATAAAATCCACCGGAACTCCATGCTGGACTGAGGAATTCCTGCTGAAGGGGCTGTGGAGAGCCCAGGCTGGGGGTGGGGTGGAGTGGGTACAGCTGGCAGGGAAGCTATCAGAGCATCTTTGAGGCTCCAGTTCCCGGGGAGTGATCTCTTCATAGGCCACCTAGAATTTCGGAGGAGACAGAGTAAGAGGGTACAAGGAAGACATGACTTCTTCCTTGCCCGGGACAGGGAGGAGTGTGACCAGTCACTGGCCTGAACCTCAGGTCCCTCTTCTAAACCTTGAGATCTCTGTCCCATGCCCTCCTCCGTACAGAGCCGGCAGAAGTACTCTTTCTGTCTAGCAGGCAGGTATCTCACAGGCGTTTCCCTCCTGGAAAGACAGCACAAATGTCACCCTGTTGCACATGGATGAGGTGATCTGCCTCCTGTCACCCACTGTAAAGACCTATGCAGAATTCTAACCCAGGCAGCAGGTGCTGGGGCCTGCCTTAGCCCCTTTCCTTCCCTTTCCTAGCATGTGGACGCCTAGCCGCTGTACCCAAGGGTGAAGCATTTTCATTCAAGATGTAGCTTGTGCTTACCTCCTCCTCCGAGAAGCCTGCCTTGACTCACCAGGTGGGCTGCCTACGCGCCTGAGAGGTGACTATGGTTTGGCCACTGGGCTCTGAGCCTGTGAGCAGAAGCAGTTTTAAGTCTGTGCTGCACCTCCCCCTCCAGCACTGTCCCACACGGCCACCTTCAGTTCGCCTTAAAGATGAAAAGTGTTTGTGGCTCTTTTGGAGAGGGGTCTTCCTAGAGAAGTTGGGGGGATGTATCCACTCCATTTGAATCTGGGTGGACTTTGCTGCCTTTGACCAATACAAAGGGGCAGAGGTGACTATGTGACGTTTGAGGTGGTCCCCTAGCTGTCCAATTCTCAGAGTACAGAGCTGGAGAAAGGCCATGTGTTCTGAGAGTGCCTAGGCCACTGGTGTGGCTGCATGGAAGTGCCCCTGTCATTATTCTTGTTTACTAAATGTCCCAAGGCCCCTGATAGTTGTAACTGTCACCTGAAGACTCTTACCCAGTCTTTGGGGTCCAAGATCCTGTAAGGTTACCATAGCTCCATACCCAGCCTGAACCAATGAGCTGATGAGGTTGGTGTTATACTGAGGGATGCTGAGGTTTGGGGTAGCTTTTTATGTCGTTACTGCTACTATCATGGGAACCGGCTCCCTGCATCTGCTGTGTGGATTCCTATAGCCCAGCTGATCCATGGTCCCCCTCACTGTTGCTGACACGGAGGCCGCAGAAGTTCTCTGAATGCAGACATCAGGCCACGTCCTGCCCCCACACAAAACCCTCCTTTGGTTCCCAGTTCACCGAAGCCACGACCAGATCCTGACGGCGCATAGCTCCTGGGGCAGCACCATGGTCCCCGCTCCTGTCCCACTGCACCTGTGTCCTACCCTCTCTGCTTGTCGGTGTTTGCCAACCACACCGGTCTCTTCACCGCTCCTCAGTACCAGGTGCTCTGCTCAAGGCCCGTGCACTTGCTATGGACAGTGCTCCACGGCATGGAAGAAGTTCTGTTCAAGCGCTTCCTGGCCCAGTCCCTCATCTTTCAAGAGTCTATGTTGCCCTCTGTTGTATTTACCCCCATGGCCCTTAACCGCCTAAGTCGCGGCTTGCTTTACTTACATATCCAGGGTTTCTTCCCTATACTCTATGTCATCTTCTCCATCCCAGAAAGCCAGCCATCCGTGGTGGGGATCTTATTCACGCCTTACCCTCCCTGAGTAAGAGATGAACTGCAGGGGCCAAAGGGATGCTGCTGTCTTTTCTGCTCTCTGTGTGGGGAGGTGGATGAGAGGCTGGGTTTGCCTGATGTGGCCAGGATTGAAAGACGCTCCATGGAAGGGGCAGTGTTGAGGGCCCTGAGGATGGGAGAGGCCGGGAAGCCTTTGAAGCCACACACCCAGGCATCTCCCATGCTGCCCCCCTTCCTGCTCTGTGTCTCCAGCCTTGCCCATAAACAGGATCTCCAGGCAACTGCCCAAGAGCCCTGTCCGATGCCCCGATGGGCCTAGACTGGCTCCTTCCTGTGTTGTAAATTAGTTTTCTTATAACTGCAACATCCGGGAGTTGCT